>NW_027286069.1:19649071-20109071 GCF_022747635.1 Hetaerina americana
TTCCTCCCGTCGCTAGGAATTCCGCCCGTCCATTCTCACCTCCCTTTCATCATATAAATGAAATTAAGCAAATGCTGACGTTCACAATTCCCGAAAGATTGGCGTACGTCGCGCGAAATTTCTTTTCTTCATGTTGGAGCTGATTGGAGTGATATCATGCAGACTCTAGCATTCTTAACCCTATTGTTTTTCGTTGCGACATTTATTCCATACGATAATTTCCTTTTGCTAAAAAAAGCACTATTCTTTTGAAACTGTTTTTTCGTGTATTTGGTCTCAGAGTACGTGCATTGAAACAAAATAAACCTTTGAAACTCATATTATAGAAGTAAACACTTTCGGGTGATTTTCCGAACTCCCTATTACAGTATCTAACGGTTTGGAGTGTTGACTACCATCACCGTGTTGTGAAAACTAATGGAGATAACGTTAACTACGAATACCTAAGGGCAATTAACTTTTCTACGCATGCCAGACGAGATAATAGCAGTAAGAAAAACAATGAAATAGTGTAAATGAGTAAATGACAACATAAAGGGGAACTTAGACTACTTATTGAAAAACAGCCCCCTCGCAACCTAGTACAGTTATTTTGATGATTTATCTTTCATGGGATAAATGGTATCTTAAATTTGTCTATCTTACACATGTTCTCCCTAATATAAGTATCATAATCCTATCCTATCCTATCGTTGTGCGATGAAAATATTAGTATATTTTCAGCATATTTACTAAAGAGGCCCGCTTCCAGTGGGTTCAATCGAGTTAATCTGTAATTTAGCTTTGCCTCCGTGAGTTATTCTCACCATAGTTTCTCTATTAATTTAGGTGCTCTACAAAGATTATATTGACATTATTTTACCAAACTAACATCTCCATGCTGCACGCGATCCAATTCCGCAATCGAACCGACTTTTTGAGGATTCTGTTTATCATCATGTTAAAATAAGAGGGGAGGAGAAGAAACTCCAATGGCCGTAATAATTAGTCGCAACTCTCTCGTCAGACCAGACCTGTTGTGTTGGTTTAACGGGAACCACGTCAGGGACCAACCACAACCTCTCGACCAGAATACCCTCTGTGGCACGGGAAATTAATCCGCGTCAGGGACCACACACAGCCACACGCACACAATCCCGACTGGAATCCTTCACGAGGCTGTGAGACCCCGTTAAAGAAGTTCAGCTGGAGATGGAATCCTATTATTACGGCCATTGGAGTTTCTTCGCCCCCCTTTCATTTTAACTGAGAGGCCGTAGAGCTCATTATTTCTTGCCTTATTATCGTGTTGACAATAAATGTTTTGTTTCTCTAATATTCGACGTTTTCACATAATACAAATTGATTCCAATAGTTTTATTTCGAAAATCTAAAGTAGGTTCAGTATTGATTGAATTCTTCGGAATCGACAGTTTTATTCATGACTATATGCACGATGTCTTCTTTATTGATCAAGGAATCATTTTTGCTGTGAACGAATATTTCTACTTGTCCCGTCACACGCCCTTCGAGTGATTTACGAGGTATTGTTTAGCCGTAATGAAATTATATCCTTGTAAAAATCCATTGTTTATGGTAAAAAAATGGCTGAAATAATTAGTACTAATTATTTAAGCTCCCCTTGTCAACTTTTCCCCTAACCTCCCGTGGTGAAAAAGGACACAGCCTTCCTTCTCTCCCCAATAAGCCTAGAGTAATTAAATGGCGGTCCATAACTCTCCATCAACTACCACAAATAAGTCTGAATACTTCATAAGCAGTTCATACACGGTCCGTATTCTCAGTGCTTGGAAGCGTGCGTAATTCGAGTATTTGCACGTTTTGCCGAGCACGAATGCATGCATTTTTTTTGCTTGCATGTGTGACGTGGGCGTGCCCCCCGCTCATTACGGGACGGCCTCCCTTCACCTCCGATATCGTAAAAAAAATACAAAATGTGGGATGGGAGGAAGATGGGGGAGGGAGGGGGTGAGGCTATAATTTGCGGAGGAATGAGAGTTCTCATTAAGTGCAAGGAGATTCACTCGGTGCGCAAAAGCGTCATTTTCGACTTAAAAATTAATGAGTTTTCATTTATTTCCGCTCGCGGCGATTTCAAGAAAAAAACGGGAGTGCATTAATGAGACTTAAAGATGTAAGATTCAGATGGAGCAAATGGTGGTTAAAAAGAGCATTTTCTTTTTTTCCCTCCACGAAAAATTTGAAATGAAATCCTGACTTTCTGATTTCGTTATGACTCTCTGAGGCTGGGTGAGAGCCTATTCAAGGCTGTCATTACCTGATTCACAAGGGTTAAAAGTCATTATTTCCCCAGTCTCGCTCGTTTCCTTCTGCTATGCAAACTGTTCAGGAAGTGATCCTTTCATAAATTAAAAAACTCATGTAATTACACCAATTTCGAGAAGAAATAAGGAAATTGAGGATTATTTTATTTTATCAGCATCTCATGGATGTGCCTTTCATAAATTCTGTTTGACGCGTACCTCAAAACTTACCTTACGACACATAACTTTGCTGGAGACGGTGTGGTAATAAAGTGGCCAAAGCTTACGGACGTGGACCAGAAGTTCAGAGTTCATATCCGTTGGATACCTCTGGGCTTCCTCAGATAACCCCAGCTGTGTGATTTCCTGCGTGCTAGGTGGGAGTTTCCTCGCAAGTCAGGGGCTGCACTGGGAATGGAAATTCACCTTTCCTCTCCCGTCCAACCGTCATCACAAGCTGCAAAATTGACACGCCGTAGGGCTTAGGAACAGGTGATAGCTCACCCAGTGCGTCAACTTTTACATTAAGGGACTGTTATTGGTACGAAGTCGCATAGAGAATGCTTTCAAACGGTAGGGATCTCCGACGAAGACGTTGAATTGGCGCCATTGTTTAGAATACGTAAAGGATCGGAAAATAACATCCTCTTCCATTCACTGAAGGTTTTGAGTTTTAGCAATGCAAAAGTTGCAATAAAAAATCTCATAAGCAAAAATACCATTCGCTGTAAATAAATTTCAATTAAAAGATTTGTAGTTCACTTATCAATCATTTAATAGGAGTAAGTTAAAAATGAAATACGCGCTCCTTGACTTAAGTGTCTGATGAAGCATTCATAATGATTCGGTAGAAGTCCTGCTGTCATACTCAAGTTTTGTCTTTGCTGTGGCTAAAACAAACCATGTCGATTAAAGGAAAACGCTACTTGGATGTTTCACTAAATTTATTCTAATACCTGCAGAATCGATGAATAAGAAAGACCCCATTTGTTTTTTGTTATAATTCAAAGGTATGAGGGTGACCAAGCTGAAAGTCGTTGAGCCTACAGGACATATAAGGCCTAGCTGTCACATGAGGCAATAGAAAATCTCAAAACTTTAAGTGCTGAATTTTTTTTCACACATTCTAGCTGTAATTATTTAATATCATTCCTAATTGACGCTCCCGTATATTTACAATATTGGAACTGAGGTTTGTTGAAGTCAATAACTTTACACAGCTGAATCAGACTTTTTCAGCTCCTCAGGGCGGAGAATAATTTACATTGTTCGAGACTAAAGAAGCATTTCAATTAGACTTTTGAAAGGGACTTGGGATACCAATGACAATATTAATAAAGATAAATTATGTTAGAAGTAAAGGAAGTCGGTATTTTATTGATGTCGAATTATTTATGCCTCTATGACTCTCCTATCGTTAAAAATCTTGTTAAAATAGTTTAATTTGAAGGTCGCCTTCATAAAATGGCATTTTCTAAAGAAATGAACATCCGTCACTATATGAATCGGCACTCCGTCAAAATACTATCATATTTAATTCATAGAGATGCAGTTTTAAAAATAATCTCTCATTCTCCAGCAAGTAGAAGGTGCTTCATCTGATTCAAACTGCGAGTGATTCATAGATTTTACTCAATGAATCAGAATAAATTCTGCAATTAATTTTATTAACGCAGATAAGTAAATGCAGTCAAAGATCTATCAATGGTACCATGTAATTAATCCGATGTTAATATTCACGTTTGAAACATTTTAACATTATTTTTTATATTGAAACTGTTCTGATATTATATTTTAATCTATATTTAAACACTTTTGATGCCAAAAAGTTGGCGAGAGTTCAGTTACTCTTTGGAGATTCGTCGAAAGATGTCAAAGGTAACTTTTTGACTGTGTTTTTGTAATGTAATACAGAGGTTTGACCAATAAAAAACATGGGAAGACTATAGAAACAATTTACATATGTAAGTCGGACGAAAGTCGACTTCCTTTGATTTTTTTCATAAAAAATATTTAAAAAAACTACTGAAATAGAATGAACATACATCACTGAAACATTTAAATGCCGCTTATGATCTCCATTATTTCTCACCGTAACTTCAAATTGAAAGCACCAGCATAAGATGTAGCTTTGAAATGTGAGAAACTCTACCTATCCTAAAAAATTTGAATTAAATAGAAATTATCTTTATTGCAAACTGAGTATTGTTACAACTAAAAAGATTTTAAATTTCGGTTTTAGATGTATGAATTATCGATATCTTTGTTCATATAATATGTCTCCCCTTCTATCACACATAGTGAAGATTAAAATAGTAAACACGTAATATGTACCAATCGTAGAATGAATTAATCGTTGTAATTGTTATGTCCAGTGTTTGCCTTCTGATGATGATAATCATCGAGCTTTGGTTAGCCAGTCAGCCATAGGGTTAGTCAATGTGATAAGTTAGAGAGGAGAATCCATGTACATAAAAAAAGATATGAGGCTTTCTAGACAGAGGAAAGGTAAGTTACAAATTAAGATAGAAGTTCATAACCTTGAGCAGGTGGAACAGTTCAACTATTTCGGATGCGTTTTGGACCGAATTGGTCGAAGTACGAGAAGTGGGAATATTAGAAGAAGAATTAATTTAGACAAATTAGCTTTGCCAAACAATGTGGAAATGATGATAGTGACGTTGATTAAGGATTAATTTATAAGAATAATGAATATGCCAATATATATCTTGGTTCTGTACGGTGCGGAAATATGGTCGTTGAAGCAAGGAGATGCGTAGGCGCAGGTTTGGTAAATTTTTGTTACCTGGATATGGAGACGGTTTGACAGGGTGGAATGGACAGAAAAGGAAACAAGCGGGGTAGTTATACAGCATGGTGAGAGAGTAGGGGAGAGGCTTGTTGGGGAAAGCTCAAAGGAGACTGAAAGGTGAATGCAAAGAATTTTGGTTGGCTGTGTCGAATGTTGACGAATGTGATAAAGGGGAGGGCATCAGGCAAGCAAATTAGGAGGATGAAATGGATTGGTATGCTGAGCTGATTGAAGGGGGGAGTAAACTATGTTGAATTAAACCATTTAGCGTGGTTTGAGTTGTCAGGTTGCGTTGCGTCTTGACAGATGAAGCTGATAAATGTAGCGAATACCCGAAACCTGCTTTAAAAGGTAGAATATAAGTTATTTTTATATCTTCAGTTCTTTGCGTGTCGTGGAGACACTTCCATAGGTTTTCTTTTGAATATTATTCTAGTTTTTGAGGTTAGGAATTCAATGGGTGTGAGAGATTAGAGGGAGTAAACTCTTCTTAAACTCCACATCATCCTGTCATTTCGTCCAACAAGCCTAGCCTTTCTCTCTCTCTTCCGAGATTGCCGAACGTTCAGCTTTCTTCTTCAGAAGTATTCAGCATTCTACCTTCGATCACAATACTCCCTGCACCCACCCTTCCTGCCTCCTTTATATTCCTCTAAACAATGCTCTTTTCCACACCGTACCTAGCTCTTCTTCATTTGTTCTTCCTTCAGTTTTGTCTTCCTTTCCATCTTTTTTCGCCCGCACATATCAAAAGACTCCAATCTACGCCTGTCATCTTGTTCCAACGACAACGTCTCCGCTCCGTGCAAAACCGCGCTTCATATTGAATTTTTCACTAGACTTTTTCATATCCTTACTGGAATGTCCCCGTCATCTATCCCGGAGATGTGGAGAATGCAATTACGTGTGGAAGTTATCAAAAAACCTACAATACCTTTAGCTGCCGGCCTTCAAACTTTGTTTTTAGCGCGATTTCGGGTATGTTTGCAAATGGAACACATGGTTGAGAAAATTTTATTCAACTCTTGGGGATTCTTCGTCGTCTATATATGTAATCAGCTGCTCTTTTGAAGTATTTTTACGGAATAATCCATCAGATCCTATACGAGTACTGTCCGTTTTTTAATCACATGCTTCCAGTAAGAAAGTTGATAAGGAAAGAAAACTAATAGACGGGTTGAAACGGCAAAGAAATGACATTATGACCATGCATCTTCATCTCACATAGATTGCTTTTGAAGTCCCGTGCTTTGGACGTTGACTTGTAAGAATCTCTAGCCCGTCAATTGCACCTGATAGCTTGAGCTTCCTTAATCCTTAGCTTGTCGTGTCCGTTTCTCGTGCTGTTAGCTGACTATGAAGGGTACAACTATTTCACATCTTAAATTATGGTAATTTCTAGAGGAAACGTCATTTTTGTGACATGGAACAATATTTTGAATATTGAGCATTTTTTTCGAGAGCCCTGTGTTTTTGTTATAGGTCGAGTTGGCCCGAATTAAATGGCTAAAATTAATATTAATGGATGATTTTGGCTCTGCCATATACTTTTACTGACATATACCAGATATGAAATAAGCCTTAAACCTCTTCCGCGTATTTTATCTGCATATTAGTTGGTTATACTTGCTAGGCCGATTCTCTTAACCACTTGAGCTATTGAGGAAACGTAATTTACACTGAAATCTGCGTCTTTTATATGTGCTCCTATCACTCTGCCCTATATCTATATCCATGTGAATGAATCTGTGTGGACCGCGGTAGTCCAGGGGTGGAGTGTTGTTCTACTGAGGGCCCGGGTTCGACTCCCGGGAAAACCTCTCTGAGCACCAGTAGCTCCACCCAAGCTATGTGATTTTTCGGATACGAGATCTTCCTGGGAAACCATAATTGGCACAGGGTAAGGAACTGGCCCCCCTACCCTGATGTGTAGTACTGGGTGAACTCTACCATCACCTACCAAAACCTAACTTCGGGTTGATTACTGTGTCTATGGTTTATTTATAAAACACTTGATGGTATCTCAGAGCACAGAAAAAAATATTTACACAAAACACGTAAAAGGACATCAATATTCTCATAGTTTAAGCTTTTGGTCTTCCTCTTAGGCGTTCTTCAGGTGAGAAGAGTCAAACATTTTCAAAAGCCGCTAATGAATTAATCCAACTTAATATTTTTTGCTTAGACAGTGGAATTATTAGGAGAGGAGCCTCAAAATAGTGCGGATTTTTGCGCAAAATTTGGAGCCTCTTCAATGTCTTATATGCTTTTTCGAATTAATTATTCTAGATAGTCGAAACCACTCGGAGAAAGATGGATCCCCACACATTGCCTTGAGGTTTCATAAATAGCTTTCGATGACACGGAGAAGTATTCCCTGACTAAGGGGTACCTGAACGCAATCATCATCTTAAGAGTAAAGGACCAAAGACAACAATGTATCCCGTGAGTGTTGGCAGATCCCGAAAGGGCACCCGCGAAGTTGTTCCTTGCGGAAAACTTTGGCGTGTCTTCAGGTCGCCAAATAGCAAAAAGTTACCGATTTCGGCGTGACGTGTATTCCGAGTGTGGTACAGCTCGAGTGCTTTGTTCACTTTGGAGAAATGGAGGTCGCGCACCCTCAAGATCTCATACCGACAGAGCACGTGCGCGTGATTTCCCCCTAGAGTAACTTAAAGCAGGGTTTACGGAGTCTTGTCAGTATTGCAGCTCACCTCGCTGCTGGATAAATAAACGCCGACCGTGCTCGTTGCTTAAAATCGAGGTTGCCGCGGAGGAGGCGCGAATGCGAATCTGTCTGAAGAGGGAGACATCTCCGCGCGACTTCAATGAGAGACGGGATGAACGCACCGCGGGGACTGACTTTTTAATGCGTCCCCATTTACACTCCGAGGTCAGTGTCAAAATTCCGGATTTACAGCTGAGGCACAGCAGGCTGTGTGTGGAAATATATATATATATATATATATATATATATATATATATATATATATATATATATATTTATATATACACATATACATATAACATTGACCCCTCAACCACCCCACACCTAAATGGTAGGTGTATTTTAAGGAAACGAATTAATATCGAAATTAGTCGAGTTTTTGTATGCGCAATAGGAAACCATGATCGTTTAAAAATATTTTTGAATAAGCAGTGTCTCTCTTCACTTTCAACGAAGGAATTTCACCTATTTAAGCTCGAGACGTAATTACTTCCGCAATGAGTCACTGAAAGCAGGTTTATCTTCATCTCTTTAGTCAGACATTTTAAACTTGAATTTGCCAGGATTATGCGATATTTTCCATTTATATGAAGTGAGAATATTTTTCTGAATCTCAAAGGATTTTGTATTCCGTCAATGGTGAAAATAAAGATACGATGGTTAAAATCATCAACCCGCAGTCGACATCTACCACATGGAGAAAAGAAAGGAAGCAAGATTTCGTGGAAGGGCAGCTTGAGGAAATTATTCGGCCAAACGACTGGTGTGGAAAGGTGTCCTTTTGGATGAGGAGACTTGGAGAACTACTATTTCAACCTTATACCATTAGAATTGAATTGGCGCTTCGAAAGTAAAACAAATTTTAAAAGAATATACGAGCACTATGATACTAAGAGGTTAGTTATATAGTCAAAAGACAGAGGAAGTTCTCACGATACTTAGAAGTATAGTTGTTCATTTTAGTCCAAAAGTCAACATGAAAGTAGGCAACATAAACTTTGATAAATATTATTGTAGTTCTAATTTGCATACAATGACTGAAATCTTTTGAAACATGGTCTTTTATAGGTTGAAGATTAAATAGACTGACAAAGTGAGGAACGAGAAAATAGGAGAAGAGGAAAGGACTTCATGGAGAACTCTCAGGCCAAGAAGAGCTGGATGAGCTGGGGGCGCAAATTGAAGCACGATGGATTAGTTAGAAACATAATAGAAGGGAGAATTAAAGGTATATCCCGCGATGGGGACCAAGTCCTTAAGTGCATCAAAGACAAATCAGGAGCGTAAAACAGAGAGGTTAACCTGGTGGTGGTGTCGTATCAACTCTGAATAAAGGATAATGAAGGGCTTCAATCAACCGATTTTAAAATGGAAATACGGATAATTATGGTGAATTAGCTGTATAATATTTTCCAAGAAAAAATAACCATTTTAACTTCCCTTTATACGGACCTGGAGTGGCCCGTTGTCGGTAGTTTTTGCTTCAAGAAGAGAAACCGAGGGAGGTTTTGACTCGAGAGACTTCTCGCTGGTGGAGACGTAGCTTAAGGTTGTATCGGAAGTAATGGTCAGGTCAAATGTTGGTTCCTTGACAAATTCGCGATCAATAGTGATTTAACTTGCAAATTGCGTCTGATTTTCCCTCTTGTTCTCCGTGGCATATCTCTTGATTGCTTTAGAAAATTTGAATGCCGTTCACATCTCGGCGCAAGTCGAAATAAAAAAAATAATTAAAAAAATCACAGGGTTCAAGCAATCACTTCCATTCCCCTACAGCACAAAAAAAGGCGTTCTCCGGTGAGCGAAAAAAAGGATGTTTGATCATAAGGAGCTGAGTCGAAAAAAAAACATTACACTAAAGAATGGTTTGGTGTAGGCGTGAATATGCGAATTATTTTATTTTCTCACACCCCTTGAAATATATATTTGATGCGTGTGTGCATATGTGTGTGTGTGTATATATATATATATATATATATATATATATATATATATATATATATATATATATATACGTTTGTGTGTGCATTTTTCTAGATGTAAGCCCGAGCACAAATAAAAGAAGGCGTGTTCGGAGAGTTATGGAAGGCACCGAGGCCCCGTCGTCACGCGGCCGTCCCTTCCCATTTGTGGGAAGGTTCTCGCCCCGCTCGAGTCTGCCGGCTGGTCGATCGCCTGCCCACCCACTCGAAAGCCGTGGGTACTGTATACCCTCGCGTGGGAAGCCTTCCCCTCCTCCCTCCCCCGCACCCCCGTCCTCCCTCTCTCACCCTTCGTCCCCGCTCACCCCCCCGCCACTTCCCCATACCCTCCCTTGCCCCTCCTCACCCCCCCGGCCCGCCCCGTGGCATCTCGATGGGCGTGGAGAGTGAGACCCCGGAGCGAGGCTACGACGTGGTGGGTTCTCTACCCTCCTCTCCCTCCCCCGCCGGCTTCCTCCTATCTCTCCCTCCCCTCCGACCCTCCATCCCCCTTCCCCCGTGGGAAGCTTCCCACCGCGTTGCAAAAAAGGGGGATGGAGGGGAGTTTATTTTTTTTTAAACTCCTGAAGGGATGGGAACCCTTCGCAGGGGTGGTTTGTGGCCGGGGGGGGAGGGTTAGAAAGGCCGGGGGAGGAGAGGGAACGAAGGGGGTGGATGCGTGTGTGTGTGATGTATGTTTTCGTGTGTGTGCGTGTGTGAGTCTTCACGTGCAGTGCGGTGTGTTCTGGTTGTGTGTGGGTGTGTGTGTGTGGGTGTGTGTGTGTGTGCGAGCGAGAGTCAGCATCTCCCCCTCCGATTCCCCTCTGCCCCCAAACCCCCACCCCCCTCCTCCCCACTCTCCTCCCCGCTCACCCCCGTCGACGAGTGAGAACGAAGGGCGGGCAGAGGGGAGTAGGGAAAGAGGGCCGTGGAGTTGTGCGGGGCCTCTAAAGCGAGGCTATGGGGGTCTCCGATTCGACGGTCGCAGTCTATCGCAAGGCGTCTCACCGTGCGGCGGCCGGGGGGACGCGGGTTTTGCGTTCCTTTTCGTACGTGTGGCGTGCAGCGTGTGCCTTTCCCTCTCCTAAAATCTCTCGGACACCACCGCCCTCATCCTGTGCGCACCAGAGGGTGCGTGAGATCGCCTCGGGATATCATCTTGTTTTTTTTCTTACGGCGGGATAGAGCCGCTCCAGTATTTCCCTCCGTCCGAGTTTTTTCCCCTTAAGCCGAGGGGGGAGTGACCGTTTGTGGAGGAATAGATCCTTGTTGTTGTGCCCTTGTGTTTGTTGTTGACGTCTTCGTTGCCGCCCCCCTCCGTCGTCGTTGTGTTTTGTCGGCCGGGGTTTCGGCGCGACCCCCTCTTCTGTTTTGCGAACATGGCGGTTCGCGTGACGGAGTTCCAGAAGGAGTTCCTCCTCAAGTTTCTGTCCGAAAACAGGAGGCTGCTGACGACCACAGTGGACGAGACGTTCACCAGGCAGGACCACGAGAGGCTCTGGGGCGAGCTGTCGACGGCCCTCAACTCCATGGGCTCCGGACCAGTCAAGTCCCAGTCGCAGTGGAAAAAGGTAAATAAAAATTGTCCTTTATTTTTTATTGTCCCCCTAAAATAAATTTCACTTTGGCCAGCGCTTAGCTCTCTATGGGGTAGTCCTGGTTGCGATCCCGCCATGCCGTCTTCTCGTAGATCAGGAAGCAAAGAGCAAGCTTTTTTGGATGCGAAGTCCATACTGTATACACACTCGGGTGCAAGACTATTTAAAAGTTATACTGGTAAGAGTTTTCTCACGTATATTCCCCTTGCTGCGTTGTCACCTGCCGTGATGCCTTAGTTTTTGCATATTGTTTACAATCCCTGAGTACCTTTTCTCTCACACCTTGTCGACAAGTATTCTGAATATAAAAGGTGTGTCGCCAGAAGATTCAGTATGGGTCAATCGGCACGTATAGTGTGTACATCCGACGTTTACCCACCCGTTATCAGTATAAATTGTCTAAATTATTTTATTTTAATGATTCCGTGCTTCTTTACCTTTGGACGGAAGAAAGCCCTGAACAATTAGACGTCTCGGCCTGATTTGTAAGTCTGCATGTTTCGCAAAGTTGGTGTACAGCAAACAGCATATCGCAGAGCACCTTATACCAGTTGTTTACTTCAACGTGGAAGCATATGGAAGTGTCCTTTTCGCAAAGACGAGTGGGGGTTCTTATATACATGTACATGGATGCTAATACCCGACTTTAACTAATTCCATTAGATGTAATTCCCTGTTTTCGAGACTGTCCCAATGAACTGTGCCTTAAAAACTCGAGGGAGGTTTTTCTCACCAGTTCGCCTCTCTTAGAGGATTTTCTGCTCCTTTTAGAGGATTAAGGACCTCAAGCTGAGACTTCTGCCGTTGCCTAGACGACCACAAAAGTAGTTCGCCCATAATTTCGGGAAAATCAAACATATTGGGAATGGAAAGGTCTGGATGGTGGCATGAATCATCCTAGGATCAATCGCTATGGCAACCACCGTTGTCTTCTCTTTATTTCTTACCAGACGTTTCGTATATCTCCGCTAAGGCCCGTTAATAATTATGCGCCCACGTCTTTAGTCCCAACGCCCAGGCAGTTTTCTCTCTCTCTTTCATGTTCTCCCCATGCCGATCGTCGCGCGTAATCAAAGCGTCCTTATTCGTGTGGGCGTGCCGATGTGCCCTTGGGTGTGCGCGGGTCCTCGACGGTGTTCGGCGGTCCCCCCTGTTTCCCGATTTTCCGAGACCAACAGCTGTTGGGTCGTTTTCACTTGCGCCCGCCATCCATTATGTCATATATCTCTTCCTACCATTCCCAGATCACTCCTCTTCCGATACAACCCCATTTTTCTCCGCCACCCCACGCACCACAACCATCTTCCTTCCCTTAACGAAGCCGATCCTCGGCCCTCCCCTTGCAAAACCCTTCCTTTTCCCCCTTTAGCCCCCTCACTTCAAACCCTTCGACCCCTATCCCTCCCCACGGCCCTCGACTTTTTTCACCTTGCGTTTTTTTTCCTTCTTCCATCCCCCTTCTTGCGCGCGTGTGCTGCGTGGTCTGAGGGTGCCCCATCGTGTGCTTTGTTGCGTGGGTCAAATCGACGGTTATTCTGGGCGGGAGATACGAAAAACTTGGGGGAATTAGATTTCACGTATGCACCCTTTTTCATTCGCGGACGATCGACTCATTGCGTTGAAGCGGTTTTACTATGCTCTTTCGATGAATCCGGGAGTTCGCTCGGTGTAGAAATTTCCGTTCAAGTCAAGCCGACCTCCGATCGAAATACTTGGTCGAAGTCGATGCCTTTAGTGCATCTATATCGCGCGACAAAGTATTTTGAAGAGAAATAACTCGCCGAAGGAGTGTAATTGTCTCCCATTAAGTATGGTGTGAGAGAGTAAGAAAAGCAGGTGAAAGTCGAAATGGGAAAAGATCTGGACGGAGGAGATATTGTGGTTTAGAGGGATATTGAATGGTCATAAAAGAAGCAATAATTTTCGGAAAGCGGAGTGGAGGAAGGCCTTCTCTACGGCACAGAAGCAGGTAGAAGAAAATTAAAAAGTGCATTCAAGAGAAGTACTCGAGCTATGTGATACATTATAGTTTCAGGTACTGTCTAAAATCTACCTTTAATAGTTCGATTCCCCTGCCGAAATTACTCGTATGTGCCAAACCCAATAGTATGCTGGAAGCAATTTTTTCCTGAACAAAATATTTTTTTAAAAAGGTATAAAGATTACGCATTTTATAAATCACAATGGATAATTCACCATTTGTAGGTAACAGCGCTCATGCCGATCAGCCATTTTCCCCTCCAATTGCTTCAGATATCTGGTAACGTTGATTAATCTATATATTGATTTCTGGTGGTATTTTTGAGAATGAATATGAAGCTGGTATCAGTAAATTATTTTTCTCATGGGAAATCTCACCTGTAATTACTTATACGAGATAAAAATAATTACTCCAGCACTGCCATTATATTTTAAAACTACAATGGGAAGATTTACATGTCATTATATTTTATAGACTTTGGCAAAGGGATGTTTCAATAATAAGCGTTGACCACCGATATGATGGCCCCCAGGAACATCCAGTATGCTCTGTTACGTTTTGAAATTTACATGATTCCCCAAGTTACTCTGAATATAATGGTGTTCGATTCAGAATAATTCTCCTTTTATCTGCTTTAATGTTGTACAAGGATTCATTTTACTCCATCGAACGATCGCCATTATTTAATTTGATACAAACTGAATCTATAAAAATAGTGAATTTGTTCCAATTGTATGACATGGAACTCAGATTCGTTCCTTAGTCCTATATTAACAGTCGCTGCACTAGGTATTCAGTCCGTTTCATTACTCCCCCTCAGCTAAAGGTACTTGACGAAGGAGTTTTGTCTTGAAATGAGCTAACGAACGCTTCCATGGAACATAAAAAAGAATGAAAAACGATTTCTATCGCCAATTTCCTAGTTAATAGGAGATTTTAAAAGGGTCTAATCGGCAATTTTTTCCTGTCACTTTCCTGAAATCGCTAAACACTAAAACAAATATGACACTCAAACATATCCTCTCTTTTGTCTATATTTTTTGTTTCATTAAGGCATAATTAGCTCATATTCATTTACATCAACACAAAAAAACCCCAAGGCATCGTAAGAGCATAAGACGGGAACTAGTTATCCATGTAGATATATTATTCTTGAATGCATTTGAATGTATATATGAGCTTATATCCAAAAACAATCACACACATATTGTAAAAGTCTACATACAAGTTGTAATAATAATCGCTACGTGTGACAAAACCACCAAATTTTGATATTAAACATGATGCTGGAGAAGGACACTGAAGAGTAAACAACAGCGGACGTGAGAAACGAGGAAGTACATGGAAGAGCACTAGAGGAAAGAACCACATCGAGAGCTCTACAGTGAAGAAGAACTAGAGGGATCGAAAGCACCTTGAGGCACAATGGATAAGTCAAAAACATAATAGTAGGGATAATTGAAGGGAGGATTCCGTAAAGCGAGACCAAGGGACAAGCACATTAAAACGAGAAATTAAGGAGGACGTAAAACGGAGAGGTTATTAGGGGGTAGGGATGCAGTAGAGCCAGTCTTAGTACTTGATTTCCAATAGAGTTGAAATACTGGCGATGATGATTAAGGCAGTGTATTCAGGAACTTGGGTATCATTTGTTGTCTCAGGCGTAACTTAATGAAATTTGCATAACATATTGAAATGAAATTAAATAATTTACTTTGTAATTCCACACAATTTATTTAAAAAAACACGACCCAGGTTTCGAGGTTGAACGTCATCATCAGGTGGTCCTCATAGAAGCAAACTTGCTATACTTATATACCTTCTGATCAAATGAATAATTTTTGTCACAGCGTCACTTTCGATGAGGTGCTTTGCAAAGAGGGATGCTATGTTCTTATTTTTTTTACACTTCTTTGGTGTTCTTTAATTCTTTCTTTAAATTTCCGTCTAATTGCGCTCGTTATTCAATAGTTTTAATCCTTAAAAAAATCATATGGAGAATAAGAGAGTGATGATTTCGATATATGATGGTAAAGTTATCTCCAAAAGATATGAGGTAGACTATCTCTTTCCGATCTCCCGCTCCCTATTTTTATTTCATTACTTCGGCGGAGAGTGTGCTTGGCACTACCCAAGAAAACTCTCCGCTAATAATTTTCAAACTTCACTGCGGTGATTAAAGTAGATACCAAAGGCAAAGTGTCTGATACCAAACTAACTTTTCACCCTTGACGTTTTCTATTCACTGTTTCTTCGTCTTATTCTTCATTCCAAATGATTAGGAATAAGGATAACTGCAAGCGACCGAAATCTATTTTTGTGGAAATAAAGTAAGATGAGGGAATAAAGAAATATGTGGAAATAGAGAGATTGGAAATGAAGCTGGTTTTCTTACTTAATTCTAAGTAGCCTAGTACTTAGTCATTATATCAACTAACCTTAGTTTATTGCCCTTTTTTGTTACTTACAGGTTGTTATTTATGCGTAGAGAAGTTCTTCACACTTAGATACCGTGACTTATGTACCTGTAGTTATCATTATCTACATTGTATAAATTGTTTTGCATATTTATTTCAACCAACAATTAAGAAAAATTTTGATATTTGATGTTGCGTATTTTGTGCTAAATCACCCCCTGCCACACACCATAACGGAGGCTTTCCAGGGTACCATGTAGACAGATGCCTATGTGTTACCCTTTTCAATTGGCTTCTCTTTCCATAGATGGATATAGAGTCGCACCTGTAAGCAGCTCAGGTCTCAGATTCTTTATTTTCCACCGCACACACACACACACACACACACACACACACACACACACACACACACACACACACACACACACACACACACGCACGTTCGTCTGATGGCATTTCCGAAAACATCCGGTTTCGCCCATTTGTCTCACGGGCACCCTCGATTACGTAGGTTCATTGTTTTTCGCGGGCTGCTCCCGAAAATCCGCGTCCTTGGAGTGAAATGGAAAGCGTCTCACGCAAACGGAGTACGGTATTTTCGCTCTGCGACCTAACGGGAAAAAGAAGCTTCCCCGTTCGTCAAAACACCGTCCCTCAAACGGAATGGACGGTCACTCTCGTTTATCTCTTAACGATCAAAAAGTCTGAAACCATTGCGTATTTTGTCAGCCGGATGTGGGGGTTAATCGTTTGTGAAGTGGTTTGCTCGGTAATACATTTACTAGTACTAGATTCTTGCTCATTCAAACACGGAAAAACTACCATTTGGCGAATAAATATTCATTGCATGGATAAAGACACAAGGCTCTTAATTTTCTCTTCGTAATACTTACTATTCTTTACTTGACACCCTTATTCATTAAACTAATAGTCTCATTAAACTAATAGAATCATAAACTTCGTCTCTTCAATCTCCTTCTAAAGCTTCCCTTCGTCAATCTCTTTTTCTAGATTATGCAATTAATTCTTTCCTATATCCAATCACGCAAACCTTCTCCTGCACATTTGATTTTACATGAATACCAATATTCTGAACTACGTAACGCTAAGCTCCTTATGTGATTCTTGGCTTATCTTTTTTTGAGTCTAGATGAACTATAACCAGATCCCTTCAATTTGTTCATGTAACCTTGAATAATGAAATTTTTCTTTCAATATAAATTACCATAAAACTCGTTATCTGAAATGCTGCTCAGGTGTGGAAATTTCTCATTCATCTTCCCTTCATGCGTGCCCTGCGTGTTTATAACTCATCCTTCGCATCCTTCTTGTGAATCATTTAATTTAATTTTATCCCATCCTATCTAAAATATATTAGCCTAAAATAGAGTTTACCATGCATCGCTGTTTTTTCAAGATCTGGAAGTTAAAAAAACTTAAAAACATTTTTTACAATTGAATACCTCCTCTCTTCAGATAATAGACTACACTTTGCACACCTTAAGTCCCAGAATCGACTGCAAAAATATCAGATGCACTTTTAAAGGGAAAACATGTAAAGCTTATTTTTATCGATTCCAGGCCTTATTTATTTTGCAAAATGTATTTAGAAATAACGGTTGTTATGGCTCAAGTGGATGTCATAAGAAAGGAAATTGTGTGATATTTCTTATTTTAATCATCAAATTTTGTTTTTGTATCGAACTCGCGAAACCTTTCATAATATTTATTAAAAATGTCTTCCAATTTCTGCGCTGTTCGAAAAGCGTAACTTAAACAACCGGTGGGATATTTGAAGAATGTAAGTGGAAAAAAGTTAAAAAGAAACGACAGTGGGGAAAGCAAATAGGATTTATTTTTAGTCGACTTTTTTCTTTATTTATCCACCCTGATTGCGACTATACAATCTCTTTCTTCATTTATATTCATGTTCTATTTTGATTAAAAGAAGTTCATAGAATGAACAACTGTTTGGTATTAAAAATGTATTATTTTTTCTTTGGCATTAGTGAAGGCGTAGTGAGGGAAGGGAGGGCAGTCATGGGGCCTTGCTCTTGGCGGTCCAGGGGCATAGCTCCCTAGCTACGTTATATTTACAAGCCTAGCAATAGAAATGTGCCTCTAATCTATGCTTCTAATATAATATTTTTGTTTCTTAGACGCTTTTCTGGAAGATTGGAGTTGTCTTAAATACTGCCGTAGTCCAGACGAGTGAATTTTAGCAGTGCACTGACAAAATAATGAAGGCCACTAAAGACGCTATAGTCGTTATCTAATTCTACTGGGAATCATGACTCGGTGCTCTAGCGAATATTATAAATTTAATGCATCTCTATTACACCGAATGTTTATTTATGTAGAAAGGCGTATCTTAGCGTTAGATTATCATCATCTTCGAGTATCAGGTCAAAAAATGAGTTTACTATAAAGGCAGAAGCATATGAATTTCGTGTAAAGTAAGCACTCTTGTTTATCAGAGACCAAAGGAGAAGTGGACGAGGGGGAAAAAAAGGACTGATCCAAGAGGTGGAAGGCGTTGAATTGAATAGAAAAAAGAAATATTAAAAATTGTACAGGATTAATACGAGCAACCTTAATTTGTGCTTACAAAATCGGTAGAATTGCAGAGTAGTGGAGGGAAATGCCATTTGGAAAGCGATAGGGGAAAGAGGAACCTAATGGATTGGTACACCTTTAGAGACATGATGGATTAGTAAATAGGATAAAATAGAAGGGGAGACGCGGCGAGGAGGAAGCCCAAGGGATAAAACAAAGGGGTATGTAAAGACGGCTGTTGGATGGAAGAGCTAGCAGGGATAAAATAAATTAGCTTTCGAACGGGAAGAATAAAAGGCCAAACCAACCACCCAAGTCAACCAATTTTCGGATTGAAATACTGTTGATGATGATATTATCCAAATCTGTTAATTTTGTGTGTTTATTTCGGAATTAATATTAATGTAGTCAATGAATTAACTCGTTAATACTCTAGGGACGGGATATGTTACATGGACTTCGCGCTGTGATCTCATTGATAATGTGAATTTCGACTTATGGCATCACACTGCCAATTTCAAATCTATCTTTGTATTAAAATTCAAAGGCATTCTACTAAATTTGCCTCTCTTGAAATTTTTGATGTATTTCAATCATTTAAGAGATATTTATTTTTGACGACCGGATTTTTATTTCAATTTGCGGTATGACGCACGATTTCACTTCACAAACTGCCATAGATGGGCATATTTCGATGGGTGGTCGTGGCGAAAATTTGATATATGAAAGAAGAACAGAATAAAAATGAAAATTGAAAATAAACAAACTAATACATAAATAGAGATTAATACGTGTGCTGTAATTGGAATAGTTTATGTCTACTTCTTGTTATCCACTTGCTCTAGCCTCTATTAGCGTTGCTGAGGAAAAATACTTCCGTCTGCTGTCGAGAATTTCTTTCTTCTACCTTATCATCACGATCAGTGTAAAATTGACTTGTACTAACACCATTGGTTTGCTGAAATTTTGTTGATATTACTTTCGTAATTTCTATTCTGAAGAAAATTTCCTTTAAATTGCACAGCCTTTTGCATACCGCGCTTCATTGAAACAAGCGAATTTTAATATTTTCAAGGCGGTGAAACGAATCTCTTTCAATCCTTCACAGCATACACCTACCTCTATTGTTCAGTTTACATGTACGACATGACATGAAGATAAAGCACTCTTTCAGGCGATTCTAAGTGGGTGTAATTTCATAGTATGTTTGCGTCTCTTTGGGTAGAGCTCCACCCTAAAATCTCTTTGTCTGCATAGCAACCCCATTCGTACGTATTTTTATCCAGAGCCAATTTTTACTTCGCTTAAAACTGTTTGGTCGTTTTATACTCTTTCCTATATATGAAAATGAACTTTAGCTAAAATATTTGCAGATTTTTTAACGAAACAGGGGTGTTTGTTCACTGAACTAAGGGACCGGATTCGATTCCGGCTTATGCTCCTGGACTCCCTAAGCTTCAACCTAGATATGCAAATTTTTGGGAACTAAATCTGCCGGGGAAGCGGAGGGTAACAAAGGAAAAATAACCTCTCCCTTCCACCAATATCCCGTGGATACTTCCACTTCACACACCATACGGAGTTTATAGTATTAGGCGAATTCTGCCTTCACCTTTCAACTCAACTTTTTGCTGACCATGCAATTATCTTTTGGTTGCGAATCGTAGATCGAAACTCACACCATTACATTAAATCTCGTTGGTGTAGGAGTCGAATTCGTAGTAAAAGGCGGGAGAAAAAAATGAATTGAGTCATTCATCGTATCCAATATAATTCCAGCTCCGAGAAAAGAGTCGTCCGTCTCGATTGGGTCTTCAGGTGCCCTTCAACTTTCTTGTTTAAAAAGAATTTCATCCGTAGAATTCGAGCGCAAAAATGGAGATTCATTGGAATGGTTTTCCAGCTCTGATTATTTGGTTGACTATAAACCGGTAATCAAAATGACTTCGTAAACAAAGTTTTTAAATTTTCATTAACTCATTAACTTAGGAAGACATTTTCCAATAACATTAGGGAGGAAGCAGTTTGGAAAGGTGAACATATTAAAATCTCTTTTGGCATTAAAATCTCAAGCGGTATAAGAAAATTTAGGGTGTCAATAAACTTAGCTGCGAAAGAGACCTTCTGATAGAAGAAAGAACTACTGATGAAAAATACTTCGAGCCTCAGTATTACTTATTTGATCATCAAAAATACTTGCAGTTTACTTTTCCTTGGGTGTGAAATTTTGAAAACACAACTGAACGGATGATTAGAAAAGACGGAAATCTTTTACAGAGATTTCCCTTCAATATTGGCGTGGTGCAATCTCATCAAGAGATCGAAGTGCTGGATAACTCATTGGAAAACATCGCAGAAGGGAAGAAGTAACAGAAGGAGGTCAGGAATGAATTATTAAAACCGCATGATGGAAAATGTTAGCGTGTAGAACTTGGTCCTGAACGGACTGGAAATTATTAAATAAAAGGATATCCTGGGTTTGATAAGTTGCTACGAATCATTGTAGATTTTACTAAGATGACTACAATTTCATCAATATTGTACGAAAACATGAAAATACGATCCGAATAATCAAAGTTTTTTACAAAAAATTCATTTCAGTCTTCATAGGAATTCGAACATTAGAAATTCTCACACAAACGCACGCGTAAGGGATGTATCCGCTTGTAGATGTTTCGGATTCATATCCTCTCGAGTTGATCCTTTAGTAGCGCAGATTGCAGTAGCACCTTAGTGAATATGATGACGTCGATACGAACCTTTCGAGAACCGCCCATGCGTTGTGCTGCACTAAACATTCAGGTACCGGCCAGAGTAGGGAGATCGGGCTTGTGCGATATTGCTTACAGTTCCACACGGACTGGAGAGGAAATGGGGAGGAGCGGAGTTTGGAGGCGGCATGAGCCGCGAGAGGGGAGGATTAATAAGTTCAATTTTTCTTTCTAACTTTCAGCGATTTGATAAAATAATTATGTTAACCCATGTCACAATATTTCGTAGAACTCTTAGGTCTTCCTACCAAGAATATTAATAAATCCAATCGATTAATTCTCTCAACAATTTGGTTCCTTCGTTTCCTTGATATTATTAGATCTGCGTGTCCATTTTCTTTAGATCATATGGTTGCAGTTTCTCCCAGTGGTATCCATGGAAACGACGACGACAGTTAAATTGTCCTGAATATACAAGATGGCGTGTTTCAGGAATGGAATTTTCAAGGAACACATTTTCAAGCCCTCCGCTAACTCGAACGGTTCTTTCAAAATTTTTAGCACTCAAGGCTGCCCGGAAAACAAAATAAACCCAGTTCACCGACTAAGATCGATTTTAACGGAATATTTTAAATACCACATTCTGAGGCCTAAAAAAGTCAGAATTTTTCGTAAACCGATAACTATTACTGGCCATAATTTTGAAGCTCTTGACGACGGCGTTATTTGATCGAGATTCTTCACCCCTTGGAACAGTTGGCAACGGGCACGTAGGGACGGTACTCATATATAAACCCTTTCTACCCTCTCTGATTTCTCTCTCTCTCCGGACCCCTTTTCCTATCACACCCTTTACGAATGAGGGACTCCTGCCAAAAATCAAGAAGGGTCCTCCCATTAATCACGCCCGACCGCAGGAACCCTTATCCTCTTCCCATCCGTTCACCCCTTCGTCCCTTTCCTCAATTTTCCTTACCCCTTTCCTTCGCAAAAAAACTGCTAAATTACTTCAATCTGCTTTGGGAGTTAGCTCGGCACAACCGGTCTATTCCATGGAATTACGCCTCTCGCGTTGATTATGGTAAACACTCTGGACCCATTCAGGGTCCCTCTTCCTAATTGCGAGGGCGTTGATCGTGCGCCTGCGCGAGTTTCTTTCGTTTGGATTAAATTGTCCGCTTGACGCGGCGCGAGAGGGAAGGTCGGACAGAGATCTTGAATCTCGCCAACAACAGGGAAATTAATCTTCCGGTGATAGTGTGAAAATTACTTTAACGCAGTATTTGAAAAGCGCCATAGTTAAAGAAAGCGACGCCCTCAAAATTTAGGAGTAAGGACTGTGCTAGCAATTTCGAGGAAAGTACAAATTGGTATTTCTTTTCTGTTTCACTTGTATTAAAATCTCCTTAAATATTTAGGGTTTCGTACAGAGAGTAAATAGAATTAATTATTTTGTATCGGAAAATAATTTGATTGGCTGACAATTTTCTGCTGTGTATTGAACTCAAGGGTTCTAGAGTATTTGCTTACCTCTTAATCGATTTCTTTAATATTTATTCGAGTCGAATTGAGCCGTTTCTCGCACTACCTGTCCCTAGTAGGCGTGATTTACTTGTATAAGTTGCTGAGTTAAACCTTACTAGCTGACATTGTCATAATGGTTCAGGAAAAATTGCAACCTTTTCTTGACAATATGGACTTTTGTTTAATCGAAACTAATATTTAATTTAATTTAATCATTGACACAGTTCACCTGAAAACCGAAGTTCAAATGTTTTAAAGTGATTTTCCTAAACTTTTTACCGACTTATGATTTTCTTTTTCAATAGTAACTCCGATGCTAAAAACAATTAAATTCATCGGTAAATTGTCGACCTAATAATCCCAAATGACGTTTTTCCCAACAAACAGGAAACAAAAAGAGGACAAGTGGATCGGAGGGAATTTCAAATTAGACCAAAAAAAGTTCTCTATATAATGAGATGGGTCAAAATATCTTATGAATATTTGGATTGAAATATGCGTGGGAAAGTAGATTGCATATTTGTATGAGCAACCATAGTCCGTCACCTTGAGGAAAATGCATGTTGGTCTGAACATGAGGTGCGAATACAGCAAATGATAATATTGATACACAACGATCTGAATTATTATTAGTTTTGCATATGCTAGAGAAAACATATTGGGATCTCATTATATCGCCACAGCCCTTCTTTAAAGAGTTCTGTGGTTCATTTATTACCTTCGAAACCCACCAAAGCAATACGGTCCATTGCACATTCCTAATGGCCAAGTCCTACCTTTGTGTTACTATCATGCCATTCAGGCAATGACTTACGCAAAAAATGGCGCACAACTATTGAGCATACAATATATGCCCACCTTAATGGAAGAAATAAGTGATTCATTGGACAATACAAATAGTATGACAGATGTGCATGTAAGACAAATATTCAATTGTCAGTGTTTTGCAGCAAAAATACCTTAACGTAGCAGGGGTGTGCAATACGTTCAGGTGAAAGTGGTTGTTGATTTTACATAAAATTTATATTTCAAACCCGTAGGTAAATATAGAAATTTGACTCATTCAAAATCATTAACCTTGCTCGGGATTCAAACTGAATCCTTCTATCCCAAGGGATATCATCTAAAAATATGTTTGCAAGTGAGGTAGAAAGTGATTGATAGCATTGTCACTCTGCTTGGAAACACTTTAATCAGGCTATCTAACGATTAATATTTATACATTTCGTGCATGCAATTATTACACATGCAAGTCATATTAATCTGCAAAAATACGTGTTAGTATGGTTTATTATGAATAGAATGGGTGACATTGCATTGCTCTATCAGATGAATTATTATTTGCTTCCATTAATTATTACTTAAACTCCGGTTTGAAGTGGTACCTTTCTAGTTCTGTGTTGTAGTGGTCCTTTTCTAGTCGAGGGGAATACAAGAAACCAAAACGCGACCATTGCGATTCCATAAACAGCGATAGAATAAATCCACATTACTGACCTCATCGGGTGCACCCAACAAACTGAAATTTTGTGGACAAAATTTTATGTAGCTGTTTTTCGATCACTTAATTAGACACTAGCTGTTAAAACATTGTTTTCTATCCTTCAGAGAACACAGGATTTCAATAAAAAAAGTAACTAAGTGATTGATTTCTGATCATAGGACCATACACTAATTTTCAGCGAAAGTTACTCGTTAGACACTCTGCGACATACCTCCAGAGAATAATAAAAACAACTCTGAAATCTCGGGACGCATAGCTAAAACTCTCAACTCACGTCCAAGGCTTGGTTTATGTACCCTACCATCGAGCTGGATTTCAATCACCACATCGTATTAAAAAATCCATCTTTTGATAACCACTTAAAGTATCAAATGACGATTTTTTTTGCCAATAAACCAATTGTCTTCTTGTCATTCACTTTTTATTGCCGCCGTTGTAAAAAAATAACCAAGTGAACCAAGTGCAACAGTTTGACAGATATTTCGTCAATTGTCAAGAATATTCGTTCAGTATTGCGAGAGTAATTCGACACGAACGGTTGTTCTTATAGCATGATTAGCGATACAAACCAAACGTTTGAGGAAATATATTGGTTTATATTTAGCGAACAGAGTGTTCGACGGGGAGTATTCGGGATTAAAATTTTTCGCTACTGAAAATTAGCGACAATTCATGCGATTTTTATCATTTTAATGCTTGAATTTTTTTCTTTCGAATATTCCTTATTATTACTTGTGCTGCAGATGTAAGTAGATGCGTATTTACTCATGCCTAAACAGCCGAGTGTTTACTTTAATAATAACACCTGAAAGTGTTCACGGTAAGTCCAAAAATTGTCCCCATTGACCACATTTGGATGATGAATAAGAGAATATAGACTCACTGGACTCACACAATGGCTGCGAGTTTGGAAAAAACAGTCAAGTTTTCAATCGACTTTTTTAAACCAGTATTGCGAACTTAAGAAGAAAATTACGTAACTCCAAACGGGAAGACACATTCCTTCTCGTGATGCTGACCAAGTGAATTCTCCCCACGCCGATTTTTCCGTTGAGAGGAGAACGCTTGGACGCTCCCAAAATATTTTCAGACGAATTCTTTTGTGCCTCACACGACACTTGTCATGCTAATACTCCGAGTCGTGTCAACCGAAAACGTAAACTCCATCATCACCTTGGTCTTTAAAAAGGTCCTTACCTCAAGGAAATAAATTCGCTGGGCACGCTCCCGTTGGACTGGGTCGAAAAAGAAATTGGCACCTAAAAAACTCCCTGAAGTAAGGGCTGATCTATAGTAAATTATTCGCCATGCTCGACGAGCTAACCCTATGAAATATAGCGGGGGAGGAGAGTGTGAGGGATTGGACCGTAAGGAATAACTACTGCTACCTCTAATTCAATCCGAATGTGACGGGTCTGCGGTTAAAATATAGGTAATTACAAGGAAGGAATAGTTGCTTACATAAATGGCATCCGACATTAATTCTCTCAGAAATATTTCATTCCCAAGAATGGTGTAATCAATCAGGAGCATCATTATTTGAACTATAATAAAAATATTGGAAGACACGTATAGCCTAAAGCCATGTATCGTGAGTTAGAAAAACTGCTTTGCCAAGTCCAGAAAACGTCCGACACTTCCTGGAAGATGTCTCTGCCAATTTAATAATTTCTCGCCCTTCATTTTCTTAGGAGAGGAAAGAGAGTACATCAGCGCCTTCGTTGAGTCTTTAACACGAGTAGGGAGTGAACGAGGTCGAATCAGAAAGAGACACTGTTTTCATTAAGGGTGAATTGGAATGAAGGTGAATCAAAACTGTCGATTCAAATTAATCGGATATCATGTTGAAAAACATCTAATCTATTTAATCTATTTGATCATTTTCGACTGGATGATGTGGAAATGTATCCTTTTCTCAAAGTTTTCGAGGTGCTTAGACAGGGCTCAATGTATTCGGCTGACGATGAAATAGGTACGTCAATTATTCTATGCCGGATAATCTTAGGCTTTGTTTCGGTTCACCTCTCGAAGAATCGACAGACTTTCGTGAATGGAATCCACGTCGGAACCCGTAATTTGCCATGCCTGAGAATTCAAAGTAATGCAAATCAAAAGTTCTCAACTCTTCAACCTAAGGTCATAAATACTAGTTTTCTGGTATATGTTATGTAAATCCCAGCGATACATAATGAAGTATTCCTGTTTTTGGTGGTGTAATTAGGAATTAAATGCGACCATGTATAGTTTTTGAAAATTCTGGCGTATTTATTTAATTTTAGAATTTTTGATGAAAACATTGCATTGAATTTAATTTGGTTTGAAATTTTATTAATCTAGTTGTGAATGGATTCTTGAGTCATTCGAATCAGATTGCGCCTTCCTAGATTCCGTCAAATGTAGGTAGGAATTTGGGTTTCCGTGATATTACATGACCAACTGCAGTAACTACCTAGGATGACAGGTTTGAGAAGTGAATGTTACTCAAGGCTTCAGATTAAATCGTGTTATACTCAAGGATTTAGAGTAAGGAGGAGGGGTCATACCAATGCCCCCCATTTGGTTTTCTGGTGCTTTTGGGAATCCAACATTTATTTTACAGAATCCGGATGGATTTTTGGAGAGGTTATTCAAATCAATCACTTGGATTTTAATTCGTGATCCCCAGTGGGTAGTGACCAAACGCTGACCCATCCAAGCTACCACGTCACTATTATTGAGGTAATAAAATTTATCATTCGAACACACCTTTTTCTTTGCGTTCTTGTCGGTTATACATTAATTTTAACAGTTTTATTTTTTAAATTAAACTATTCTGATAATTGGAAATAATTTTCTAGGGAATTCGAGTCACTGAAACGTTCACCATGCCTGAATTGCCTTGGCTTGTCCGTAAATACTCATGTATATACATATACAATTACCCTCATGCGATTTACGCTTTAAATGGTAATGTATTCTTTTCAAGCATATTTTCGATAACACCGGTAATTTTTCTTCGTTAAAATGCGAATGAATTCTGCTCTTGTGAATTCTGAAATTCTGAAATTGTGGTTTTTTTAATCGTATTAAATGCCATCACATTAATTTTCAAGAATTTTATAGGTATTTATATCAAGAATTTAATAGGTTTTCTAACCACTTGAAACCAGTTGAAATCCCATCGTTATTTCCCGGTCTATTTTCGTTAAAAACCTTCGCAGTTTCAAGGTTCTGCGACATGTAGATAAGATGAACAGAATGGGATACTGGAAATACGTTACTAGCTGGTCTTCATTCATTGTATTTCCTACTGTTAGTATTGATATTTCTTTTACCAAAACCCTCATAATTATTGGTTTGGTTTCTATGAAATGAAATGAAAGTCAATGCTACGAACTCTCTATAATTAATTCGCCATTGCATTTCTTTTGTTTTAACCAGATAGTCTGGTATAGCGTGCAGTGCTAGTAAATTTATCCTCTCTTTGAGTCTGATATCTACTCAAGTGCTCCCTCTATGCCTATCTTTAGTTATTTAATGGAGGGAATCCCACTTTGAATTATTCAGCCCCACAATGCTCGAATTCGTGGTGTACCAAATGGGCATACAAATATATATTGCCCCGCATACACATTTTTTAGTTGAATAATATTGAAATTGAGCTGTTTTTTGGTATCGTCAAAGATGCGCATGGGTTCATCTTATACAATTGGAGTCATACAATTAATATCATTCGATGCAGAATGACGTTTGTATCCACGATCCACGGTGATTTTCCAGCTGAACGTTAATGGCAAACTATTAGGACCGATAATACTAAATTTATAAAATTGAATTGTGAAGTGTGCAACTTTTTCCAAAATATTTTTCTCCTGAGAGACATCGGGAAACGAGCAGACATTACAAAATCCGGTGAAACGACATCTACACAATGTGCGAAAAAACGGGTCACTAGGATGGGACGACAACGGGAGTGTGTTTATTTTAATTACAACAATGCAGCAAGGTGCCGTGGTTACTCCCTAAACGACTTTTAAGGTGTGGGAAATGAGTATTTCCTCAATTTATGGTTTCTTTATTTTGTATCAAATACGTGGCGAGCGTTTTTTTCGGCAAGACCTCCATTCGATATCAAGGGCACTCAGAAAGTATTAATCAAAGAGACTATGCTCTATTTACGTGAATGTACTCAATTTAAGTTACAGGTGACTTAACTGGAGAAACTTTAGATAGGAGCGTCATTTGGGGACGGGTAGGGTGTTAGGGAAGGTTTCAAATCTGGGAGAGCTTTTACACTCGTATTCATAGGGTGGGCTCTTATGGGTTTACGGTTTCAAACTTAAGCTTTGATTTCCTCATTTTCCTTATGCGTTCAGATCCTAAGTTTCCAAATATACCAAAAATTTTTCTACGTTTTCATTAATCTAAAATTACTTTTCACTACCACTCCTGCGTATTTCAAAGACTCCCTATATTAACTAACCAAAGATAGGCAAAACGGGAAAGCCTTTAGTTTATGTAAAATACAAAGAGAGGAGAAATAACTTACCCTTCATGATATATAATAGCACATGAGGCTATCCGGTTAAAATTAGGTATGTGTAGTGGCGGACTAAATAGATAATTTTAGTTGCCATAGGCTAAAATTCACCT
This sequence comes from Hetaerina americana, assembly GCF_022747635.1. Classification (NCBI taxonomy): domain Eukaryota; kingdom Metazoa; phylum Arthropoda; class Insecta; order Odonata; family Calopterygidae; genus Hetaerina; species Hetaerina americana. The sequence continues at coordinate 19,677,760 of NW_027286069.1, forward strand.
TTTTCTCTGGCTGAGTTCGTAAATACACATTGGGCATCAATATAGTTTTTAAAATTATAGCTTTTATCATCTTGGCGAAAATTACACATCGATCTTCCTGAATAAAATATAAGTTCCCGCCATAGTAGTAGTATTTTATTCGATCTACGAGTCAAATTTACTGCCTCGTCATCAGAGGTGTAGAGAACATAAGTCACTTGTATACCCTATTCACCCGATAATGATGGATCGTCGAAATCTAGGTTGACATAAACAACCAATTATGGAAAATTGCTTTCATATCAGAGAGTGCCATTTCGTGAATCTAATTTGTAATTCCACGCAAATACATAATCAATTGCCGGTGGCTTTAACGATCTCTGCCACACGCTCGTGTCGGTTTGCGGAGAAGTTGCGGTGCGGTTGTCGATTGGTCTAATCGATCAAAATTACAAGGATGCAGTAACGCTAAAAAAAGTCAATGGGTAAAACTCATACATCGCCCTAAGGATACCATTTTTCCGGCCCATTCTGCGAATCCGGAAAACGTGTAGTATCAATAAAATATTGAAGCAAAGAAAAGCGCGGATGGAAATATTCGTGCTCATGGAAGGGTTTTGTGTTCACCAGGCATCCAGGGTAAGTTTCTGCGAAAGAAATAACTCGCACGTTTTCCCGTTTCCCATTTTTTTCGATATTCCATTCTCATTTTTCACCTTCGGATCGAAAGGAGTGTTGGAATGCTGTCCTTGTGCCGCCTGTTGAGCATACGAGTGAACGTCGAAAGGAATGGCATTATATTTAAGACGCGTTTGCTCCTTTTTAGTTTTCTTTTTTATTCTCCTCCTGAATGGAATCGATTCCCCTGTTGCGCTTTGCCGAAGCGCAACGTTTTATATTTGATGAATGGCGCCCTGATGACGCATGTGCCCGGCATAAGTTAAGAGGACATGTAGGGATGGTCGCTCTTCTTTGACGGGCAACTAGCCCGATAATACGAAGTTTATAATATCCATGTGTGGGTATGAATGTTTGTGTATGTGTATATAAAAATATATATATATATATATATATATATATATATATATATATATATATATATATATATATATATCCAAGCTTTAGTTTGTCAGTCAGCCAAGGGGCTGCAAGCATTGCTTAGTGAATTGGAAATTCAGTGCGACAGGTATGGAATGAGAATCAATATTAATAAAACAAAGGTTATGCGATTTTCTAGAAAGAAAAAGGCTAAGCTTAAAATTAAAATAGGAGGGCAAAAACTAGAGCAGGTAGAACAGTTTACGTATCTCGGTAATGTTTTGGACCAACACGGTCAAAGTAGTAGGGACGTAAGGAGAAGAATTGCGCTAGGCAAAGAGGCTTTCACAAGGAGGAGGTAGTTGATGATGGGGACGTTGAGTGAGGATGTTAAGAAAAGACTCGTAAAAACTTTGATATGGAGCGTAGCTATGTACGGCGCGGAAACGTGGTCATTGAAGCAGGAGGATAGACGTAGACTGGAGGCTTTTGAAATGTGGGTGTGGAGAAGAATGGAGAAGGTGAAATGGACAGAGAAGAAAACAAACGAGGAAGTACTTGGTATGGTGGGCGAAGAGAGGGGTTTGTTGGGAGCAATCCTATTGAGGCAGGAAAAGTGGATGAAGGGGGTATTGACCGGCAGTGGGATGTTGAAGACTGTAATAGAGGGGAGAATGTTAGGCAAACGAGGAAAGGGAAGGAACAGGATAGGGATGTTGGACGGGATGAAGGGAGGAAGAAAGTACTCAGAGATGAAGAGGGACCTGATATATAGTAGGATGATGGATTTTGTGTTTTGTTGGGAGTAATAAAATGTTTGTTTGGTAGTTAGGTAATATAAAGGCCTAGGATGATTAATCAGCGCGAGGAAGCGTATTGCATCTGGTTCCGTTAATCTCCCTACTGACTAAAAATCCAAATATACGCCAATGTAGTAACCCCACGGTGTCGATTACCATTCGTGACGGAGGTCCCAGAGTACTTTTCCTGGTGATGTTTTTCTACGCTCCCGGATAAAATCCGAAGTGTTTCTGGGTAATAGGGCGTTCTGACATCGAAATGTATCCATTCAATCTATGGCATCTAAAGTGAAAAGAATGTTCTCTTTGCTAAAATTTGCGCATCGTGAATTTTTTATTGCGCGGCATATCGTGTTTACGGTGGATATCAACAATAATGGACAACATTTGAGAGACGACAGGTATCAATCGAATACTTCCTTCGGAGATGTCGCTCTGAACTTTATAAGGTATCACGTGCCGCAGTGGGAAAGAGATCGATACGTCCTACTTAAATATATGGATTTGGCACTCAATTTAAGCCATGCCCCCGATCAGGGGTTTAACATCAAATGATGCCTTGGTGATGGTGGTTGCGTTTCGCGCCGTTGTTTACGGAGGATAAAATTGGAACCAAATGCAAAGAATTCCATTCGATCTTGACTCCTAGCAAGCAGGCTTGTGGCTTCATGTTTTGTGCTCAATGGGAATCTATTACCCTTTTTAATGGTTGAATTGCTGAAAAGGAACCAGTCAATGTCATAGGAACGAGTAATTTTTCCGACGATTCTCTTCTGGAGAACAACGTGAGTGGAAAATGGAAAAAGCCTAGCGCCTGATCTCCCCAGTTTTTTCTCCCTAAAATATATTCTTTCCGTTTTCATGCGGGGTAATTTAATATACATCAAGTAAGGTGTTGTGCAAAATAAATGCTTGTGTATGTGACTGGCGAGTGCATTATAATAGCAGTTTAGCATGGCGACGCCTAACTTGAGTTGGTTCCAAAGTTCGAAAGCAGTAAAGGCGTAAAATTGTTCCAAATAATACAGCGCTCAAGCCTGCCAAGTAGATTTTTCGCCTGCCTGTGGAGGACATGTGCAACAGGTTCCTTTTCCTATTTATGGGCTAGGGCTCTGGAAAAAGAATTGGAATATATGCATCTTCTTACTCGTGCTTCCCTTCCCTCATAGTTACACAAGTTTGATGAATCCGTATTCTTTTTACAAGAAAAAAAATCGCTGAGAGTTTTGTGGACGCTTATCTCCGATTAATTTCCCTTAAGGTAGAACAATTTCAAGTTCAAAGGGTTAATATGGCGCTTCAAGAATAAACGATGCATGCAGAATTGTGAAGGTAATTATTTTTTTTCTTTGAGAGGTTTGAATTTTGTTTATATTCTACCACGTTGGTCGGAGCTCGCACTAATTTGCAAATATCTCTTCTGTTTGAATTGATAATTCGCTTTTACAAACAGCCTCTGTGAAATTAGTCGATGATAAAACTGCTCAAGTTTAAAGACCACATTTATGACTGTAGCCACACTGAAAAATATGCAATTCAAAATATTTTTTAAATGCACGCACTTTGGCACAAATTCGGAGCAGTCGAAGTTCATCGAATTTCATTAAAATGCCGCGAGATAGCAAATACATAACCAAGATCGATAAGGTGATGGATTTTGAGTTATTTCTTTGCACATCGATTCAATGAAGAAGTTGAAAATAATCGACGTCAGAGTTGAGTCATCTCTTGTCAAGGGTCGTCATAGTATCAGCATCCATTTGGACGCGTATTGCGCGGCACCTTCAACAATCCCCTCACGACACGAAATTAGTGATAGGAATACCACCGAAAAATCCTCTAACATTGCCCCAGGGGGTTGAACTGCTGCACCTTCCTCCTCGCTTCCGACAAAGAATCTATAGTAGTTTTCGTTGTGATGAGACTTTAACTCTCATTTATTCAGACCGGGGCTGAACCCGGCGGCGGGGGGGTGACGTCCTCGCCTGCCATCTCAGAGGTCGAGGGTTCGGTTTCCACCAAGGTGGACTTTTCACCACCCAGGGCTTGGGTGTTGGTAATTGTCTTTTATGTGTTATGGAGGCCCAATAAATAAATAAAAAGTCAATAAATAAAAATAAAATAAATGCAATTATCTAATTAACGTTTCTTTCTGCATTCTTCCATTAAAGTTTTGGTTATTAGTCATTATTAATTAGTAATTATCAGTTATAATTATCTAATTAATGCATTTGGTAATTTTTATTTTGCCCAGGTATTTTTTCATAAACTGCTGTCAATTATGAGTAAATAATTCTAATGAAAGACCTCTACTTATTAAATAATATTACCTTCGGAACCCAAATAGCTACATCATTAGTCATTTAAAGCCAAGGCCGACAGTGGCAATTGGTCCAAAATCACATTTTTAACGACTGTTCTCTTAATTTTTCCCGTTTTAACATTAAAGAGTTGTGCTTGAAATAGACACATACCATTTAATACAGTAAATGGGGTCTAATTTGGACTGAATTAAATTTAGAAAATGACCATTCATAAAAGACTGGCATGGGTTAAAAAAATTTTACTTACCAGCATTTTGAACGTGAAATTATGTACTGGTTTTCGTAAATAAATGAATGCTGTATTTATTCGTAATCATGGTGACCAGACGTACCTTATGCTTCAAAAATATGTTTTGTATTCTACCATTTTGAGCCATTTTTTTTATTGAATCAGGTTATATCGTCCATCATTTTTTAGCCTCGCCTAGAAAGATAAAACCTCATGCCTCACAGTGCAACAAACACAATTCCGCACATATTTTATCTCCCGTTATTTCCTTAAACACCCCTATCCTTTTCTTCCCCTTAATTTACTTATCTTCACCGTCCTTCCCTAGATCACAATATTCAGCATTCCATCGCCAATGAAAATGCTTTCCGTCCTTATTCATTGTTTCTTTTGGACTTCTCTCGACGACGTTCTCTCCTCCCCGACTTGTTTCCTGCTCCTTCATTGATTTCCATCCGACCATTCTACTTCTTCACACCCACGTCTCAATCTTCGCCTGTCTTCTTCCTTTCTGAGCCGTGCAAAACGACGCTCTTGGCCAATTGTTTTATTAGTCTCATTTAAACCACCTAGATTAACGTTACTCTCATTAACTCCATCTTCCTTGTCAAATCTCTTTTGATACTCAATATTGCAATACCAAAAGCTTTGGGCGATTTAAGTGACCTTTCTTCCTTACTGATGGTGCGATCATTTCAAAAGCCCAACAATAAATACCTAGAGTTGCATTTAAGATACATCTAAACCAGAATTATGTAATTTAATCGCCCCAGTCTGTAAGCGCGAGAGACTTGATTTGAGAGACATTTGATTTCGTTCCGTTAACTAATGCTTTGTAGTACGCACGGAAGATCGATATTCAGAGCTTGCCTTTGGGGGAAAAAACTGGTTGCAAGTAGTTAAGAACGGAAGAAGAGCATGAACTTTGAGGCAAATTGGAAGACTTCAATTTCGAAATCACTTTTCTTCCCCTCGGGTATTCCAAGGAACTGCTGCGAGGGACTTCACCTGAGATATCCTAGCCACTCCCTTGGGAGCTCCAGCTTGGTCTAGTTTCTATAGTAACGGAAATATTGATTTTAGGCTGAGAATCTCGAGCAATTTTCAGCACGACTCGGCGACAGACTCACGCACACGACGTTCCTGGTGTATAGCCGAGATGCTTTAGGTTTTCAGAGAGGATTTTTAGCCCAAGAGTTCTGACGACTACGTTGTTGGTAAAATAGATTTTAAAAGCTGCAGGGAAAAGGTAGCCATGTTACTTCAAGTAGGCATTGAATTGAATCTAATTTTTTTACGGTGATTTGACTGCAATATTTCACTACGTTCGTATTTCAGTTGAAACTTTGGAAGTAGGAGGCAATGCATGTGCACCTTTCCCCAAACCTGTTTTCTTGGGAAGTCTTGACTGAAGACCCCACAAGCAAGCTTATCATTGTATATTCCTATCAGGGTTTCATAATCAGGATTGCATACTTTTTCTAAAATCTTCACGATTCGGACAGACTTTGTTTGTTTTCGTGACAATAAATGTTAACGCCGTGGATAGGTATGCTGGAGAGAGATAGATTGATGCAGCGGATAGTGTACTGGCTGACCCCATGAGGCATTTCATTAAGAGTAGGCTTATGCCGACGCTAGATTTTCTATTCATCCATTTTTCCCCTATTCTGGGAACATCACTACCTCTGCCAAATTCTCTACCTAACTGTACCTATTCCTAATGCAATAAAGCATGGTTTTCCGTTTTGGATTTAGATCAGGGAGACGTTTAGATTTTCAGCTCCTGTCGACTTAAGTCAGTTGTTTTCTGAAGTAAATGCGAGCTGATCCTGATCGAGCACCTGAGAGGAGATTAATGGCAAAACTGACGGAAACGATGCATGGCTTTCACGTTATCACTCGGGTGAAATATCCTAAATCTTCAAATTTCAACTTCCTACTCTGGAATAGGAACCTGCGCCCTCATCGTAAGAAGTCATTTCAATAGTCAGCCTTCAAAACCTTGACCGGCACTATATCATGTTTCGGTCGAACGCCGCACGCATAGATGAAATGATGAGTTTCATTGCTTCGGCTAGCACAACGGTGTTGACAGGCATGCTGCCTGTCAATACCGTTGATCTTATCTTAATATGCGCACGGATAACGTGCGGAAATTGTTTCGTGCCTCCCCGAGTTGTTTCACACCATACGAGCAACGCGCACGCGCGCGCGAAATTTCCACCATCACATCGTAAAATACATGCACGTGCTCTTCTGCTGCGTTTTCGCTGGTTGCCTTTGTGGAAGCAATCACCTTGCCGGAATATGGTGTCCAGATTCAGGGCGATCGTTACTAATCGCCCGTCGGGGCGAACGGAGCTTATGGCGTCTGATAATTCGGGAGCTTTCATCATTCCGTGTGTGTGTGTGTTAGGGGGTGGGGGGAGGGAGGAAAGTGGTCATCCGCCTCTTGACCTCACTGACCCATAAAATGTGTGCGCTCGATACCTTGGCGTGGGCGAACGTTGTAACCACGACGCCCGGAGAGATGCTAAATCCGTCATCCGGCCCGTCAAAGTTTACGGGGATAGACATTTATCCGCAAATAGTTTTTGAAGTCGCGATTACGTACATTATTTTTGTTCCGAAGACAGAGGAAATAAAGTTTGGACGAACTCACGAGAAGAATAATAGACGCAAACCACCAATACCCGGTGAACAATCCAGCGGGGTCATTCAAATATGAATAGAAAGACAAAATAAGAACAAAATATCAGAACATATTTTTAGAAGGAAATTCGTTTAGTTTCGCATGTGCCTGTTCCGAAAACGGAGAAAATTAAGTTCTGCCCTGCCTACCGGATGCAGAAAGATACAGGAATCCACAGAAACCCGTAAAAACACTCCTTGGAGTCATTTATGAAAGGAAAGAAAAAATAAATAGTGATCGTTTGAGAATATTTTTTGAAGACGAAAATTGCAGTGTTTTTTTGTTTTGAAAGCAGATAAAGTTCTACCGCGCTTACCGGATTCAAGCAGAAACACGAATTCACAAATACCCGGAAAAACATTCCACGGATCCATTTACGAATATCCGTACGTCCAGGTCACCGTAATCTACCGAGTGACGGTGTCTTCTATTGCCCTTGGCACTACACTCTACCCCACTCCATTATGTTAACTAATAAGACACACATTCTTTAACGCCATAATGTACCTGTATGTTACATTTATTTATCATTTACCTTTACTCGTCTCTATTACCCTTAATTTCATCCTATATGCTCATTCCTCTCCCTCCTCTCAATCTCACTTTCTCAGTTTCTACCTTTTATCACTATTTTTGGCAACCCGTCATTACCTCTTAGTACATATTTCCTGCATCCTTTATCCCGCCTTTTTCAGATTTTCCCCGATAGCTGTCTCTCTTCTCCCTGCCATTCCTTAAACTTTTTTTGGTTTCCTTTTCATCATTTGTATTATCTCCATTCTTCTCCACACATATGGAAAGCCGACCATCTACGTTCTTCTTGCCTCAGTGGCCAAGTTTCCAAGAAATCTGTACATCATCCACACATTAAGGTTTCCACTAGTTTTCCCTCCAAATATTTACTTTAGGTGCCTTTATCAAGAACCAAATCTTACGTCCGTCGTCAAGAATTACAAACATTTTTTTTGGATCCCTGCGAGTAAGGTCTATGTCAGTTCGATATTTTGGTTCCAATCAATTCACTTCCGGTTTTTCTGTGACCGCAAATTTTGAAAACGAATTTTAAAAGGTGTTTAATCATATCATAAAATCACTACATCAATTGTCATACGAGTATATTTCTCGATAGTGCGTATTCACCGGTGGGTTTCTTAACTTTTAATTCAAAGAATATAATGGGGGACATCGTGAAAATCCTCTTATATTCTATTTCTTTGCCATTTCACCCGAGGTGGATACTTATGAGAAATGTCGTGAAACTCTTGATACTTCCAACCAGAGTAATTCTGGTAATCTATAGGCTGTCCGTAAATTAAGGTTTTAGGAGATGTGCGAGCTATTGAAATAAGTTTTTGCAGAGGGAATTTTGGTTTGATATACGAAGAATCTTAATAGAGGATGAGAGGATGTCTTTTTGCATTATTTCACACCAATCGTTTATGAAAATAAAATGCAACTGTATTTGAACAACAAAGAAAACATTGTGCAGATTCTCAGTTAAGACACTAAAAACTTTCACCAAGTTTTAACTACCTGTTCCCAATCTCCTTCGCATACTATATATCCATTATTATATGATAAATGCAAGTTAGGTTATCAGGAACGCTAAAAATAAAGGTTCTTCTTTGACAACCGAAACATCTGATACCAGTGCATCAAACTTCTACAAAATGCAGTCTCTCCATGAAGTTCAATCCGTGAAGTTACACCTTGCCCAGGGATTATCGTTCCAATAAAGAACCTAAGGAAAAAAGATCGCAACCAGAAGGACCCCCGTCAGGAGCACGCTTACTTATTTTCGTGTGCCCTCATGTGTTTTTATTGAATCCTCTTGATTCATTTCTGTTGATGGAATTAATTCGATAAGCGCGCGGACTCTTTACTAATCCTCGCTCCATTGGCCGCAGACCTGGGCGGACATGAAGCGGGAGGCGAGGGAGAAGTTCGCACGGATGCGGTACGACCCCTCGAAGACGGCGGGACGCATCGGGAGCAACGAAGTGCTCAACAGCATCCAGCGGAGGATACTCGATCTCATTGGGAGCACGGAGCTGTGCAGGCCCGATCAGGTCCCGGAAATTGGGGTGAGTACCTACTTCTGGGGGAGAAAGAAATTCGAACTAAGGAAATGGGAGGGTGGGGTGGAGGGGGAATAAATCAAGAGACTTCCTTAGTAATGTATTTTAGAGATGGTTAAATATCGTTTTCATCAATTGCGAGTGTTTTGCATTTTTTCAACGGTACTGTATTATTATCAAACCAAACATGATAATACATGGATATTTCATAGAGTATCATCACCAGATACAGAAAAAGTAAGGGTCAGAATTACTGCAAGGGACGCTTGGGGAAAAATGTATTTTCTCACTTCTCACAATCATGCCACATATTTCAATGAGTATTAACAGGAGTTACGGGAGTGCTACAAAAAAATGAAAGCCAAAAATTATTTATCTATTACAAAGTCATATTTTTAACCATACTGTATTATTATTACTAACCTTGGAATGGTAAAGCACTCATATTTGATGAAAATCGTGTATCATCAGTAGTTACATCCAAATCGATACGCTAATAAGCATTTATTTCCTTCTGGACCATTCTTGGCTTGTCAGCTGATTCTTTTTCAACATCATAATTAAGCTTTTCAAACCTAGACAGTAATTGAAATAACCATCCTATTACACTTATTTTAACTTATCCCATTGATTGCAGGTTCTTTAAATCATCCCTAAAGTAGTAATATAGTTTTGGAACAAAAACCATAAATTACTCACAAACCTTAAAGCTATAAAACGTTGGAATTTTATTTATTTCTTGTTTGGATTATTCGCTATAAAACTTTTGTCTTTTTGTATTTATCGAAGAAGTATTATTCTGTATTCTTAGCATATTTAAATAACTTTTCTATAGATTGAACATTTAATTTTTTTAAATGAATACCTTTTGTAGCCATTCTAGTTATACTAAATTAGGTATATTTCATTATATTCAATATTCTTTTCTGGTTTACTTTAACCCCTCTTAGATATGCCCAGCATCATTTAGGAACTGTTAAGTAAATAATAATGAATTCCTAGGAAGATTTCCGTAGGAATACAGGGGAGTGCAGCTTAGATGCTTATTTGAATTTTATCGCAATGAAAACTAGCCCTGATTCCACTAAAGCATGGGTAGAACCCACAGATAATTTTGTTCCCCTTTAAGGATTGGGTTGATGTGGTGGCTGGTCCCGAGGGTCGGGATCGAGTCCCGGATGTGGCAAATTTTTTCATGGGTATCCCGATCCTTACCTGTGAGCGAGGCGGAGAGCATCTCAAGTGAAAAACGCCGTGAGTCGGATGAGTCATTAAAATGTATGAGACCTTGGTGTCTTTCATTAAGAGAGTAGACTAATGACGACGTATAGGGTTTCTCTTCATCCCTTCTCCCCCTATTCGCAGAAACTCTTGCCTCTAACGGATTACCCACCTATCCCTTAATGGAGCAGGCGACCTCAGCCATCGCTCGACTCTCCTAAGAACTAGTACTACCCGAAGCACGGCTTCTAATGCCCTGCGTTCCTTTTTCCTTCTAAAGACTCTGCATTTTTCCTCGAAGACGTTCAGATAAGACGCGCATAAACGGAAATGGGCCAATCGGGGCTCGTAATGATATCAGAGCCACGAGTGTAAGCTCATGGAGGTACCAATAGGGACCCCTATTGCTTTAGATTGTGGGATGAAAGCTTTTTTTATCCCTCGTGGAAGTTAGAAGATTTCCGTATTCTCGTGTTTATCACTCGTAGGGGCTTGCTTGACAAGGAAATAAAGTAATAATAATAGCTATGAGGGGGGGGGGGGCAACTGAAACCTTAAATAATTTGCTCCATTGGGAATAGGGGGAAAATTTGTTAGAGGCAGGGTTTTCAGGGAGTGGGGGAAGAAATAGTGGAGGGAAACTGAGCAACGGGTCATTATTCTGCTTAAAAATAAGTAGGCCACACGCAATTATAAACGTCCTACCCGACGGACAGCGTGTGCATAACACCTCAAGTAGAGATCGGGATAATAATGAACGATTCTACACCTGCGAGATTATAAACCTTGCCCCACTGGGTGGGAGGCTAGTATATTAACCCTTGAAACTACACGTTCTCAAAAGGTGAAAAGTAACATCTGAGCACTCGAATCCCGCGTAAATGAAATTTTCAATAATCTCATTTTGCATTGAATCTGAAACAAGTAAAAGAACTGTACTCACATGCGGTTCTCCCAGTATATACCTAATAATTATTTTTCATTGACCTATATTATTCATAATGCACGAACACCAGCATCTTAATGCAAAACCACAAGGGTGTGTGGTGGGGAGTGATGCAACACCAGACATGCCACATCCAAAATTAAGTTTTCCTTAACTTTTATACATATATATACACATACATAAAGGCTCATATACATGTAAATATGAGCTTATATATATATATATACATATATATATATATATACATATATATATATATATATATACATATATGTGTTTATATATATATATATATATATATATATATATATATATATATATATATATATATATATACACACACATACATAAAGGCTCATATACATGTAGATATGAGTTCGTTTGAAATACGAGGCTCGAACTCGTAATTTAACCAACTAGGCAATGATAACTAAAGTTGCATGAACTACAGAATATAAGCATTAAATACTTCCCTATAAATGAACTGCTAGCAATGATGAGGGCAATGAACCAAGGTTAGTCGAAATAATGATTGTATACTCCTCTTCTTAGACGAAAAAAAAAGAAAAAAACTCCTATCATCCTAGGGCAGTCGCTTATAGTTTTTCTGATCCCGCGTATTTCATGGACAAAATGGCATCTGCAATCTGCCGGCGCTATACTTGATCTCTATATTCTCACTGTGCTGTGATATCTCCTGTCGTAGTGTAATGGGGCTAATGGCAATTTTCACGAAGTTCAAACTTCACGCTAACTAAATTTACACGGACATTCATTCTGAAAACAATTTTGATTGTATTACCATATTATGTTCTTGATTTTCTTTTCTCTTCCCTCCAACCCTTTCATTTTATCTTCTCGACGATAGAATTGAAAGTAAAAAGTACCCTCTCACATTCAAAATTTATTTGAGAGTTCTTTGAGTTGAATTTCGCTCTGCCTAGATATTGATATTCGATGATTGTTAGTTTAAAGCAGCGGAAAGCCAGCCAGTCACAGTTCGCGGATGACTGAACTCTCATTTTTTAATCTCTGGGACCACATAATTGAATCCGTTTTTGAAAAGGAAAACAAAAAAGGCTATCTATAAAAAAAATCATGCTCAATAAAGTTTATTTTTATTAATAATTATTTAATATACTTTTTTCATTTATTACGGAAATTATTAAAGCTTCTCTAATATTTACAAGATTGTTGTGATATTTGTTGCTGCTTGCTTGAAATTTCTCCACCATCCGTCGAAATTTTCTGGTTGACCACCGGTTGGTGATCGCTGATGTAAAAGATGTATGGTGGATCAGAAGGAAGGGGAGGGATTATGGGTGTCTATTTCTAACTGAGGCAATTGAGGGAGGTAGCTGCGGCAAAGGTACAATGGACACTTCCGTTGAAAACGTTTCGGGCTAAGTATCTTGCGTCCTTTTCGGCAGTTTTCAATTAGTACCGGAACCGTAAATGCACCACCGGGCGATGAAATTTCTTTGAGAAGGGCGGCCAACTACCGCCAAGGTAGGTTGGGATTCTCTAAAAGAAGCTTTTTTATTCCAAAGTAAGATTAAAGCAAAGGATTTTTAATGAATCAATGAACGTGAACTCTTTTGACAGCAAAAGAGCCCTCGGTAAAAAGCTGGCATCCAATCAGACATGAAAGCTTTCCGCGGAACTTATTTCTTGGTAATTTTCCGTAAAATAATTTCTTTAAGATTTAGGTGATTAGCCCGGGGCTGGTGTTTTTTTTTACAATAAGGTTAATGCTGGTGAAACTAGCTGCCAAATAAATGAAAATATTGAAATAATGCTGATCGAGGCAATTAAGTGTCAAAAATATTAGTAGAATTAATTTCTTTTGTGACACTTAACCGTAAATACTGATAATCGTTAGTTATGGACGATATGTAATGATCATGAGTGCGTGTGAAACAGCATTGTGTACACAAAATATTTCACTTTACCTCAAGACCCGATTCACATTTTTATTAATTTTGATAAATAATTTATTGCGAAATTTAATTGATTTTCACTCAAACTATTTGGCACCGGCATCAAAGAATATTATCAAAACGAGTTTGAAATGTTTCAAATTATTTAATTAAAATTTGTCATTCATTGGATAGTGCGGACTACCTAACATCTGGTGTGAGGTCAGTGATCGCTAGCCTGATTCTTCATGATGGCTTAGCTTTAATTTACTCGAGAACTAAATCGGAAGATGTGCCTTTGATAAGCGAATCATTTAGTAGGAATCAGCTGAAAGTCAAAAGGAATCACACGGGAAGTCTAGGCAGCAGCTACTTCTAAAATAATCACTTGCTCATTTAAGTATTATCTATTTCAATGAAATATCACTAAAATATAAATATCGAACATGTCAGTTACGCGTATTAATATGTGAGTTGTTCAAGTTTATTTAAGAAGCTGGATCAACTGGGAATCTGGCCAGGGACCAGAATAATAGGTTGGTGAAAGACTAGTCGATTTACTGGTTATTGTTTTGGCTTCTCGAACGTTGACAGTCTCTATATTTCTTAAATATTATCGAATTTGAATTCCTAGGTGTGTCCAAAAATAGTCATTCAGATGTCTTGACTCCTTAGTACTTCAGGCATCATTTAAAATATTGGGGGATCGAGATGGTGCGGGGGCTAACGTACTGGCCTCCCACCATGAGGGCGCGGGTTCAAATCCCGGCGGTGTTGAATATTTTTCAGAGGTATCTCGATCCCTACTTGAGGTGCTTTGTGGAGGGCACTTTGAGTGAGTACGCCGTCCGTCGGATGGGACGTTAAACTGCGGACCCCTTGGCGCCTTTCGTAAAGAGTAGGCTAATGCCGACGCCGGGTTTCTCTCCACCCTTCATCCTTTCCTATCCATCCCCTATGGCGCAAATGACCTTAGCTGTCGGTCGCCTCCCCTCAAAACTGCTACTACTTTAAAATATTTCACCTGGGAGATGATCAAAACTAAGAAAGTGGAATTCCAAGAGTTAATTTAAAATACTAGTGTCACTTCACTACTGGTATTCGTTAGAATTTCCCGAAGACGAATTTTTTTCATTTTAAAGAGATGAGCATCTCAAACATAGAATCAGCAATTCATCTGTGGAAACAAAAATTGTAAGTTTATTATGAGATATGGTTGTGTTTAATTTATGAGATTTTTAAGACTTTAGGGAGAAAAAATATTTTAATTTCTGTATTGATTTAATGGCTAAAAAATCATCGTCAATATTGGTGAGTAATATTTGGAGCGAAAGACTAATCCTCCTTGAGGAAGTACTAAGATACTGACGCTTTTGATCTTAAAATTACGCCTAGTTAACCGTCGCAGTATGTGTGTCAGTAATAATAACTGAATCAAGTCTGTCAATCACCTAATGAAAACGTTATTTCTACTGGGATTTTAAAGGTACAATAGTGATGTTGAATTGCCTGAGATTATAAAAATGCCTTGTATAACTTTAATCCACGATAAACATGAGTGCAAAAAGTTCGATCCTTATCTAAATGAAAACTTTAAACAGTAGGTAATTTTGTCCACTTACTGCTGAATAATACCATTATTAGGGATCTCGTTTATTGACCGTATTACGTGCCTTTAAAATCGATCCACTTTATCAACGCACCATGAAAATTCTCCCTAAATCTGTTCTCTTTCTTAACCTTATATATTTTGGTTTTATTTAAGAGATAGTATCTAGGGTTATTATCTTGAACAATGTTTCACATGAACGAGAGTTGTAATTAAAATATTGCGTCCTTGTCCAACTTCATGCGCATTACACTTCCGCCTTTGTAGAAACGAGAGAAGCTCCGATTATTCAAGTGATTAGGAAATCCAAAATTTCGCTAGCACGGGGGTTGCCTCTGGTATCTAAGCTGAAGTTGTCATCACAACGGAGGATTAATAATTCCGGGTTAACGTATTTGGGGAAAAAATCAAAACTCACAGATTTCTAACAAAGTAATATTTTCTGATACCCCTATTAATTATTTTTGTACATTCCAATTTTTTACGTTACATCAGATTTGCTTTCCAAAATTTTAACGTAAATATTTCGTCATCGGCAGAGTTAGTCCTCAACAATTTTTCTTTCAATAAAAAATAAGCAAGTAAATATATTTTGATTCCGGTAACAATGAATAAATATATGTAAACATATATATATATATATATATATATATATATATATATATATATATATATATATATATATATATATATATATATATATATATATATATATATTTATTTATTTATTTATTTACATGCGTGCTGAGTGCTGGAGGTTTCATACCATTCCTCTAATTCAGATATTTTTATTGTTTCACAGCAGTTCACGTGCAAAGAGGAGGAGGAAGAAGAAAATATGACGGTGGAAGTTCCTTTTGGGTCAGACAACATTCCGTGCTTGGAAGTGACCGCACCTAATTGTGAGTTTATAAGATACAAATTCTCCCCCCCTCTTTAAAATTGTCTATTAGGAAGGATATCAATTCGAAAACGGGTACGTGAGGAAATTGACTGTATAGGATTACATTTTTTGTACACCTCCTCAAGTGAAAGGGTTTACCTTTTAATTATGAAAATATATTCATAAACTGTAATTCCAAAAGAAGAGTAGCAGTGAATACTACTTTGTATTCTTTTTTGGCCTAGAATCACTGGTGGTTTGCTGTTTTATTTCTTAATGAAATTAACGTTTAAAGATGTAAAATTACCGAGGGAAATTTACTGAGCGTTATCCTGATTGTTCCTGAGAATTAAATAAGGTGTATAAAGTGTGACTTACACTTTGGGCATCAAAGTTCTTTACATAAAAAAATAGCTATGGAAGCTTATTTAAATCCAACATAATTAATATACATATAAGAATAATATTCTTATATGTACATTAATTAAGACATTTAAACAAAAAATTCAAAGAAAGGACACTCACAAATGTAGTTTTGACGGCACGCTCGTCATTATCAGAATTATTTGATTTCTATTTTTTTGTGTATATTTATACATAATATATATATTTATAATTTCATATATATACACAAATATATGTATATATATAGTATATATACTAATTACATGCACATTATATGTATATATATATATTCTGTTTGTTTTTATGGACACGTATTAATTGTGAGATTTATTTTTAATTTTACTTCAGTTATTTTGGAATGTGAAATCATTTGAAGTGGTTTGGTGGAATCGACGGTTACTTACTATTTTTCTTTCTTTGCAGGTGTTCTAGAAATAGATAATGTTACCACAGAAATGAGCCTTCCGAATTCGAGGCTGCAGGATACACCCATAGGTAATGTGTCCAAACGAATGTCTTAGATTTTTTTTCATTTGATAAATTAGTAATGTGTCAATGTTTCTCCATGTATTCGATATATTTAACCACCGCCTCAAATCCGCGGTTGGCAAAGCCGTGTTTGGCCAGGAGATTGCTATGTTTTAGTCGTGTTTATAGCCTCTTTTTAAGCGATAATTTAATTTTCGAACGACGTAGATGTCGACGTTATGGCGTGAATTAACCCGTATTCTTATCATACATTTTTCATAAGGTGATGGTGGTTTCATACATCGCCTTTGAGATTCTAATTTTTGCCTTAAAAAATTCTGCCGATGATTCACTCAAAATTGGACTCCATTATTTTGACGGGACGTGAATTTTTGAGACTTAATTGCCGTATAAGGCTCAACAGGTTTTCGCTGTCGTCCAGCGTCAAGGCTATCATAAAAAAGAGCTCGATTACCTCGCTTCGCCAGTATTTCAGTTGATTTTTTAAAGGTTCTGACGATCCTTTACGGCGGTGTTTACATTCTCTCGTTATTTACATAGTTTCTAATAGCGCATAAAAGGCGTACTTGGCAAAGAGAAACCAAATTAAAGGTAGCTCAGAGCATAAATAGTAGGTTTTATAATATTTCAGTGAGTCTGCTGCTCTGACGATCATTTAGCCCAATGTCGATCTTCAATCACTTAATCGGCAGTCGTTAGTTATACTTACAATTGAACCCAATTAAAAATTAGTCAATGATATTTATTGATCTTTTTGATTTGTGATCACGTTGCTTGTAGATAATGCGGTGATATGATCGCGGATTTGATCTGTTGATCCTCCTTGGTGGGACGTGCTAAAGATTTAATCAGTAAATCAGTAAATGTTCCAACTTTAGTCATTACCATGCTTCAATGAATTCTTTCTCTTCGAAGGCAATTAAAAGTGGCAGGTGATAACAGCCCGTTTCTTTCCAAGTCGGCCATCGTAATGGTGCGGAAGAATCATCAAGATATGCGTGAAAGCCTGAATTTATCTTAAATATAAACTGAAGAGAATCAAGCGTAACTCTGGGGAAATAATGAACATCCATAGCTAAAATATAACTTTGCATTTGCCACACTTTGTCATACTTGACACAATGTGTTTTACAACACCGCCGAAGTTTTATGGAATGGCAGTATTTGGAATTCATTTTTATGTAGCCCTTGGATGAGATGGGAGGGAAAAAGGGAGAAAATGTAAGGCGAGAAATGCTCTAAAAAATTGGAATATTACGTAATGGATGAGGATAAATGGATAAAGAACGTACTACGGCCGAGTGCATGGAAAGAATGTAAAACCCAAAGCCGTACACTTAAGGGCACTTATAGGTGGAATAAAGAAGGGGGTGGGAAAGTTATTGTTTGGCGGGAAGCCCGATGCCAGTGACCCGTCACTCAAACAAATGAAAAATTAAAATAAATAGTTCTACCAATTACTCCCTTGATCAGGTATTTGCACGCCAAATTGACCTTCACAAGTCGCAACCACACACACACGCACACATTTAATTTTTCATTTGTTTGAGTGACGGGTCACTGGCATCGGGCTTCCCGCCAAACAATAACTTTCCCACCCCCTTCTTTATTCCACCTATAAGTGCCCTTAAGTGTACGGCTTTGGGTTTTACATTCTTTCCATGGATGAGGATGTTTCTTAAAAATATTTATCCTAACAAATTCTCCGGGCCAGATTAAACACCAAATCGTATATATAAGGAATTAGCGTCGGAAATTGCGCCGTATCTGGATATCATTTTTAAAAAGTTCCTATTAGATTACGAGGCTTCCAGTTCCTGGGAAACGAATAATGAAGTACATAAATTTAAAAGTAAAAACAGGGAGGAACCTTGGATTGACAGATCTATTTCCCTCGCGTCCATATCATAAAGGCCATGGAAATCAACCTACAATTGTTAGTACAATGATGGGATAACTCGACAGTAAATAGTTATTGATGCAAAAACAGCACGGTTTTCAGAAGTATAGATCCTTTCAGAAACAATTTTCACGCTTATGTCATAATATTCTTGGTTCGGGAGATATAAATGATTTTTTATTTTAATTATTTCTTTTTTAGTATCCTGCAAGCCTCCACTAGGGTGTGTGGCAGGGGGTGAATACACAACAGACTAATTTTGACCCGATTTTTCCCCCCTAGCGCGGTCGGACAGCGTTATTCTGATCTCTTATCGTTCGTAGAAACAATGAAATCTGAAACCTTTTTCTTCAACGCATAATATCTCTAATTTTATTGGTATGATCTCGCCTTCCGTTGTACGATTGATGTAATGATAAATTTTCAACATCATTATCTGTATGTCCTTCAAATTTATGCAGAATATATTATCTGTAATTTAACCTTCGCTCCGTGAGTGATTCCCAGCCTAGCTGCTCCAATATTTTGGATACGCTACTAAGTTTATCATAACAACGTTTTACAAATCTAGCTCCTCTACACTGCACGCGATCCAGTTCGGCAATCAATCCAACTTCGTGAGAATACCATTTACTTGCAGTATATTCTAAAGTAGACCTGACCAGCGAAACATAATATTTCTCTTTGACTTTTTCATTACAATTGCCCATCAATCTTCTAATAAAACCTAATTTTTGTTAGCTTGTCGACATGTTACATTCTTTTTCAACATCATTGCTAAAGAGGCATTCTTCCAATTTATGCTTTAATCTGTAATATGTATAACTGTTCCGGTGGACGCAAGTTTTCTAGTTTTCTAGACTTTAAGGAAACCTTCGACGAAATATCTCTAATTAAACTACTCATAAGGCTTGAAGGTAATGTCATAGATAACAAAATCCTTTGCTGCATTAAAGACTTTTTGATTGGTCGCGTGCAAAGAGTATTCATGGATGGTGTTTGCTCTAATGCAGCAGAAGTAACTTCAGGGGTCCCCCAGGGAAATATTATCGGACATCTTTTATTCCTTATTTACGGTAACGACATTATCTCCATGGTTAATAGTAATATACAAGTATTTTCCGATAATGCAGTATTTTACTGATATATCCTTAGCCATGAGGATAAAGTATCTTAAGCAAATGTCCTTTATACGATTCGACAATAGTACGGTGCTTGTCCATTAAAATTAATAAGTGCGTACAAATGAATTTTCGGCGTATGAATAGTTGCTCCCAGAACGCTTAATGCATCAGAAATCCCGAATTAGAAATTGCAGACTCAATTAGATATTTAGGTATTACTCTTACTCACGACCTCTCCTGAGTGAAATACACACGGGGGATATTTATTCATTTAGTAGTAATCCGAGAATAGCGCACGTGGCGTTTACAACAGAGCTTTTAACAATAATTTAGCTTTAAAGGCAATTACAAACACCCAAGCTGTAAATGGAGGAAAACCCATCCAGACGATAGTCGAACCCGCGACCCCTGGGTTGGCGGACGAGGACATCACCCCGCCGCCACCGAATGTGGCCAATTATCTAGACAACCTAGAAAAAAATGTGATTTATTAGATGAATATTGGGGAAATTTGACGAGAAGACTAAAGAGGGATACCGTCCTTCGCTAGTTTGCTAGGTCTCAATTAGAATATACTGCTAGTATATGGAATCCTCGTGAAGTTGGACTGATTGCCGAATTAAAGCGTGCAGCGTAGAGGAGTTTGATTTTTTAAACGTTTTTATAATAAACTGAGTGGCGTGTTAAATCATTGGAGGAATTACTTCGGGAATCAATCACTGAGCGAAGATTACATAACAGATTACATCTCTTACATATTTTGGAAGGATGTTTCTTTGCTTATTCAAAATTGAATATTAGCCTTGAAGTAATAAAATAGGACAGATCATGTGAATAAAATTAGGGAGATTAGTTTCGGAACAGATATATTGAATTTAATTTTTCCCACGAAGGAGAGGGAATAACCGTATCCAACAGCGCTTGGGGGAGAAAGTGTTTTTCTTTCTTTAAGTGACCCAGTATATTGCCATTATTTCACTTAGTTATTGAATTGCAGGTTACTAAAACCCTGATGTGTGAATTTTCACACGCCGTATAGGGCTTAGTACTGGGTGATCTCTACCATCACCTGCTAAACCGACCTTCGGGTTGATTACTGTGTTTATGGTTTTTTTTTAATAGATCCTATCATATGCGCAAAGGCTATATCTCAATTGGGCACTAGTACTTGTACCTGTGGTTATCATGATCTATGTACAACCTATTCGTATGTATGTACAAATGTGTATATACGTGTGTGTGTGTATGTATATATATATATATATATATATATATATATATATATATATATATATATATATATAGTATATATATATATATTATTAAGAAATAACCTGTGAGTCTTCTATTTATGTGTTCTTATATTTTTCTTGCTGTCCAAGTTTTTTATTCAAGACTTCTGGAGAATAGTCTGAGAAAAGTATTCACTTTATTGAACATTTTTGGTTACTATTTATGCATGTGTGAGAATATATGTCCCATTAGAGAGTCATTAAAAGGAGTGTAGAAATAATTTTGTGAAACACAACGGACGCTTCGGAACCAGAAGACGCTCCTTTATCAGCAGAGGGCACGGGAGAGCAATTTTTCAGTATACAGCTACTCCATGGGGACGGGGTTATTACCCTTTTTATTACACCCTAGAATACGTCCATATCCGTAGTTTGGGTAATAAATTCTCTTAAATAGGTATCCTGGACAATCATGGTTCTTCTCCGTACGCTTATAGTGTATTGGCAAGAAGCGAAGGCCATACCAATTGTGATATCCCTCTGTCTCTCAGTGTGCGGCTATCACAAATCCCTTCCATTCTTCCCTCTGGGGTTTGATTCTGCTCTTCATTCCCATGGAGTCATCCGGTCACCAGGGATCGATTTATGTAAATTAACGCCATTTAACCTCGAAAGGTTTATTTACCTGCAGATCGATACACGCAGCTGCCTCAGTTATCCTTTTCCTTGGCAGAGGAAGTTTGCGAATATTTATTCTTACTTTTGGTTTCCGTTCGAATATTTTCAGGAAGAATATACATGTACATATACAAATGGGATCTAAAACGTCTTTAGTAAAATGTTAGCATATCGTTAATAGATTATCACGGATTTTGGGTTGCCTGTGAACGCTAGCCAAGTGCTTTACGTTATAATGAGGGCGGACCCACGATCCACTCACTCTCTAGATTCCTCGTGAATCAAAACTAGATAAAATGCAGAAATAACAAGGAGGAAATTGAATTTCAGCGCAGAGATACTACCTTGATCAAAAAGTTCCCGGAATAACCACCGTGTGGCGCTCCCATCGTTCCGATTTGAGTTCTGTTTTTTTGTTAAATTGGTACATCTGTTGTTGATATTCCCTTTAAATCTTAGTGTCATAACTTGACATTTGCAAAAGTTACGTAGCCAAGAGTACATCTATCTCTGTGTGTGTTGGCGATTTTTTACAATTGCAGAAATGGATTTAAATTTGCAACAACGAACTTGTATTAAATTTTGCGTAAAAAACGGATTTAGTGGCGCACGGACGTTGGAAATGTTGGAAAAGTGTTTCGGCAACGATTCTCTAAAAAAAACGGTCGTTTACCAGTGGCACGAGCGGTTCAGAAGTGGTCGTGAGTCAATCGAAGATGATGAACGCAGTGGCAGACCATCGACATCGAAAGTCGGTGAAAAAATTGATAAAGTAAAAGAAATGTTGGTCAATAACCGCAAATTATAACCATCAGAGAAATAGCGGAGGACTTGAACATTGCCTATGGATCCGCCCAAGACATTGTGGTTAATGATTTGGGTTTCCGTCGTGTAGCATGCCAAAAGACCTCAATTTCATGCAAAAAAGAGACCGTGTTGACGTCGCAAAAGACATGATTTGCGAGGCTGAATCCGATCCCACATTCATCAAAAGGATCATTACTGGAGACGAGACGTGGGTTTATGAGTACGACACGCAATCCAGACATCAGGCAAGTGAATGGCGTTCACCAAATGAGCCGAGACCAAAAAAACCACATCGTTTTCAGTCAAAAAAGAAGGCAATGCTGACGGTTTTCATGGATTACAACGGTGTAGTGCATCATGAATTTTTGCCAGAAGGCCAGACAGTAAACAAAGAGTATTATTTGGGCGTTATGAGACGTTTGCGTGAAGCAATTCGCCGAAAGAGACCAGAAATGTGGGCAGAAAACTCGTGGATTTTGCACCATGATAACGCACCGTCGCACAGTGCTATCATTATTCGTAATTTTTTGAAGAAAAATGCAACAAATACCATCCAACAGCCACCGAATTCACCTGATTTAGCTCCCTGTGACTTCTTTCTGTTCAATCGAGTTAAAAAACCATTACGGGGAACGCGTTTTAGCAGCCGAGAGGAAGTAATGGAAAAATCGCAGGAAGCACTGATGGACATACCGAAAACCGAATATAAAAAATGTTTCGAGGATTGGATCAAGCACTGGCATAAGTGTGTTGCAGTCGATGGGGATTACTTTGAAGGGGACAATATAGATTTAGATGAATAAACTTGTATTTTTAATTTTCTGAATAAATTCCGGGAAATTTTTGATCAAGGGAGTATGTACCTACTTGATGCAATGGATTAAGCTGTAGGCTACTCTCTCGGAAGGTGAAGGTCAGAGGTCTCAGGTTCGAATCCCTGATGTAAATAAAACATGAGTTATAGGGTCTGCAAAGCTCAGTAAATTATTCAAATAGAAGTTCTTCAACTAGAGCAGATGGAACAATTAACCTATCTCGGAAGTGCTTTGAACCAATATGGTCATAGTAGTAAGTGCATAAGAAACAGCAATAGGCAATGAAGCTTTTACCAGTAGAAGTGAATTGTTGGCACGACGTTGAGTGGGAATGTTAAGAAAAGCCTATTTAGACTTTGATGCAGAGCTGTGTTTTGCAAGGCGGGGAAACATAATCATTAAGGGGAGGTTTGGTCATAGGGGTAGTTTTGGAGGCTTTAGATACATGGGTGTGTGGAGAAGGATGGAAAAGGTGAAATGGACATAGAGGTATAGTGCAAAAGAGAAAGTGCAAAGTTCAGTGGATAGGAGAGTGGATTGTAGAGAGAAATCCAAAGGCAGGAAAGATGGATGTAGAGGGTTTTGATTGGCGGTAAGATATTGTAGACCTATGGTGGAGGGAAGAATGTTAGGAAATTGAGTTCAGGGCAGGTGTATGATAGGGATGATTAAGAAAGGATGTAAACTGAGTAGTACGAAGGGTTTACTGTATTGTCGGATGTTAGATTGTTTGTTTTTGCTTTGAATAGGCAACACAATGTGTCATTGTATCGTTTTTCAGCGTTGCCCTCCAAAACTTACCTTAAATGGTAGAACAACAATCGTGATAATATTGCTTGCACTCGATCTTATTATTTCTCTTCCTCCTCCCCGTAGTGGACCACCCCGAGTTCCGGTACCTGAGGAAGAGGCGCTACGAGGCGGCGACGCCCTCGTCGTCGGCACGCGGCGGCCGGGGCGGCGTGCTTCTGGACGACCCTTGCGATGCGTCGTCGGCGCAGGACCGCCTCTCGGACGTGATCAGCCGGCTGGCGGAGGCCGTGGAGCGGCAAAACGACGTCACGGAGACGACCCTCGCCCTCAAAAGGCGGGTGGCTCTCGCTCACGAGAAGAGGGCCGAGGCGGCCATGAGGAAGGCCTGCGCCGCCGAGCGCTTCAACAGTCTCTTCGAGATGTTCAGCGACGCCATGCGGAAGAAAGACACTTGAGAATAAATGTTGTTTTTTTATTAAAAAAACTCGTGTTTTCATTTCGCATCTATCTTTTCTCTCTCCATCTCTCTCTCTCTCTCTCTCTCTCCCCTTTCGTCGCTCATATTTCCACTTCCGTGACCTTCATTCAAGGATGACCTTCGTTCAGGTTCTGGGTGCCTCTGGACAAACCCAGATTTATCCGACGCGTGAGATTTCCTCGGTAGCAGGATAGAAAATTCGTTGAGTTGGTATGTGTTAAGGACCTGCCTAGCCCCCCGTTTGTATATTTGAGTTTAGAACCTCGCCACATCTCTTGGCACGTGGTGAGAACCAAAATCCGACAATGCCGAACTTCATGGCTATTATGGTATTCTGACTTAACTCCTCATTGTCACTCACTCTCTCTGTCTATTGACATCATTGTTGTCACTGGAGCGTTTCCGCATCGTTTATATAGTTTTGAATTGGTTTCTCGAGCTGGTGTCCGTATTTTTTTACTCTTCTCCGGCTGTCATGGTTACAGTGAATCGTAAAGTTATCCAAATTGAATCAATTCCATAATAACACAACATCCATGCTTGATACGCTATAATAACCGGCGATCTTCATTCACAGCTGTCTAGGTAACGGAATATGGTTGCTTTCGTTTAGATCTACAGGCGAGGAAGAGTGAGACATACATGTAGGAGGTTGTGGTTTCAGGTGAAGCAATTATATTGTTGTGTCTTATAAAAAATAAAACTTATATTATCTGTACATAGGACGTGGTAGTCCTGGTGTAGGTATACTGACGTTGGTATACTGACGGAGGCCCAAGCTGGATTCCTGGGCTTTACCCCTCTCGACACCCTCAACCTCACCCGAACTGTGTGATTTTTCGGGCACCAGATCTTCCTTGGAAACATTAACCGGCACATGGAAAGGAACTGGCCCCCCCACCCTGATGTGTGAATTTCACACGCCGTCGGGATTAGTACTGGGTGAACTCTACCATCACCTACCAAACCGACCAGCGGGTTGATAGCTGTGTTTTCGATTTTTTTAATTACTTATATACCTTAATACGTTTGAATACACGTAACTGGAAGTCTTCCGCGCTGATGCACCGATGACGGTAGGATATTTGTGTCACTCTCTCCTTGTCGCTTCCATTGACTGGAGGACAGTTCCGCTGCCGTTGAAGTCAGCATCTTAAGGTCTGAAGTAAATTCACTTTCCCTCGAACTGTCTCCCAACCAGATGAAACAAGGCTGGAGTACGCCGAAAATCCTGGTGTCATCTTTTAAAGTATCTGCTTTCACTTAGAAAAAGATTATCTATATTAAGGAGCTTTTGATCTAAAAATTGATTGCAATTTGCCTCTAAATCATTGAAATCTTCATATTTATTCGAAGGGAAATGTTATAAATATATTTTTTCGTGCATGAATATGCCCCACTCTCCCTTAAAGATGGTACTTGCTTTGCCTTCATTGTACATGAATTGTCATGCTTTGTGAGAACATGTAATGTGTAATAATACTTTCATTTACATACTCCAAATATTTGAAGAAGGAAATTAAGTTACCCTCAAATGGTAGATCAGGTGCAAGTGGTGCTCCATCCTCATAGCCCCTCTGAGTAACGAGGTTTTTCAATAATACTATTGTTGGCGTTGTCAATGTTGCGGTAGGGACTATCTTAATGCCAACGGTATTCTCATCAAATTAAATGTTGCTACAATTAATGAATCCCAATAATTGTTAAATTTAATCGATCGTGGTATATTGTAAAAGATTTGTTTACTCTTTATATCGGTATTCTGGATCTATGTTTTGAAAATATATACGTTTTCTGAAAATAATCGGGAAATGGGCAAGCATGGCTACTGTTGGAAAACGTACTTGGTTCGCCATTATACGTGAGACAATGACCATAAAAACATTTGTTCGAACGAGTCGGGAAAAAATCCTGGAAAAATTTGAAAGACACATAATTTCCCATATCTTTAATAATAATATTTGATATTCTTCTAATTTGATCGTATGGGAAGTCACCTAGTACCAGTATGTAAATTAAGAAGTGAGAGCTCATAAAATTTCCTATGAAACTTAAACATTAACTAAAGTTAGCTAGAGAAATAAGTGGATAGAAGAACGAGTAGTAATTTCTGTTTTAATTTGCTCCGATAGCAGAGGTCTCTCCCATTGGACCACAAATGAAAATATTTTCATGTGACAATCCAACAGCTGTGATCGCAGCGAGATTCGAACCCTCGAACTTTTCAGGAAAGTGCATTATTATTCTACTTGACCATGTAGACTGATAGAATTCCTCTTAAGAAGCAATATTTTCGAAAAATAGCCTGTCATTAAATGTTCTCCTTCCTGAAATAAGGTTTGAAATAATAATTCAAGACAATAAATCCTATGGTCATCTCGTAGTAACTTATTAAACCTTAGGGCGGAATCGTGTTATATATTCCGATAAAGATAAGCTTCGTAATCAGAAGTGACTCGAAGCACCGCTGAGCCAAGTGGTTAAATACATGGTACGGATTTGCAATTCTCAATGTACTTAGTTTCCCTGCGTTGATGCATAGATTGGATAGCCAACTTTAAACTTCAATGGGTCACGCTCGTAGTTCCGCGTTGTTTTTCTTCCCTTTTCTCACTTCGACATCGGTCCGAGGCCAACCGAGGATGGCTGCAATTCTTTCCTAACGTCTGCTTTCTTAACGAGGTCTTCTCGCAGCACCGCGATGCATTTCAATTTGCGAAACCCTAGTAGTGCTCCCCATGAGTTGTTTCCCAACCATTTGGAAATAGCGAAAGAAGACAAGCCTATTTCAACACTTTAATATTTTCAATCGTAATTAAGACCGCAGCTCTTCGTCGGTACAATTGCATTTTTGATCACAAAAACATAAGAGTTATTTAACCCCTGCATATTTCGGGATTCCCACCGCGATCGATGGCTTCATTTGACTACAGTTTCGCCGGATTCCCTGCTAACGTCTTTAGCTCACGTTCGGTAGAAGATTGGAATGTGTTAGCAGAATGACCAAAAAGCGCTCAGTTCAAGCCAACCCTGGCGGTGGGAATACGAAGAGATACGAAGATCAACTGATCAATGGTGCGGAAACCTACGCACGAATGTCAAAGTTCGACTGTGCTCACACTCAGACAGCTGCGGTCATATCATTTCATCAGCACGGCTGGGTCGCGCAGTCAGGGGCGCAGATAGTGATCGTTCACGGTGATTCATTTGCAGGTGAACCCAACCCAAGAGATGGTGAACCGAATGGTGTCAGAATAAAACCTACATAAATTACATGACATTTTTGGATTTTCACCTTCAGCAGAGTGATGGTTAAATTTCTTCTAAAATATTTAAATTTAGGCCACCCATTGGGTTACAAGATCGTCCCTTATCTCATTCTCTGGTGACGCGCACCCATACAGCTGGGAATTCGTTATCTGGAATCAGTTCGAGATTTCTTCTGAATCACCCGCGGGAACTTGGTGTAAGGCCAGGAATTACTTGTCGGGATTCTAAGAGGGAGACGGGGAGATGCGTTCCTTTACAAAGAAAATAATCTTGGTCTAACGAGTGAAAATGTTTCAGTTGCAAAAAGCAAGGATGAAAAGTAAATTTAATTGGTCTCATCCCTCTAAAGAGATGAGAAATGTGTCTATTTGGTCTTCGCACATTCTATATTCAAAATCTCAAAATCATATTTCTATTGATACAATCTGTGGGGTTACATTTAAAAAAATAACTCCAATGGAATCTTTGTGTTTCTGTAATGTGTTTGTAAACATTTTTCTTTTTAGAGCTGAGCTTATTTACACACATTGGTGTTTCTCATTATTGGAAATAATAGTATTTATTCATTTTTTGTGAGCGTAAATTAGAAAATTGTGAAATTAAAATTTGATGTTTTGCAGCACCACATTTTTGCCATGTTTCCGGGCAATAATTTATCGAAAAATCATGTAACATTTGGAATTTGATTTTTTGTTAATGATAATTGATATATCCCGAATAATTTTTACATTGTGCATGCTTTTATGCACTTCATTTTAATTAGGGTTTAAAGCAGTGTAGAGTGACAAGGTATGCCATTTTTGACAGGTGAGAGATGTAGTGGCAGTTAGTCTGCGTTGATCCAAAACTTAAAAATTTACATTTAAGATTGAATTACCACTGATAATATAGTATATAGTCTGATATACATACTTATACAGGGTGTAGCAACCTAACTTCCTTTTTTCAATGAAATTTGCATTGCAAAAAGGAAGTTATGTTGCCGCACCCTGTATTTGTATATTAATGATAATAATTAATATTATACGTATTTGATAGAAGAATGGACTGAATCTCACCCGAATAAAGCCGAATTATTATTATTATGTATATAATAATTATTATTATATATGTTATTGTGCTTATGTATGTGTGTAAATTTGCGTGAGCATATCCATTAATATATATCAGTGTGTTAGCTATATGTATAATTTTTCGTGATAATTTGAGAAAGCATTCGCTTTGAGTGGAGCATTGCGTGGATTAGAGGCATGAGCCAGAGATCTAGTATGTTAAAGGAGAATTACCTTAAAACTTGATGCTAGGGGCGAATTATGAATAATAAATGGTCAGACAAAGTAAAAAATGAATTAGGAAAAGGAATGCGAGAAATGCCAGGAAAAGGAAAAACAATGACAATAGATATCTGGATAGTCGTCTTTAATTTGGGGCGAGATTGAGACTGTGGAGTTTCTTCTGTCACCTAACCCCTCGTCACACATTTACAGGATTAAACCTACAGATAATTTTCTCAAAGCATCCATAAATTGCAATAAAATTCGTACAAACAATACCTTAGGGCTAACATACAGCAACACAATGCATTAAATTCCTAGTTAAATAACTAACTAACACACAATATGAACCACATACACAAATACAATGCATATTAATACTATACATTCACATATCAATACATTTAAACAATACTTGTACAAAAATATTCCTGGTTATATTTACCAACGTCAATACAAAGTAATGATACAGTAATAACAATAAACATCACGTTATACGTAGAAAATAAGCACCAGTTCGATTGGACACACCTGGAGACAACAAATTTGAAAAGAATTTAATATAAGGGAAAATAGATGGAAAGGTCCAGCGAGGTAGGCTAGGGGACAAACGCATCGGTCAAATAAGCAGGGATTTAGGGCATGAATGAATTGGTGAATTGGATAGACGATAAGGATGGACTCCGAAGTGATGTGCTGATAACGATGATGTATTACGTATATGATTATCATTATCGATTTATTCCATGCTAAGTAGGTTGATATTCACGGATAGGACGTCGTCTGAGGAAGAGGAGAAAAACCTGGCGCGGGAATCAGTCCAAGGGACAGTCGCTTGGTTCCTCGCATTTTCACTTGGGAGCACATACGGGCGCGGCCGTAATAACTGCGAGATGGGGTAACAAGGGGACGGAAGAGTCAGTTGGCTGGCGTCCATCCAGACCACCAGTCTGGAGGGGATAGAGGATCACGGAGCGAAAGTGGGAGTGGCCTGGGGGAGGGAGTGTGGAATGTGATACATGCAAGGAAATGCGCTTTCTTCGGAACAAAATCTTTATTCCTATTCACTCTGATGCAGAATTAGAATCGCATTTCCGGCAGCCGCAGCTGAGCTGCGGGAAAGCGCCATCCCCTCAAAGTTCTTTGGGGTCGAGATTTCGAATTGCGCCATAGCGAGTAACGCAGTTCACGGGTGTTGGAGGTTTTCCTTGTTTTTCATTCGGTTTTGTGAATTTTAATATTATAGTGGATTGCAATGTTGCAAAAAAATGGCAAAGTCTTAAGGAAACGTGCTACAAACAAAGATAGACTGTGCAAGCGAATTAGGTAGTGTGCTATAATTCCGAGTCTGTGGGGGAAGGATTACGCCCCTTTTTTGAGTCCCCGATGACCTTTGGAGAAAAAGGACAAGAGGCCATATCAAGGATATATTCTTTGCGCTTCATCGCTGTCCGTGACGTGATTTCCCTTCGTTGAACGTTTTGCTATCTTGGTCCTTGCTAACCAGCTCAATTGATTAGTATCAGGAATGACGTATGCATGCAGTCCATCCTGTATATTTTACCCTACAAGCTGTCACGTGGATGAGTGGAAGGGGATGATAGGTTCTTTGATCCAATAATCCATAATCTTCGAACAATAATACCTGCGTGTGTAATAATCACCCATTACTGCATGCAATAATCATCGAAATGTGTCCAACAATCACGAATCAGTGTAAAAGGTAATTATTGGCTTTCGGCTTCCTTTTATTTACTGCAGGTTTGAATTTTCGTAGGCACGAGGTTTATTTCTTTGATCATGAAAAGTATAAGGATAAAAGGATTCCTTAAAATTACTGTTCTACTGTCTATTTCTCCCAAGAAAATTTGTTACGGTCTAGCATATCATTGTGAATGGAAGCTATAATTTTCCCCTTAATTCAGGAATTAACCAAAAAGTTTTGTGTCTTACTTAGCTATTGTTGTAAGTCTTGTACGCAATATTCGTGCTTCAAGTTGCTCAGACTTAACTATTCCAATTAAAATGAGGATTATTTGGGATATGTGTGATTATGTTGGGCTCAATAGGGCGTAATTAGAACGGTACAAGCGTTTTAGCGATATCCATATCGCTGATAATGGCAAAGCGTGCGTTTATTCATGCTTAACAATTAGGTTTTTGCAATAGTGTTCAAGCAGTCACCCGTAATCCAACCTTGAGCTCTCTAGGACTCATATCCCCACAATCGCGCACATACGTGCATCTAGTACAGGAGAGCCTGAGAACCACCCTAAACGCTGCTTTGTCAATATTTTCCAGCGGGATAATCATGCTGTAATACGAGTATGGATTTCCTACGCCTGATTTACAATTATTAATCTTGTCAAATAAGAGTTTTTGGTTCGTGTTTCACAACTTTTAACTTGGAGTAATAATCAATACTAGGAGTTGAAGGCAGAGGGGCTGAGATTTTATTGAATTAACTCTTGCTAATTAGGAATATTTCATACGTAATTTCCCTCATTGATTTATTGTAATCATTTATCAGTTTTGATGTTTGCACATCAGTATCATATAAATGATAAATATAGTAACGTATTGTTTTTACAAAAGTGAACACTTTGAAAACGGCAAGGTATTTCCAAATATGTGGAAAAAATTACCAAGTAATTTGCGATTAAACTGTAATTGATATTAAACATTCTGTACATCCACCAAATTATTGAGATTCTCTTGGAAAAGAAAGCTAAGTAAAACGTTAAAACAAGAGGAGCTGGAGGAAGTTTAGCAGGTCATGCACTTTGTCAGTATTTTAGGAAAAAGGGAAATAATGATGGGGATATTAGGATATGAATTCTGCTGACGAGAGAGGTTTTGAAAAGAGAATAGATGATGGTTACTTTTGGTAAAAATTGGTAACGGAAACGGTTGATAAATACTTAAAGATAAAGCGTAGAGTTTTTTGCTATGGTTTTAACACCTGACCGTTGAGAAAAAAAAGGAAGCGTATATTAGGGACTATTGAGGTGTGAATGTGGCGGAGGATGGAGATAATATGTTGAAAAGGAGGGCAAGCGCCGAAGTTTCGAATAGGGTGAGCGAAGGGAGGAAGTTTTTGGATAAAATCAGGAGGAGGAAGAAGAGTAGGCGGAGGAAATATTGAGAGTGTTGAAGGATGTTGAATGAAGGAGGATGTTGAAGGCCATAATAGAAAATAGATTTTTGAGTTAGAGGGGTCGAAGAAGGAGGAGAAAATGCTTTTGAGTCAGCGCGAAGGGCGACAATAGTTACGAAGAAATGAAGAAAAAAATAGTGTCGGGCATTGAGAGAATGTTCTCAGAATACGTAGAAGTGAGCATTAGAAATCGTTTATTAGCTACTGTTAAAAGGTAAAATGCATTGTAAAAATTGCACGCATTAAGTCCATCATGTCTCCACTTCATAGTTTTTAACACTCGGGTACAGTTTCTCTTTTCAATCACTTATATAGCCTAGCTAATTTATATTCAGAGGCTTGCAAATGAGTTTAGATAGGTTTTATTTAATTCTGAAGGAAATACCTTCGTGCTGCATATTTTTTTCATATATTTTTTCTTTTGCGGAAATAATGAAAAAACTTAGATAATAACTAAATAATTTTTTTCTACGATCTAGGCTTCGAAGGGTCGCTCAATCTTCAGGTGTGTTTTCTTTCGTTTTACCAAAACGTTCTTGAAAGCAGGACTCCATAAAACATTTCTCAATTAATCAGTTTTTGAATTGTTTTAAACGATCAATATCCACGATGAAATGGAGTCTCGTGATCAAAATGATAAAGAGTTTTGTGGAGAAATGACAGGATAAGAAAACGAACATAACGAGGTAAATAGGGAAAATATGAATGAGAGTCCCTCGAAGTGCGAAGAAAGGAGGCGAGCCTAATATTACAATAAAGGTACAAGAAACTTGATTTAACTTATGATAACGAATAAATAATTGATGTTCCGCATTATACACGTATCGGCAGATTGGACCGTTCGATTAAGATAAGGGAGATAGACTGCAACACTAAAAGATTTAGAAACTCTTTCTTTCCTGCTACTATTCGCCACCGCATAGGGTCAAAGAAACCTAGGTACAATGAAAAACTACGGCCGATAAATATAGATGCGCACCACGAAAATTAAACACTCATCCATTTAGTAATTGAGTTGACTTTTCCATCTAATCAATGCCCTGCAAGTAATCCAGGAAGCGAATGGCAGGGGTTGTTATGTCACCAACCCCTTCCATTCGCCTCCTGGGTGGCTCGCAGGGTATGGCTTAGATGGAAGACAAAACCACATGTGCTCTTTGATTGTAATTATATGTTTTTAGATCCACATTTCCGAATCCTGCGACCGATGTGTTTCCAAAAGTGCGAAACCTTTGTATGCGCTATTACTCTCGATTTGTTCATGCGCTAATCAAATAACCTCCAAGCGCCAACCACCTCCGAACGCTTCTGTAATTGCCTTGGTTTTTCCCTAGACGATTGCCAAAGCGTTCGGAGTTGGACGGTATCCTTTGCGAATGAACGTTTCTGTTTCGGATGACTGACTGACTACAAAAAGAACAAATGACGATTTTTTCTGGCGAAGCACCCCAAGACATTAGATGCCCCGTCGAAATGTAATTAAAGGGACGCATTTGGTTGGTCCAACCAGCTGGTACGAGGATGACGAGCGGAGTTGTATCAGCGAGAAAGACCCAATCTCGCGCCATATATTGTTCCTAGCAGTCCTTTCGAGTCGAATGAAATGGCATTCCCCCTGCTGAACGTTGGTGTTAGCAGATGTCTGACACATGAATTGTACGAGTTAATGTTTCCTACCGCAGTTTCGCGATATCGATTGAGTTGCTTAGCTGACAATCCAAGTTTGGCCAGAATTAGCCTGTAAATGTTGTAGGAGGATACTTAAACGGAGTTGTGAATTGTGTTCGAGAGTTGATGGAAACAACAGCTTCAATTAATACACACTTTTACTTCTATTAGTTTTAACTTAACCTTCGTCATAAAAACGATATTGTTTCTAAGGTGACTTTATTACCATACTTATTTTCTCCAAATATTGAGCATTTTTGTAAAACTATGAGTCAGATTAATACTTAGCGCTATAAAAGAGAGACTATTCTCATTTCAATTATATTTTCAACCATTAATCTATCTCCTTTCCTGTGTAATATGTAGTAAATCTCTCGACGTAAACCGGGGATTCCAGGTTTTAATAACGATCTATGAAATCAACAAGAGTTTTTCGATTCCTGACCGTTCAAAAAAAGTTTAGACAGGCTCTATCGAATTAGCAAATCATGTTTCATTCCTAAAAGTTCTCTTTTGTGATTTGTGTACATTCTATAATCAAGTTTTTATGCGTTGCTAGAAAAATGAGGTTCAAGAAAATCTCACGCAATTAAGTAACTCTTTCACACTGATTTTCTTGCCGAGCACTCCGACCTTTAAAGCATTGCGCCCCTTTTGCTAATAACCGACGAATTCAAGTCATTTGGTGGACAAATCGGTGAAATGGATTAATTACAGCAAAAATAGTAAGAAAAAGTGTTTATTACATTTACAACGGGTAGGTCCTCCTATAGAAATGACTAGATAAAATTTGAAGTGTATCTGCAGCTTTTCAGATTTCGGCTAGATCCATCTTGAAAGACTACATTAGTTCCACGCTTTCGCGTGGAACTAATGTACTCTTCTAAGTTTCGCGAATAAATGTGATTTACTACACATATTTTAGTTGTTTTATTGCATTTTATGATATGAAATGTTGGTAAATATTGTACCAACCGAACATTTAATGTTTTAGGTGTAAATCTGTAATAATTGGGAATTAATTTTCGTTTAACGTAGTTCTGTCACCCAGATACCCTAATAATTCTCCTGTGAGCGGAAGATAGAGAAGTAATGAGTGCAGTCATTACTTCTATATCTTCCGATTAAGACAGTAGCAGAATTCCGTCGAAATGATCAAGAAATAACGTGTGAGTGATCTTTTTATGTGTTTCTATATTGTTTGTTGCTGTCCAATTTATTATTCAACACTTCCGTGTTACGTCGACAAAATCATCTGTCATCTATATATATTTATATATATATATACTATATATATATATATAATATATATAAATATATATATATATATATAATATGTATAAATTTATATATTTATATGCATGTGTGTGTTTGTGTGTATTGCCATGTGAAATGAGGGGACGTCTAGGTTTGTTCAGCTGTCTAATGGCCTGCACCTATTTCTTATTTCTCCCCCTCTCACAGCCACCCCGAACCATCTTTACTTTTTTCGTTTCTCCGAGTCCTTGGTATCTCAAGCCTACTCGCCGTCCGTTTGCCTCACCGTCTTCAAGTGAAGTCGTCCTGGTCCTCGGGGCGTGGCCCTCTAGTTTTTGTGCCACATTTTCCGCCGTATTGATCTCGGATTCGGCCAAAAAAAATGTCGCAAATTGGAATGAGTAAAAAGAGTAGAAACGGATTTATAAGGAACCGCCTTGGTAGTCGAGAAGGACACGGAAACGAATTCTAGGAGATGTGTATGTAAATATGCGTGTGTATATATTATATACATTTTTATACTCACACAAACACACACATATATATTTATATATAAGCCTATACAGTCAAAAACATGAGAGGTGGAGAACGTGTAATCGAGCAGATCACAATTGTAAAAATTGTTCCTTAACCGGAATTTGAACCACGGATCTTTCAACTAGCCGGGGCCGATGTTCTAACCACTTGAGCTGTCGAGGACACGTAATTTAAACTGAAATCTGCGGGGGCTTATGCAAACAAGAGCCCCAATTTTTTGGGCCAGGAGATGGCGATAGGGCTGTTTCACCCACCAAAGGAGAAATGAACTAGGACCCAAGAGGAGAAGGACAGTAAGGAAGGCAATCATTAAGTGTCTTTAAGGTCGCTGCTCGGTTTGGTCTTCCTCACCTCACCTGTGTTTGTATTTTATGTGAGATCTTATCCCTTTTCCCAATATCCATGTCAATGTGAATGAATATTTGTTCACCATTTGGCGAGTTTTAGTGTTTGAATGTACATACATGTGTGCCTGTATTTGTGTGTATATATATGTATATATATATATTTATATATATATATATATATATATATATATATATATATACATACTATATATATATATATATATATATATATATATATATATATATATATATATATATACTAGCTGAATACCCGGCTTTGCACGGGTTAGGGAGAAACAATAATATAAATATACTACATAAATAAAAACAACAAATTATAAAGTACAATAATACACTACTTCATACAAATTTAAGAATCTTTTTTATTTAACATCTGTTTATAAACTACATTTTTTGTTTCATATCCAGGAAATGAATATATAAATTTTTAGGCGAACCTACTCTGGAGCAAGCAGCATAAAGTTGCCCGTGGCTGAAACATGGCGATCTTAGATCAACACCACAAAACTTTAAAGACTGTCCCTGTGGTTTATTAATGGTAATTGAAAAAGCTAGCCGGACTGGAAACTGTAGTCTTTTAAAGTTGAAGGGAAGATCAGTTGGGATTAGAGGTATCCGTGGAATAAAAATTATTTCACCTTTTCCTTTTCCAGTTAAAATTACTGCCTGGATTATATTTTTCATTAATTATGTCACACACAATCGTGTCCCATTGCAGAGTTTTGGTGGATCTACATTTCGCAATAAAATGATTGGAGATCCTACTTTAAGTATAAGGCGATGTTGTGGCAATCCAGCTGGATCAAGTGAATTTAGGAATTCCGTTGGATAATTGACGGCTTCGCCAGCATCCACTACGGTATCAATCGATTTATATTCAATCACGTCTCCTGGGAGCATGGCTAGTATCTCCTTGTTAATTTCATTAACATCATCGTTCTTAGGAGCAAGAATGGCTCTTTCTCGCAACCATTCTAAATTTTTATAATTTTGATTAACGTTAGGATAGACTGCTTGTATCATATCGCGGACAGTTTTCACCGATACACATAAATCTGATGACAATTTTATCATACCAGATGCTTCAATAACTAATCTATCTTCTCCAATCTCCAAAAGTTTATTTGCAAAATTTTGAGCATTCCCATCTCTTAAGAGGATTCGCATGTTTTGTTTAAGGCTAATTTATTAGACATGATTCCTTAGAACAGAATGTTTTAAAAAGGCATAAATTTCATCGGCTGGAGTCGATTTTGGAATGACAGGCAGAGTTTGACGGAAGTCTCCACACAGGAGTACCAGAGCTCCTCCCATTAAACAGCAGTTTCCTCTAAGATCTTGAAGTGTTGCATAGAGGGCCTCAAGAGATTTTTTATGCGCCATCGTACACTCATCCCATACTATCAATGTACATTCTATAAGAACTTGTGCCTGGCCGCTTGTTTTATTTATGTGACATGTGGGATTTTCTTGTCGGGAAATATTAAGTGGCAACTTAAGGGCAGAGTGGGCTGTTCTTCCTCCTTCCATTAATGTCGCTGCAATACCTGAAGATCAATTAGAGCAATTTCTCCGTGAACCCTGATTTCAGCGAGAACTAAATTAATTAAAAATGTTTTTCCCGTGCCACCAGCAGCATCAAGAAAAATGATACCTCCTTCTTGTTTATCTACTTGATCCATTATTGTTTCGTACGCGAATTTCTGATCTTCATTAAGAAGTGGCTTTTTATCCGCGATGTATGCTTCTAAGTCTAAGACATTGTAGCTAGTTTCACGTATATAATCTGGATAAAATACACCCTGTTGATCTTGTACAGGTGCAAAAATACCGAGTTCCACTAAAGTCTTGTTAACCATGGTGATACACTTTTCCTCCAAAATAATCAAAGTTTTATTAAAAATGTCGGAGTTAAACGTAATATCCAATGTAGGATTTCCACTTCGAACTTTAGCCAGTATATTCTCACTCATTAATTCTTTATATTTTTCCCATATTGTTTTTGGGTTAGATGGATTACAGGAGGTTATTATGATGGCAAACAAAATTCGGATTTGTCCTGGAAGAGAAATCAAACTGGCCTCTCGCAATGAGTCATCCCAGTGTTGATCTCCTTCTAGCAACCCTAAATTCTGGCTAGCTTCTCTGAATGTCTAACATATTTCTCCGTTTACCGTTCTTAATTCTGCAAAAGGGCGAGGTCTCTAATGGTATGTAGAAGCATTCTTAAAAACTAACATTCGGCGTTGGACTGTGTAGACTCGCCCCAATGCGTCACATGAATAAATATTATTCTCAGGATCAAAGTTGCCCATTTTTCTTCTACAAAAGACTTTCCTTGATGTATTCCACGTATGATATCTTGGCAATTCTGAATACAATAGTGTTCTTGCAAAAGTATCCTCCTGGCATAGTTGGAAAAATGCTGTTTCTATGACAGCAAAAAAGTAAACAAATTACATACATACAAACAAACACTCTCCTTTATATATATAGATATATATATATATATATATATATATATATATATATATATATAGATATATATATATATATATATATATATATATATATATATATAATATATATATATATAACAAACTTTGACAGCAACAAACAATATAAGAACACATACAAAGATCACTCACACGTTATTTCTTGATCATTTCGACGGAATTCAGCTCCATCTTCATCGGAAGAAACATATATATATATATATATATATATATATATATATATATATATATAAACACAAATGAAGGTTTTTAGAATATAGAGACACAAAGAAAGGACACTCACAATTTGTTATTTGACGTTTCGACAGCTCGGCTGCCGTCTTCAGATTATGTGCGTCGCCGAAGAGCGTTCCATTTCGAAGATATATATATATACACACAAACACATTCAAACGCGAAACCCCGCCAAAAGGCGAACAAAGACTCATTTACATAGAAACACATAAAAGGAAAAGGGATAGGAACACACATAAAGGACAAACACAGGAGAAGTGGGGCAGGCGGGATCAGGCAGATCACGAATGTAAAAATATTTCCTAGACCGGGACTGGAACTCCGGATCTTTCCACTTGCCGGGCGGAGGCTCTTAACCACTTGAGCTATACAGACTTAATCCATGAGCTGACCACTTGATCTGCTTGATTCCGCCTTCCCCACTTCTCCTGTGTTTGTCCTTAATGTGTGTTCCTATTCCTTTTCCCTCTATGTGTCTCTATGTAAATGAGTATACATATACATATATACGAGGGTCATCCGGAAAGTAGTACCCGTTCGTAAAATAAAGACACAAAAGTAAATATTAACAAACATAAAAAATTTTATTTGAAAGAGGATACTTTAAACTACTTCTCAACATAATCTCCAAGCAAATTAAGGCATTTGTCATAACGTGTGACAAGTTTCTGTATTCCTGCTGCATAGTCCTTCGCCGCCAGCTCATTGAGATACGCGAGGGACCCATCTTGCACAAATTTTTGCATAATGCAGATGGTGTTTAACAATTTCATGAACAATTGTTCGAGAAACATTGGGAAAATGCTCACAGATGTCATCAATTGTGACGCGCCGATCGTTCCTCACGAATTCGTCAACTGAGCTCACCAGTTGGTCTGTAATGACAGACGGTCTCCCCGAACGCTCATCGTCGTGTATGTTCCCCCTCCCCATGTTGAAGTTGCGACACCACCGCCGAACAGACGACTCGTCCATTACATTGTCTCCATACACCTCCTTTAATTGGCGATGAATATCACATGGGCGAACGTTTCTTGCATTGAGGAATTTAATCACTGCCCTCACTTCACAACTGGCGGCGTTCTCAATTTTTTTAAACATTGTAAACAATCACAGAAACAACACAGGCAATGCTAGCGTCACGCAACTTGGCTCAGAGAAGGCAGACAAGCCACTGAAGCTATCTGACCTCGTCCAGCGGCTACTCGCGTCGTCAGCACTTCATGCGGCACGAACGGGTACTACTTTCCGGATGACCCTCGTATATACATATATATATATATTTATATATATTGCCCACCCTACCCTGATGTGTGAATTTCACACGCCGTCGGCGTTAGTACTGCTGGGTGAATTCTACCATTACCAACCAAACCGACCTGCGGGTATTACTGTGTTTATGGCTTTATGTATATATATATATATATATATATATATATATATATATATATATATATATATATATATATATATATATATATATATATATATATATATATATATGGATGTATTTTTACATATTTTTAATATTTATTAACATATTTATTAATATATATATATATATATATATATATATATATATATATATATATATATATATATATATATATATATATATATATATATATATATATATATATATATATATATATATATATATATATATATGTATGCACACGCGAACAAACTCTTTTATATTCGTTAATTCTTGAGTGGACCATGAGACTCATTATGTATGAGGGCACTCATGAATGTTTAAATATATTATATATATATTAGTATGATATTTTATGAGTTATGTACTATTATCAAGGCCCGTGAGCTTTTTGACGATGAGTTTCCTCTGAGGTGGTGACCCGAGTTTCTTCCTCTTATCTCCTCTCCTTGGTGGTCATCTCGTTCCTTCCCCTCACGTGACCTTATGTCCCCTCTATCCTATTGCCCCACCCACTGAGGTCTCTACCTATCCACTGCACCATCCAATCCCTTTTATTTCTTACGATTCTTCTTCCCCATTGTCACCTTCCCAAATTCTTCTTCCTTAAATTTTCTCTTACTTCACGCTCCCATGCACCCTCCACCTTCCTGCTCCGGATCTCACCATATCGACATAGGGAGGTGTCCGATGTTTCTCATGCATTGATTGTGAAGCTCGTTGCGATGTCTCACAATAGATATTGTCTCTCGATGTCTCTCAATAGTTAAGGTGAGTGTCTATCTTGCATAAACTCATTGATTTTTTTCAAAATTTCCAAAAGCTCCATGCGAAAATATTAGCAAGGAAAACAAATCATCAGAAAAATCTTACTCACGCAAATTCAAATCATGGGGAGTTCACTTAAAAAATGAAAGGCTGAATATTTCGACGGAGCCTAACATTTCTCCATTTTTTAACAAAAAAACTAACATAACCATTCATTAAAAAAATAATGAAAAAAGGATTCTTTAATTGCGATTGCTGTTTTCAACATATCCTCGATTTCCTGTAATACAATTATAAAATATGTTATATTTCCATAATTTTATAGTTCTTTGAATATATCCATATTTTGACGAGATGAAACGGCAAATGACTTCTCATTTATGTCAGTGCGATAAGCGTCTCTCGATTCAGGGATAATTGGATGAATTTCGGTCTCATGTTCAATAAAAGTATGATATTTATCTCGTGTGCAGAACGGAACCCTTTTCAGTATTCCTGGTGCATTGTCGTCGGACTCTTTTGGTAGAGACGGCTCTCCTGTCAAACCTGTCATCTAAAATCGTGTGGAAAAGAATTGACCGATTTATTCATGATTCGACTGTGGGTGGAAACAGGTAGAGAATGGAAGAGAGTGAGAGAGGGTATCGGTGTAGTGCTCGGTTCCCTTTTCCCTTCAGGGGTTCCACTCACACATGCCCACGCCCCCTTATCCTCACTCCGCCACACTCTCCTTTCTCCTCTCCTTGCGCCACTCAGCCCCCAATAGTCCTTCGCAATCGGCCTGATCGAAAGCGATACCATTGCCGATCCTCCTCCGGGGTGGAGGGAGCTTCATCCCCGATTCCATTCTGAGACCATGCCATATCCCTATCGAGGAACCCTTTCGTCGGTCGTTTTCCAACTCAGCCTTTTCCCATCTCCGGCATCAAACAGAACCATACTCTCCTCGCCTCCCCCCCACCCACTTCTGAATGCTCCCAAAGAAGATTAGAGACAATGGAATAGTGATACTTCCGAAGACTCATGATAATAAACTGGACAGATGGAATAACAAATGAAGATGCCCTTTGAAGAGTCGGTGAAGAGAGATGCCAATGAAGCACACTTAAACAAGAAGGATAGGGAAGCTCATTGAACACATCCTGAGACACGACAGCCTAATGAAGATAACACTTGAAGGAAATATTGAGGGTATTAACTAGAAAGGAAGATTTAGGACGGGCCATAAAAAGAAGGCATGATGGAAAATGTCGGTTCAAGGAGCTGTGAGGGAATGGAGAGACTGACATGGAACAGGATGTAGATACAGGAGAAGTACCACAAACCAACCCTTCGATTGATGCATATATGTATGTTTACGCAAGCCTATCGTAAAGACACAACTATTATTTCATTCATTCATTTGAGTATATATATATATATATATATATATATATATATATATATATATATATATGTATATATATATGTTCATGTATATACAGGTATATGCAAGCTAGAACACAAAAACGCGTAATGATGGTGTGAGTTGTGAATTACTCTCATTCTCTCAGCTTCTCACA
This sequence comes from Hetaerina americana, assembly GCF_022747635.1. NCBI lineage: Eukaryota > Metazoa > Arthropoda > Insecta > Odonata > Calopterygidae > Hetaerina > Hetaerina americana. The sequence continues at coordinate 19,720,208 of NW_027286069.1, forward strand.
ACTATTTACAATTGCTCGTGACGTCTAAGAGTCGTAAGAGTCGTATGACAGGGTCATACGACTCTTCAGCTATGCATTCCGATCTTCTGTATTCATAACCATGGTCGGATCAATTTGTATATTCTTCATGTGCTCGCAAATACACGGTTATTCACGAGGAATGTTGATTCTACGAGTTTCCAAGTTCCATTTCGCTCTTCTTCATTCTATGTTTTTTATCACCTAGTAAAATGTTGAAAAATCATTTTGGATCGACAAAAAACGTTCCGGTATGATTTATTTATTCTTACACCCTTCAAGCCACCGCTACGGTGTGTGGTTGGGGGTGAATACACACCAGAATCATTTTTACCCAAACTAGACCCTACCACGGTCGGATAATGTTATTCCATATTGTTCGTGGAAAAAATGTCATCTTAAGTCTATATTTTTTCTACACCTAATCTCTCTAATTTTAGTTAGATGATCTCTCCTACCGTAGTACGATGGGGGTAAAATACATTTTCAACATCACTACTGGACGCCCTCCTAATTTATGCAAGAGCTTCAATCTGTAATTTAACCTTCACTCCGTTAGTGATTCCCAGCGTAGCCTGTATATTTTGGATTCGATACTAAGTTTATCATAACGAGGTTTTAAAAATCTAGCTCCTCTACGCTGCACGCGATCCAATTCGGCAATCAATTCAACTTTGTGAGGATCCTATATACTAGCAGCATATTCTAAATGAGGCCTATCCAACGATAGACCAACGTTTCTATATGACCTTGTCATTACATTTACCTGGTACTTTTCGAATAAAACCTAATTTTTGTCAGCTTGTCGACATATTCCCCCTATGTGTTTCACCCAGGAGATATCGTGAGTGAGGGTAACGCCTAGATATTTAATTGAGTCTACACATCCCATTTCGGTATTCCCAATGCAGTAGGTGTTCGGGTGGGAATTTCTCTTTTTCCAAAAATTTATGACTCCACATTTTTTAAGTTTATTTCTAATTGCCAAGTGTCACACCAGCAATGTACAGCATTAAGGTCATCTGAAAAAGCTGCTGTGTCCCCAGGATTACAGATATCACGGTAAACCACTGCATTGTCGGCAAATAAACGTATCTTATTAGTAACTGCTGAGTAGTTGTCGTTAGCCTAAAGTTGGAATAAAAGGGGTCCGATAACACTTCTCTGGGGAACACCTGAAGTAAATTCTACTGAATTTGAGCAAAATCCATCTGTTCAACATCAATCAAACTCCTTGTGCCCGACCATTCAAAAAGTCTTTAATCCAACCTTACAAGTTTTTATCTGTACCATAGCTTTGTGAGTAGTTTACTCTGAGGTACGTTGTCGAAGGTTGACGAAAAATCGCGTTGCTCACAAGTTATCTCGCAGGATCTACATTTTCGGAAACCGTGCTGATTTTTCATCACTAATTCCTGATTATTTAGGTGTCTCACGATTGAACTAACAAATGTGTGTACCATAACCTTGTATGAAATGGATTTGAGGGAAATAGGTCTGTAATTTCTCGGTTCCTCCTTGCCTCTGTATTTAAATATTGGTGTTACTCTAGCCGTTTTCCAATCTCTGGGAACATCGTGATCTACCAGGGTCTTTTTAAATATTATTTCTAAATACGGTGCAATTTCCGATGCTAGTGCTTAAATATACGAGCGGGTATTTCATTGGGCCCGGAGAATTTATTAGGCTTGATAATTTTCAGCAAATCCATAGATATGGCCTAAATAGAGAGCCTTTTGAGATATGAACATTAAATGATCGACAAAAGTTTAAATAAATTCGAATTTTGTAATAGAGATATAAAGATTTTTTCACCACATAGATAAAGAAAATACTAGCATAATTGGTGCCTCTGTGCATGTTTGGGCGAGATCAAAATGAGTTGTAGGTGTAGGTGGCCTAGTAGGTAGGTTGCCACCTACACCTCAGGTGTAGGTGGAAAACGGGCGATATAACAAGCTGTCCAAATTTGTAATAACCCAAAATAATAATAATTGCCAGTTATCTCAACGGCTAATGTATCAATCAATAGAAGTACTCTACATATTTTAATGTTTGGTTTGGATGCTTCCCGATGACTCTTTGATTTCTGAAATACACCATATTGGAATTTGTGTTTATCTGAAAGCTATAAATCTTGTTTTGTAATCATGGATACAACAGGGAGAAAATGTAACCAAATCAATAATAATCCCTTTAGTACATCATGAAATGTGCTCTGTGTTCCAATGTATTGTCTCCTGCTTTAATATGTTTCTTAGCTTAACTACTTCTAGGGAATTTCATTACTTTTTGTGGGTAATCTTCATCCCATATCTCTAATCTTTGGCCTGTTAAGAGCCTAATATTAGCTTCATTCCCTTGGTTTTCTGACTTTCTACCGCTTGATTATCTATATACCTAACTGTATTATTATTAATCTCGCCTCCCTCTTTAGTTCCCATCTCAAGCCCTTCCAATGCTGCTCCTAGCATTTATGCCGAAAAGAACCTGCGAAAAGAGCCTGAAACACTGCAATACTCCCGTGTCAATCACTAACTACCAGTGTCGATTCTCCCCCCGCTACCCTGGAATGTACCTTCCGATTATATTTTAATCTTCATGTAATTGCAATCATAAATTTACATCCATTACAACCTACCACCTCCTTAGTAAAATACCATTTCTGCATGATAGACCGTTGGCAATGCATAATTTCATTTATAATATTTTGGTCACGAATGAAACTGTTTGAAAAGATACGTACTGAGGCTACTGCCACTTTAAACAAACGCGACGCCACCACCTGGCAAGACAAGGATGCGCGAATATGCAACGCCGGGCGGTGGAGACGGTGCAAGGAGGCGAAATACTTGGTATGAACAAAATAGCATCGGGGAGCGTCGCCCGTCGTCTATGGTTCCCTGCCTATACCCCCCCCCCCCCACGGATCCCTTGCCCCTTCTCAGGTCCGTCCCCTCCCCTCCCGTCGTCCGAGAGAGGGAGAGAGAGGAGAGTGTCCCAGGGAGGTTGGTTAAAAGGTGCGTCGCGGCGGGTCGGCTTCGATGCTCCCAGATGGAGAAAGGAGAGGAGGGTGAAGGCGAAAGGGCGCCCCCGCCCTCGTCCTTCGGCGGCGGCGCCACCCGCCCGGGAGGGCGTCTTTAAGAGGTCGGTCGATGCGTCTGTGGTTGCGGAAGAAAATAATAACCTCCTGCCGGAAATTGGCGAATTCGCTTCCATTCGGTTTATTTCGATACAGCTCAGTTCCGCCCGAGGAAGTTCCTCTTCCCCGCGCGCAAAATATAACAAATTAACTCTGCTGCCGAGGAATTTTCAAAATTTCATTGATGTGTTATAGAGATTTGTATGGTCATTTGTCTAATTATCATGCACCTGGAGTGTGCGATAAATGTAATGTTTTAGAGTACCATACGATTTAATATCGCACTTCAATTAATCGTTGGGCTCTTTCTTAATTCTAATCGGAAATGAAAATGAAGCTAGTTTGTGCCGAAGATTACTCACCAAAAGTCAAAGGCCACTAAATTTGTACTCAAGAATGGAGGTCTACAGAAAGATTTAATATGTATTAAAATGTACAAGCATTCTTATGTAAACATGGTATATGTGGCTACACCGTTCAATAATCATAGTTCATAGAGCTGCCACTAGAGAGAGGTGCGTTTTCAATGATTAAAATGACATTGTTTAGCGTGCATTTTCAATTGTCCGTTTTCTCCGATTGCGTGGATTTAAACACCCATGCAAATATGGCGTCGATTAAGTAAGAGACATGAAATATATTATTGTGTCATGGATGTGTGTAAAATGTGCGTTCGTGGGAGTGAGTTAAAAAAGGAGGGTGAATGACGTTAGAACGTAACAACGAATCCAAGAAACCTCGGACCTGTCGGTTTTTCCGATGACCCCTAAGGCCTTCCTACTGAAGCATTTTTTACGTTATTATTAGGACCCGAAATACATTTTTAAAACGATAACTAAGCATTGAATGTGTATTGTGGATTTTGTTTTGTTTTTATATTCTATTATTTTCTTATATATATATATATATATATATATATATATATATATATATATATATATATATATATATATATATATTGTATTTAGTAGTCAGATCTTCAAGTTAACCAGGTAAGCATTATAAATCAAGTTGGCCAGGCAGTCGACAGAGACAAAGGTCAGGAAAACCTCGGGAAAATTCGGGAAAAATTGTGAACGGAAAAAGGGTCAAACGTTGTGAAAAAATCGGTAATACCTTGTGAAAAACGGGAATTTGCGATAGGAATATAGTTAATTTTATGTATGAGATTAATTTTCGTTTGTTCTCAGTTGTCGTGAATACAAGTCCGGGTAAAAATCATAAATTATCTTTTCGGATTTATATATATTCATGCAAATAAATCTTGGTCAGAATTATCGAAAGTAAATCTGGGATTGGAAGCAAAAATATTAATACTTATCCTGATGAAGATTTTCAAGAAAATACCCTTTAGCAGAAGCTAATTTAATCAGTAGAATTTGCGAATACTCAAATTCCTGTCATTTAGCCAGCCAAGCATCCAATGGATAATAGCAGAAGTGTCACTTAATGTAGGGCAATAGTTCCCCTCCTAAGTTAAGCATTCCGTTTTTAAAAATGTTCAAGATAGTTTATTTGAATTAGTATAAAAAGTGAAAGCTATTTGTGTAAACCGAATGTGCACGGAAGATATTTCATTTATCGTTTCATGCGTAGTAAAGAGTAAGTAATATGCTCTCTTAGATCCTAACTATAATAATATTTTTATCGCCTCAGGAAAAGGCTAAGATGCTATCCTTGGATTGCAGCAATCATTGAGTGCATTACAGGACCAATACCAGAACTTAGGAAGGTGAATTAATTTCAAGAAAATAATATTAATGGTTTTTTGGTAAAAATTAGGAAAACCGAGGTAAGTTTTATCGTAGGAAGGAATAAACTAGTGCAGGAGGAACATTTGGCAAAATAAGACAGTAGTTTGAAGAATAATATTGAAAGTAATAGTGAAATTGCGTGGGGGAAGTAGGATAGCAATGTTCCCGCCATGTGCGAATCCTGTGCTGTGATTCAATTTTTCAAAGCAAAATGATCATTAGTTCCTCAAATTTATCATCGGAAGTTGTCCCTTGTTTATGGATCTAGAGTAGTGAGTGAAGAAAAGGTTTTATAACTTCATAATGGCCACATAAATGCGTGAATCATGAACAGCAAAGTGCCAGGGCTAATATCCAGACTGATGAAATCGTCAACATGTGGACCAAGAACTGCGATCTTATTTACAATTGATGGTTAATGCTCTGGCTGATAAATTTTCTCATGTTAGACGCACCATTAATTACACGATTGTTATGGAAAAGGTTTGATATCACAGATTGCGTTCGAGTTAAGTACTGAAAGTTCTTACCGACCAAAAAAAAAAGAGCGAAGAATGTTGAGTAGGCAAGCTTCTTTTGATCTCTCTCCACAAGACGGAGATTACACCTAGCGTCTATTTCCTCTTCTTACCCATATAGCAGAGGCGGACAACAATTTGCAAACAACGAGTAACTTCATGACGGCGTGGTCAATTGGTTCAAATATTTTCTGAGGGATTATTTAAGCTGGTGAGGCGCAACGAAAAGTACTTGAAAATAAACGGCGGATATGTAAATAAAAAAGTGAAGTAGGTGTGTCGGAAACTACCAGTAAAAGCTTTTTCAAACGAAAATATTTTCTTCCAACCAAACGGACTAATATTTCGAAAATGTTTCGCACTTGAAAAATAATACTAATGCATTGCATAACGCTTATGCATAAATCGATTGTTTCTTGATTTTATTTCCCATCGCTATTCGTAGGTTACGTATGAATTTGCTTAATGACGCTTACGTCAATTATGCTAAAAATGGAGAACACGCTCTTCTGCACTGCTGTTGACATTGTTCTTGCATTCACTCAGTTACGTATAAAATCCATTGACTGACGCAAACGTTCACCCGTTTGCAAAAATAATTCAACGAAACAGTAGGAAAACGGAAATCATAATAATTTGATGCAAAGCAAAGTAAATTATCGTATTGGATACGAGTTAGCATTGACATTAAATAATCTTAATTTATTAATCCAAGGTTCATCAGTCCTCATACTTACGCTGTGCTCTCCTGATTATGTTTTATTATATAACTTCCTTCCTCTAGATCATCATTGGGTCATCCCTCTTTCTGTATATCTTTACTTTACTTTCTGTATATCTTTACTCTAGAATTTCTGCTTTCATCAGAATATCCCAAATTAATTTTCCTCTACTTTTTGTCAAAACCTTCCACAAAGGTTTTATTTTCCCCGTTTTTTCCCAACAGTTTGTAGTCGCCTCCAGTTTATTTCATTTTCACGGTTCATCTGTATTCCAACTACCCCGAGGCAATTTTCTTTTATTTTAACGTTTTTGCTCCAGGCGTCTCACGGTCGTAAGAGAGGAAACTCCATATTTAGCGTTTTATGAATCCCTTTATTATGTGTTTGCAATGTATAATGCTATTCCGTTGTGCTGTTTTAGATAGAAATTGTCTTCTCTTGTGCTCTTCTCCGAAATATCTTTTTAAGCTTCGTAAGTATACTCTTTCTCCGAGGGCAAAATGCTTCTTCTAGTCTTCCCATTTCGCCTCTCCCGAAATTTTTTGATACTTCTCTTTTAAAATTCAACTTCAGGTCATGAATTTGCCTTCCATTTATTTTAGGTGTAGACCTTTTTCCTTGATTCTATCTACGTGCCATTATCCTCATATTGTCTTCTTCTCTGGGAAGTTTGCTGTGACATTATTCCTCCTTTCATCCTGTGAAGGCCATAAAACATTCATTTATTGCTTTATTGAGACGTAGGCTATGGTAAAATAGTCTTGGTTAATCTAAAATATAAACTAAATATTCTCTAACGAGGTTTGACTTTCATAGATTTAATCATTTCATATACGCGTCACTTGTGCGGTCATTTCTCCTCTTAAGAGCGTTTATAGCATCGACTCTTATTGACGATGCTGGTATGGACAGAAAAAACTTGAATGAAAATATTTTATAACATTTCATTTATTTGAAAAGCTAATATTAAACCAATTATTGTACACTTATAATTTTTATTTTCTTGGTAGTGTGCGTCTTTCTTTGCAGGGTAAATTTTGACTTCTTTACTTCAATTCAATTGACAATTTTTTTATTATTTTTTCAGTTTATAGTTAGGGGGAAACTAAGATGAATAGTTAATGTTTTCGAAAGAATATTTTTGTTTTTTAAAAAAAACAAGGAAAATTACACTTTGTAGGACTTTGATTCGGACATAATGAAAGATCTATACCCTTAATGATTTACGAGTAGATTGCACGTTTGGTTAGGGTAGAACGGGTGTGAATAATTAAATTCTCAAATAAACGTAACTATTTTACCTTGGCACTAAGTAATATTACCCTTGACAAGAAATATTTCCAGTAAAATAAAGAGAGGGCATTATTATCTTCAAATATTTTGTTTATTGATTTCAGGAAAAATGGTCTCAAGTTTTATGTTAGGCAATAAAAATTCTATATATATATTTTTTTTTCATTGCTATGATTTATTTTTATTTAATTTCCTCTCAACATTGGGTATACAGCGCCTATTTTGAGCATTTTTTTATGAACGTTTAACTTCATTATATTACACACCATTAGTTAACCTTATTATGGTAAAGGCTAAATATTTTTACCACAATATGTTTTGCAGCAATCTCTACTCGGCATATTTCCTAAGGTCAATTTTTTTAAACCTCTAAATTATACTCTTAATCATTGCTGTTCTACTGTTTGTAGGTTTTGGATGGAAATAGACAACACTTCAATGAACATCTCAATAAAATGTGGCTTTGACTAGCTTATTTGAACCCACAAAATGCATTAAACCCCACTCTGACACCCAGTTCTTCATTCAGTCCTAACGTGCTTATGCTTTTCCTTAACCTCCTTATTTTTCTGCCCTCTAGCACAATCTTTAACATTCCGTCACCAATGACAGTATTCTGCATTCACCTTTCCTGCCTCCTTTGTATTTCTCCCAAAAAACCTCTCTCCTCCCCCATCATGCCTAGCACTTCCATATTTGTTTTCCTTTCTCTCCAATTTACCATCTTTTTCCTCATGTACGTTTCAAAAGCTTCAAATCTAAGGCTATCATCTTGCTCCAATGACCATGTTTCCGCAGCGTACAAAACCACGCTGTATATTAAAGTTTTAAATAGTTTTTTATTGACATTCTTTTTCAAAATCCCAGTCATCAATCCCTCCTCCTTGTCAAATCTTATTTTCCTGCCGTAATTTTTCTTCTTTTGTCCGTCTTATATGGTATTACTTTGGCCATTATAGTTTAAAGACTTCCGAGATAGGTAATTCCTCTCGCTCTATTTTATGTCCTTAGTTAATGCTCAATTAAGACTTCTCCGTTTCCGAAAAAACTTCTTCTTCATTAGTATGGATTGAGATCAAGATTATTTTTTCAAGATTTGGGTTGGGAAAAAATATTTAAAAATTTTGAATTTTTTTTAATACAAATGCTATATTTTCTATTTTAGAAATTTATAGAGTGAAAATTGCCGACGTACATGAATAATATCCTGTAGTTCCTACTTTTGAGGAGATGGCCTTTGTCTCGTCTTGACGCCCTGTTGGGAGAGGGTGAGCGGGGGCAACCTTTGAATCTCTTGATCCCTCGCCCTATCCTTTTAATTAGCGCTTCGACATTATAGACATTACTTTTATAAAGACCTAACAGTGAACCCCGTTTTGTGGCAAGAGGTCACATCGTTTTAACTCCTTTCCAATCTAAGTTAATTTCGCTGTTTGATAATATCTTTTGACGTTTCTTCATTCCCAGCAGGCAACACGCTAGCAATAACAAGGGAACTTCAACAATAAAACATGGAACGAAAAGTTTTAGGCAGAAAACAAGAAAAAATAATGGAAATGGTGAGAGATGCGGAATCATTTTTTTGACGTCACATCAGGCAGATGGGATTTTGAGTCAACGCCACATGGTGGCAATGCTGCGGAGGAGTAGTTGTAATGAGATTCAAAACAAAAAAAATGAGACAAAAAGTATGTATGCGCGTGTGTATACATATATATGTGTGTGTATATATATATATATATATGCACACATACATGCATACATATATATATAACGATTGTACGGAAAAACTCACACGAGCGGCACAATAATGGGCTGACACAATATAACACAAATAGAATAGAATAGCAACATTTAAAAGGACACTCACACGGTAAATTCAAGAGTCTCTCTTGAAGAAGGCCTCTGAGAGGGCCGAAAGCTCGAACACAATTTACCGTGTGAGTGTCCTTTTGAATGTTGCTATTCCATTTTATTTGTGTTATATTGTGACAGCCCATTATATATATACATATATATATATATATATATATATATATATATATATATATATATATATATATATATATATATATAAATTGGACAGCAACAAACAATATAGACACACATAAAAAGTTCACTCACACGTTATTTCTTGATCATTTCCACGGAATTTTGTCATTACTTCTATATCTTCCGATGAAGACGGAGGTGAAATCCGTCGAAATGATCAAGAAATAACGTATGAGTGATCTTTTTATGTGTGTCTATATTGTTTGTTGCTGTCCAATTTATTATTCAATACTTCCGTGTTACGTCTACGAAATCATCTATATATATATATATATATATATATATATATATATATATATATATATATATATATTTTTTTTTTAAGGTAATCTACCGGTTAAGGTAGGTTTTTGGATGGACCAAACTACCAAACTAACATTTTATTACTCCCAAAAAAACACAAAATCCATCATCCTACTCTATATCAGGTCCCTCTTCATCTCTGAGTACTTTCTTCCTCCCTTCATCCCGTCCAACATCCCTATCCTGTTCCTTCCCTTTCCTCTTTTGCCCAACATTCTACGCTCTATCACAGTCTTCAACATCCCGCTGCCGGTCAACACCCCTTCATCCACTTTTCCTGCCTCCATAGGATTGCTCCCAACAAACCCCTCTCTTCGCCCACCATACCAAATACTTCCTCATTTGTTTTCTTCTCGGTCCATTTCACCTTCTCCATTCTTCTCCACACCCACATTTCAAAAGCCTCCAGTCTACGTCTATCCTCCTGCTTCAATGACCACGTTTCCGCACCGTACATAGCTACGCTCCATATCAAAGTTTTTACGAGTCTTTTCTTAACATCCTCACTCAACGTCCCCATCATCAACTACCTCCTCCTTGTGAAAGCCTCTTTGCCTAGCGCAATTCTTCTCCTTACGTCCCTACTACTTTGACCGTGTTGGTCCAAAACACTACCGAGATACGTAAACTGTTCTATCTGCTCTAGTTTTTGCCCACCTATTTTAATGTTAAGCTTGGCCTTTTTCTTCCTAGAAAATCACATAACCTTTGTTTTATTAATATTGATTCTCATCCCATACCTGTCGCACTGAATTTCCAATTCACTCAGCAATGCTTGCAGCCCCTTGGCTGACTGACAAACTAAAGCTTGGTCATCAGCAAACCTAACTGATTTCACGAATTCCCCGCCCACTTTCATTCCTACCTCGAGTTCTTCCCATGCCTCTTTGATCATTTCCTCTGCATACAGGTTGAAGAGCAACAGTGAAAATGGACAACCCTGCCTTACACCCCTTCCTAACACTGCCCATCCTGACTCCCCGTTTCCCACCCGCACCTGAGCAGTCCGAGACATGTACAGGTTGCGGATTAGCCTCTTTTCCCTCCAATCTATTCCTATTTTCTGCAATATACTCATTAGTTTTTCCCAATTCACTCTATCAAACGCTTTTTCGAAATCTACGAAACAGGCAAATACCTCCTGGTTGTGTTCTATATTCCTCTCGATTAATAATCTCATTACTGCAATGGCATCACGCGTACCTCTCCCCTTCCTAAACCCAAACTTATCATCCTTTTGTTTATGATCCCGAGAACAACTTTAGCTGCGTGGGATATCAAACCTATTGTCCTATAGTCCTCACATGACGTGGCCTTTACCTTTTTCGGAATAGGAACTAAAACTGATCTCACAAAGTCTTCCGGCCAGATTCCCTCCTCATAAATACTACGGATCAGCCCATATAGCCTCTTCCTCCCACATTTTCCTAAGCATTTTAAAAGTTCCACGGGAATGTTATCTACCCCCACGGCCTTATTTAGTTTCATCTTCCTTAATGCCCTTTCTATCTCATTGTCTAGTATGCCTGGACCTAAGCTGTCTTCCTCTACGTCATTTTCTTTTTCAATGTCTAACTTTGTTGGTCTGAGTTCTTTACTATACAGTTCTTCTACATATTCCTTCCATCTCTCTTGGATCTTTCCTGCGTCAACTATTACCTTACCTGCCTTATCTCTAACTGCTATCGTTGGTCTTCCTTTCTTACTTCCCGATAAGGATTTAACTTTGCTGTACAGCGCACCGATTATACTCTTCCTCTGCAGACTTTCCATATCCTCGCACTGCGTCTTCCACCATGCTTTCTTTGCTTTATTTGTTGACCGCCTCAATTTATTGTTCAATTCTTTGTACTTCATTTTGCCTAATTCTGTATTGACATTTTTCCATTTTCGCCACTCATCCATCTTTGTAATCATCTCATCCGTGATCCATGGTTTCCTAGCCCTTTTAGCGTCAACGGTTCCAATGGTGTCTTTATCGGCTTTAGACAACCCTTCTTGATACATTCCCATTTTTCTTCGATAGTACTTAGATCTTTACCATCCTCCATGATTTCCTCTACCGTCTGTTTGTATTCCTTCCTTTTCAAACTCTTTAATGCTTCTACATTCCATTTTCTAACTCGCCGCCCCTGCCTTATCTTTTTGAAACGGACGCTACATTTGATAACAACTAAATTGTGGTCAGAGCCCGCATCCGCTCCTGGGAAGCTGTGCGAATTTATCACACTGTTCCTAAACCTGTGTCTAACCAGGATATAATCTAGCTGATACCTTCCGGAGTCACCTGGCATTTTCCATGTATACCTGCGTCTTTTGTGGTGTCTAAACCAAGTGTTGGTGATGACTAACCCCTGTCTCCTGCAGAAGGCAACTGCTTTCTCCCCGCGGTCATTCCTCGTGCCTAAACCGTACTCCCCCACCTCATCACCATATCTTCCTTCGCCTACCGTCGCATTCCAACCCCTCATCACTATCAAATGTTTCCCTGCAGGAACACACGCGATCATGTCCTCTAACTGATCATATATCCTATCGACCTCTTCTTCTTTATGGTTGCTCGGTGGCATGTATACCTGAATAATAACCAAGTTCGTCGGTTCTGCTTTTATCTCTACTAGTAGTATTCTATCCGCTACCTGCTCTATGTTGACTACGCTTCTTCCTACTTCTTCATTTAATACTATGGCAACCCCTCGTTGGCTCTCGTCCCCGCCGCTGTATATTATTCTATAATTATCGCTCCAGTAATCCCCGCTATCTTTCCATCTCACCTCGCATAGACCTTAAATATCTATATTTCCGCTTGCCATCTCTCGCTTAACATTCTCCAATTTCCCCGTCCTCATCATTGTCCTAACATTCCACGTTCCTATTCTAACTAATTTGGTCTTCTTCTCCTGCGTCTTCTGTCCTGCTGCTGCTGGTTTTCCCTTGCAAGGGTTTCGTGGGATGACGACCGCGGAAGCCTTGCCTCCCCCGCTGCCGGGCACGACACACGGCCGATTGGGCCGAGCCCCGTGGTTGCCAGGACTCAAAATATCTCTATCGTCCATCATATTTTTCTTGGGAGTGATAATTGAGGTGGTTTCCCGTTGCCTTCCTCAATAGTGTTTTTAACGTGACACCATCACTTACTGGCCGCCCCACTGGGGTCAGACGCCATTGCAGCCGCCTCACTGAGGAACAGACGCTGCGTGGACTACCTTTCGTCTGGCTCCTAACCTTCAACCTATCTGGCATGGGTGACCCTACCAGGAGCAATAATTATTACTCTCGCCAGCACAGCTCTAGGGGTCATCGGAACGCACAAGCCCTTCCACCACGTCAAGGTTGTAGTCTGGGGAGGGATATATATAAATATATATATATATATATATATATATATATATATATATATATATATATATATATATATTTCTAGATGATTTCGTTGACGTAACACGGAAGTGCCGAATAATAAATTGAAGCGCAACGAACAATATAGACACACATAAAAAGATGGACATTTCATCCTCTCAGATCACCTTCCTCGATGTCAATGTTTCCCTTAGCAATAATACGCCGTATTTGCAACCATCCCGAATCCCTTAATAAATACCTCAACAACCTTAACCACGCCCCCCTCCAACGAGGATACCCTGATTCTCTCCTCCATAAAAAAATACTCAAACATTCCTACACCCCGAAGCCTGCCTCAACCACAGACCCCTAGCCTCTCTCAATCCGTACTACCTACTTCCCAGGCATTCAGTCCCTCGTCCTCGAAGAAATTCATCCTCGAATACCTATTCCCCATCCTCAAAATCGCAACACTTCCTCCAACCTTCTGCCCAAATGCCCCTCTGTCACTTTTAAACGGCCCGCCAACCTAGCAGATATCCTCAAATCCACCAAGCCGCTCTCAAAATCCCCTCACACCCCCAGAGCCATACCCACTCCACGTCATCGAGCAAGATGTAAAACCTGCCCTATTTTCACCACTATACCCATCGCCATCTCACCATTTAACTCCTTCCCGCCCTTCCCACACTCCTCTTGCACTTCCAAGAATGTTGTTTATCTTCTAACCTGTAAACTCTGCCCGGCCTTTTACATAGGCCAATGTTCCACACCCCTGAACCTTAGGATTAACAACCACCGCGCCTCGTGCAATCCCTCCTCCCTGTCCGCGGGTCTCGCCATCCCTAAACATGCTTCCCATCATAATACCCCTTTCAACCAGTGTTACAATATTTCCGTCCTAGCGTCCCTTCCCACATCCGATCAGATCCGAAATGTAACGGTCTAACATGAAATTTTAAGATTTTTGACGATGATATCCGCTTTCGGTAACGAAAACAGAAAATGTGGGTGTGGAAACAATAAAACATTCAGTATTAAAACTATTTCTACCAAAAAAAATATTGAAAAAATATCATCAAAAACTTTCGGACTATTTGACACTATTTTGGGTGAATTTGGAATTATTTGAAATTGTATTTTAGATACATTTGTTTTAATGTTACTATTGGAGGGATTTGTCGCTGAAATTAGTTGTTGAACTTATAATAAATCATTTGTAAATTATTTGATAATGCTATTTTAAAATTGTTTCTTGATCCATATGTGGCCGAGGGTTGAACACCCTTGGTGTAGATGTAGCTTAAAACGGCATTTATATCTGTATAAAATGAGTGCTTATTGCTTAGCATTCATGAAACAATTTTTGAATTTAAAAACACCGCACGAACCAAACATTCCCCTTCGGTTCTTTGCGAATGTCCTCCGCCACCACTTAAGGAGCCCCCAGCATCCTCCCATTAATACGAGTTTCCGGTGGTCTTGACCCTGCCCTTTAAAGGGGGAGGGGAACGGGGGAGTGTGTGTGGGTAAGCGTGCGTGCTTGTGAGTGTGTGTGGTGCGGGTGGGAATGGGTGTTGGGGGGAGGCTGGAAGGAAAGGGGTTGAAGTGGTGCGTTTGGGGGGTTGTTAGTCTATCGGAATCGCCCCAGGGGACGGCTAATGGACTCTGCTTTCTCAATTTATAGGCGAGGAGTGGAGTCGTTTCGGGAAGAGGTTTTGGGGGAGAGATAAGGAGGGGGGTGAGGAGACCTCTCTCCGAAGGCAGCGAGACCACCTCCTACTCCTCCGTCGCCCCTCGACCTCCACGTGACCGCGAAGGCGATCTCCGAGGAAGGACAGCGCTAAAGGAGAGGAAGCATCCCTTGCAGTCAAGGCCTTCTCTTTTCGTCCGTCCGTCGTCAAGGGAGCCGGCAAGCCCAGGTGGCGACGTTCAGGTGAGTCAGATCCCCTTTAAGAGCGCGGAAAGGCGGAGTGTGTGTGGGGGGCGAAGAGGGAGCTCTAACGGGCGAGGGTGCGTGGCTCTCGTCTCTCCCCTCCGCACCCCAGACTGCCAGGCGCAGAGGAGCGTTGCCAACCTTACGGGAGGAGAGAGACTACCGCACACTCGCGACGAGGAGAGATTGGACCGGTCGAGCGGATCTCGTTTTCGACTTTTTTGCATATGAGGATGGGCTGACGGGGGGTTGTGTGGCTTGCGATTTTTGCAAAAGCAAAGCGGACGCCTCATGCATCAAAGGAGTTGATTGTGAACCCAAATGGATCGCAAGGACGAACAGAGGAATCGATTAGCTCGGCAAAAGCGAAGCCATTAACCCATTACGACCAACAAGAGTATCATTCATCCCCCCTAGCTCGAAGGTTTGGTTTGACGGAGTTTGTCTAGTACGCTTTTAATCACTGCATATCTACGTCTAGGTGATACCCTGCTAGCCACAGTTAGGGTGCGTGACAGGAAGTGATTGAACACCAGGTGTGTAAAATAAAAAATTAAATTTTTTTTAAATTTTAGTAACATATACATGTTACTAAAGTTAATAAATAAATAAATATGTATATGTATCAATATATATATATATTTTTTTATACACATACTACCTTGAACAAAAAGTTCCCGGAATAACCACCGTGTGGCGCTCCCATCGTTCCGATTTGAGTTCTGTTTTTTTTGTTAAATTGGTACATCTGTTGTTGATATTCCCTTTAAATCTTAGTGTCATAACT
Organism: Hetaerina americana; assembly: GCF_022747635.1. Taxonomy (NCBI): domain Eukaryota; kingdom Metazoa; phylum Arthropoda; class Insecta; order Odonata; family Calopterygidae; genus Hetaerina; species Hetaerina americana. The sequence goes on from NW_027286069.1 coordinate 19,736,075, forward strand.
TGACATTTGCAAAAGTTACGTAGCCGAGAGTACATCTATCTCTGTGTGTGTTGGCGATTTTTTACAATTGCAGAAATGGATTTAAATTTGCAACAACGAACTTGTATTAAATTTTGCGTAAAAAACGGATTTAGTGGCGCACGGACGTTGGAAATGTTGGAAAAGTGTTTCGACAACGATTCTCTAAAAAAAACGCTCGTTTACCGGTGGCACGAGCGGTTCAGAAGTGGTCGTGATTCAATCGAAGATGATGAACGCAGTGGCAGACCATCGACATCGAAAGTCGGTGAAAAAATTGATAAAGTAAAAGAAATGTTGGTCAATAACCGCAAATTAACCATCAGAGAAATAGCGGAGGACTTGAACATTGCCTATGGATCCGCCCAAGACATTGTGGTTAATGATTTGGGTTTCCGTCGTGTAGCAGCAAAGTTAAAGTGCCAAAAGACCTCAATTTCATGCAAAAAAGAGACCGTGTTGACGTCGCAAAAGACATGATTTGCGAGGCTGAATCCGATCCCACATTCATCAAAAGGATCATTACTGGAGACGAGACGTGGGTTTATGAGTACGACACGCAATCCAGACATCAGGCAAGTGAATGGCGTTCACCAAATGAGCCGAGACCAAAAAAACCACGTCGTTTTCAGTCAAAAAAGAAGGCAATGCTGACGGTTTTCATGGATTACAACGGTGTAGTGCATCATGAATTTTTGCCAGACAGTAAACAAAGAGTATTATTTGGGCGTTATGAGACTTTTGCGTGAAGCAATTCGCCGAAAGAGACCAGAAATGTGGGCAGAAAACTCGTGGATTTTGCACCATGATAACGCACCGTCGCACAGTGCTATCATTATTCGTAATTTTTTGACGAAAAATGCAACAAATACCATCCAACAGCCACCGAATTCACCTGATTTGGCTCCCTGTGACTTCTTTCTGTTCAATCGAGTTAAAAAACCATTACGGGGAACGCGTTTTAGCAGCCGAGAGGAAGTAATGGAAAAATCGCAGGAAGCACTGATGGACATACGGAAAACCGACCGTATCTTTTGCAAATGTCAAGTTATGACACTAAGATTTAAAGGGAATACCAACAACAGATGTACCAATTTAACAAAAAAAAACAGAACTCAAATCGGAACGATGGGAGCGCCACACGGTGGTTATTCCGGGAACTTTTTGATCAAGGTAGTATGTATAACACTCCATACAATGCGCAACTTGATAACTACATGTACGTGCGCTGCGGCGTCAAATTGAGATATACTTCATTAGGCATAAGATAGGAGCTGTTAGTTATAAAGAGGTACGTAAATGACTCTAGGGTTAGATGAAATAATGGCAAGATACTGGGCCATTTTGATTAATCAAAAAAGGAAAAGCATTGCTCCCCCCTGACCCATTATCCGTCGGAGGACAAATGACATATTCAATCTATTGGTTCTACTCTTGATCTACCTATTAATACTGTCATGGTCTCTCATACCGTAGTCCGATATGGTTGGTTAAGTATGCCTAAAATGAAAATTTCAATTTATGGAAGATATTTAAACGGTGATTTGATTTTCTCCCCGTGAGCATTTCCAAACCTAGATCTTGCAATCTTGATACACTACTCAGTTTATCATAAAAATGTTTTACATATCCAGCTCATCTACCATGTTTTCGAATCGATGTGGCGATTAATCCTAATTCACGAGGATTCCATATTCTAGCAGCATATTCTGGATGCGGTCTAACTAGCGAAATATACAGTACCCTTTAACCTTGCCCCCATATTTCCACAATACACTTCTAATAAATCCTAATTTTTTGCTAGCATGATCACTGATTCTCCACTGATTCTTTGAAATATCCTCGAACGGTAACGATTAAGAGAAAAAAATAATCTAGTTATTTAATCGAGTCATCAATTACTATTTTTGTATATTTGATGCAATAGGTGTTCGATCACTACTTCTATTCCAAATACCTATCACTTTGTAATTTTGTTGTTCAATTCAACTTGACATGTGTCACACCAATGAATTTTATAAAGAAACTATCGTAAGACTGAGTTAATTTTGCGTCTAAGTTCATTGTTACAAAAACTTTATGCTCATCCCGCAAGGAATCCTGAATTTGGAGAAATGCGTAGGTGGAGCGAACTACAAATAATATATTAAAGGAATTTTTATAAATTTTGGTGCAAAATAAATATGAGGTATGACTTTATAATATGTCTATCTGTGTCTCTTGAGCGAAAAATATTCAGCACAGTTTTAATTAAAGAGTGGATGAAATGTTTCTGAAAGGTTCGCATTATAAGTGATTCTCACAATATAATTTCATTATTTTTGGAATGATAAAAACCCTAAGCATGTTTTCCAAGGATTTTCAGAGTCATTAGCCATACAACTTAAAGACATCGGCTTACTGAGGCATTTTCTCGGGAAACCAATTTTCTAAAAGCCTCAATCCCAAATATTTCCGAGAAAATCTCAAATTATAAAAAAATGACATCTCTTAGAATGCCATTACGAATTTTCCAAATCATTAACAAGGACATCTTACAAAATGCTTAAATAAAAAACGGTTTCTCGTACAAAAGTATAGCAGGCAGACAAGCACGATTAATTCGAATATTGGTTCATAGCATTTCTAAATTTCGCTCGCACCACCCGTGCGGAGGCTTGAGGGATCTTATGTAGAAGTAAACGTATTTAATGTTTTCCGTTGTGTAGGAAAACCTATCAAATTTCATGACTCTGCTATGCTTCATTTGGGGCAACCACCAACCGTGATCAGTTGGTCACTCACTCGTGGTGTGCGAGATAATTTTGGTTCCTACCGGAGAATTTCCAAACCAGAAGTAGCAACCATTACACGATTACTATCAAAACAGGCATAACAGACGTTTATTTGTAAGACGTATTTCATCATGTTACGGCGTCCTCATATAAAAAACGGAATATGGAGGGAGTTTCAGAGAAAATGGAGAGAAATTAACTCCCATCTCAGACTTTTTAGTATAAAATGCATAATTTTAAATATATATATATATATATATATATATATATATATATATATATATATATATATAGATATATATGTAGGTCGCGGTAGTCCAGTGGGTAGAGCGTTGGACTGCTGACCGGAGGGTCCCGGGTTCGATTCCCGGGCGAGGCACTCTGGGCACCTGTAGCTCCACCCAAGTTAAAGTGATTTTTCGGGTACCAGGTCTTCCTGGGAAACCATAACCGGCATAGGGAAAGGAACTGGCCCCTCTACCCTGATGTGTGAGTTTTCACACGCCGTATAGGGCTTAGTACGGGGTGATCTCTACCATTACCTACTAAACCGACCTTCGGGTTGATTACTGTGCTTATATATATATCAACATATATATATGTATGTTGTGTAGGAAATATATATATATATATATATATATATATATATATATATATATATTTCCTACACAACATACATATATATATGTTGATATATATATGTATGATGTATATATATATATATATATATATATATAAAAAATATCTTCGAAATGGAACGCTCATCGGCGACACACAAATATATAAAAACACAGATGTAGATTTTTAGAATATAGAGACACAAAGAAAGGACACTCACAATTTATATAATACAATCACAATATATATATATATATATATATATATATATATATATATATATATATATATATATATATATCATCTATAGAAGGGGAGACCCAAAAATAACAGGAATGTTGTCATAGATTCTTTAGTTCTCAATATATTTACATTAAATTTTGTTTACCTTCTAAGTATTCCCTATTGACCACAATGCGCTTCTCTAAACGATGCTTTCATTATTCGAAACATTTCTGAAAGTCATTTGTCGGGATGCCCTTTAGGCCTTCTAGCGATTTTTGTTTTACCTCCTCCACAGTGTCAAAACGCATTCCTTCCATGTCCCTTTTGAGTCTGGGGAACAAAAAGAAGCCACATGGAGCTAAATCCGGTGAGTAGGGGGGGTGGACAATCGATGCCATGCTGTTTTATGTCAAAAACTGCATCACGGAGAGGGCACTAAGAGTCGGCGCGTTGTCATGATGGAAGAACCAGTCACCTGTGTGCCAAAGATCTGCTCTTTTGAACTCCATGACACTCCAGACATCTCACAGAATTTATCAATGGTTCTACGACGGTCTTCACAAATGAGGGCATTGAATTTGTCGACGTTTTCGTCAGTTCTTGATGTTGAAGGGCGGCCTGAGCGGGGTTGGTCTTCAATTGACATTTCACCAGTTTTAAAACGAGTAAACCACTCGTAGACACTGGTTTTGCTCAGGGCAGCTTCCCCATAAGCAGTCTTGAACATTACAGTAATATCCGCGCCCGATTTCCCCAACAGGAAACAAAATTTCACTGCAGTGCGTTGCTCTTGATAATCCGCCATCATGTTTTTCACCGAAATGAAAAAAGTTGTTTCACTGAAGAAAGAGTTCTCACGGACGGACCGATGCAGTCACAGCGACGACCCTGCGCATGCTGACGCAGGTGGCGTGAGCCTGACGTACGACCGGCCGAACAAAGGCTTCCCCAACTCTCGCTCCCCACCGCAGCCCAATATCCATTACTTTTGGGTCCCCCCCTCGAATATTTGTACAACCATTTAATAAGAATTATTATCATTAATACGGTTGTCAACCGTTTGAGGAACGTCTTGAATGGCCTCAGGCTGAATGATACATTTCTAAGCCTCACCCGGTTCTACAAAATATGAGACGCTGCATTATAGCAAACTCCTCTTAAAACTGCACACTTTCTGCATCTCCTCGTTCCGTTCAACTGCCCAGTTTTTTCCTCACCCTACCTCGCTTGCCAAAGGGGCGCATTTAACTGACGCTCTTCGCCATTCCATCGCCAATCAAAATGCTCTGAATCCAGCTTTCCTGCCTCCTTTTGGATCTCTGCCAGCAACCCTATCTCCTTTTCTGCCGTGTTCAATACTCTTTCCCTTTTTTCCCTTCCGTCCATTCTACCATTTCCCTTTGTTTTACGAGCCCAAATCTCAAAAGCCTCGAATTCGCGCCTAGAACTTACCCCTCAAGTTTCTACGCCGCACAAAACCACACTGCTGATGAAGGTGTTTGCTAATCTTTTCTTATCGTACTCGAGAAATTTCTTATCAAATTCATCCCCTTTGAAAATCTTCTTCTTATAACGTAATAATTGTTTTTGCATCACTGGTATGTTAATACTAAGGTAACGATTTTACTCCCCACGCGCACTCGTGGTGACGTGTAATTTTAGAAATGTACCACTTTAACCATCAGAGAGCAAAGTACTTTCTAGGTAGGTAAACATATCTACATGCTGTAGTTTACGCCATTCAACTTCATTCTTTAACTCAACCTTTCTCTTTCTCAAAACCTTTGTTTTGTTTGCATTAATTCTCATCCCATGCTTACGCACTAATTTTCTCAGCAATGATGGTAACTGTTTGGATAACTGAAGCTTGAATTTAGAAGAATACCTTCCTCAAATCGTTACTGATGGGAGGAACATTTGGCCTCGGGGGTGGGAAGCGATACCGCAGGAAGCACCGTTTCAACGCGGTGCGGTTGGCACCGACTCCCAAGGAGCGTAGATTGGTGGCGGAAAGAAGGGCGTGTCGCGAAAAGACCCTTTATACTCTGCCACCCCTCTTTTCTTCTCCCGCACCCTTAATACGCACGCCCCGCCTTCCTCCTCCGAACCCCCTTTCCTTTCACATCATCCTTCCTCTCTGTCTCTCTGCAACCCTCTGTGCAACCTTTCACAACTCCTCATTCCGCTCCCTCCCTCTCCGACTGACACCCAACCCCCTTTCTCCCTTCCTCCCCTCTCCGTCCGCCTTCTCCTCTCCATCCCTTCACACTGTTTCCCACACCTTCCCCTTCCTTTCCGTTTCCCCTTCCCATCCTTTCTTCCTCCTCTCGCCCACAACTTCCCCTCTCCCCTTTTCTCCCGTCAATCTTTTTATGCAAAGGACCCCTGTCCTCAAATCACAGTTTTCCTCTTTCTCATTTTTTCGTAAGGGATATACTATATATTTATATAAAACTTATTTTTCCCATTCTTTTTTTTTGTTTTCCATCCACGGTGAGGTATATTAGTTTTATTCCTCGAGTTCCTTTCTTGGATCCTCTTACGACTTCAAATATTTCCCATGCGTTCCGAAGAAAAATGAACGGGGTTAATTAATTTCTAGGGTCTCCAGATAGTATGAGTGAAACGGATATTTTAATGGGAAAAGAGCATGCACGGATTAAAAATACTAAGTTTGAATTTGTTTTACTCTTTTTTAAAATGGACTCTTTTTTAATTTTTTGGACATTCGAAACTCACGTGAGGGCACACCCTATTCCTGGGCGTCCCTTTTCAAATGCGCAATCGGTGCTTCCATAAAGCTGTGGAGAGGAGAGCTGGGTAGAAGAAATAAATCTAAAAGCTTATAATAGCACTATTACCGATTTGATGTTGCTCGATTGAATTTACCTTCTTGATACCGATGGATATTTTTCTAATTCTATGACTTGATACTTCTTGGAACTAATATGAAACTATTCATGGGGCACACGTGTTGGAAAAGTATTTTAGTTTAGGCTGGGAACCTCCTGATTCTCAAAGGGTGCAGGCAAGACTTAGGCTTTTAGATAGGTACAAGATATAAATAATACCTGAGTTTTCTATTGACACCTATGGAATTGATAGGACACCAAATCATACTATTAAAGAGTTGATATTCGAACACTGAGATAAAATAAGAGGGATAGGCCAAATCACCGAAATATTCAAGCATTCGTTCTTCCCTCGCGCGATACACAATCACAACTACACCGAACTCAAAAACTCAAGCATGTTTGCATTAAAACAATTATAAGTAGATTATTTCAGTTATTTTATGGTGTATTTAGATACGTAAGCTTCCATTTACCCAAGCGTTTTTTTAATTTTATCTTTTATATGCTCGAATACACATGTGGTGCAGTGATTGCGCAAAGATTGGTGGTCCGCCACATCTCCCCGCGAGACGCCCTTACGGCAGTTTGAGGGGTATTGTATGGATATAAGATAGTGGTTGATCCTAAAAATCCGTAACAAGTAACTGTATTAAACTGAATAACATTGAGTTCCGTTTATCATTAGTGGATGACTCAGGAATCAAGGAAATCTACGATAAAATATGTTTAAGATATATTTCGCAATTCTGGATCATAGAGAACTGACGTTTAAGTTCTATGAGACCTCATGAAGTTTGATAAATGAACTACTCAATTAAGTTATGGCATGAAAAAAATGATCAACGGTTTTAGTTTCTACGCACGGTAATAGAGGGCTGTAGAATTTGTCGAGGATTTTATAATTAGGGAGGCATCATGACTTTATTTATTTTATGACTTACTATTTAGTTAATATTAATATTAATCACTTATTTACCTGTAAATAAAATTTTACATTAAATTTCCTTGAATATCTAAGCTATTTAGGGTAATCTATGCCACCTACATTCATTCAGCTCAATCTCTCTTCGTTATGAAACACTTTGATACTTCTTTTAAAAAAATATAGAAGGAAGATGAGTACAGCTATTTAATCAGAGTTGTATATATCAACGTCGGAAGTCATAATCTAAGTAAAGTGCCGTATTTTTTCCTCTTGTTGATCGAATTCACGACCTAATTGTCCTTCCCGGCTACATATCGGCATGCGCGCTTAGTTTATGATATTTTGGATATACTACAGACATTTGTTTCTCGCCTCATGAGAATATATTTTGTTGTGTTGCGGTAAGGCACCAGCTATGCAAGTACAATTGTCAGTTCAAACAAATATTTCGATGCATATTAACTAGTACGAAATAATTCATACAGATACAGACATGCATGTCTCTACACCTATGTTAATGCAATAATTGACTAAATCAATGAAAGTGTCTTTAAGTGAAATTAATTTTGCTATGATTGCGTATCGTGAGAGGGAAAAACGAATACTGGACTCTGTCTGTGACGGCGTTTTTCACTTTTATTATCTCAGTATTCCAATCCACAAATAGTATAATTTGGTGCAATAATTACTTCATCGGTATCTCAAAAACATACTTAGATGTTTAGTACCTTTCTAAAAGTCTAAGACTTGCCAGATTGTCCATGTACATAACTAGGTTCAAGTCGGTGGAGTAGAACTAAAGGTGTTGCTTTTATGTATTTAGGACTGAATAGTTATTAAGCAAAGACACTGTTCTTCAATAAATTTGTGCAACTCTCATTTTCGTAAGGAGTTCGTGTGACTCGGGATTCTCAATCTATTATTCAGATAGCTACTGAGCATCTGCACTTTGATGCTCAGTTTCTGCGTAGACATTGGATAAAACTCAGTGTTATATTTGGCTACAAACTCTAAAATGGATTGCAAGGTTTCAAGCTTAACCCTGTGGAATTTCTCCACTACTGGAAGAAAAATGAATGTTTCTTTTTTGGTATCTTGCGACAGGATCTCTCCGTTTCCTTCTAACCTGAGCCTTATACTTCATATAAGTATCTTTTTCTTTCATTTTTCTCAAAATTAACAGTTGATCCTTTTTTTTATTTCCTTCAAACATTTTATTAAATTCTTCTTAGCCGAATACGATTTTTTCGCAAATAGTCCAAATTAAGATTTTTTTCTCATCCTTATCACATCCAATAGCTCCTTCTCTTTTCTTTCTCTTCTCGAATTTGTCCTTATTTCTTACTTTGTGAATCCATTTCACTTCCCCTACTCTTCGTCATTACCACGTTTCAAAACTTTCGAAATCATTTTCTTACTGTTCCTTAATTTAAATTTTCAAATCCATACAATTAACCTCATTTCACCAAAAGCAGCCAGAAAACAGTTTCTTCGAGTTATTTGATTAGAAAATTGTTATTTACATTAAATTAGGATTTATTATTACTAAGTGGAGATGACATAATGTTCCGACCCATTTACGATAATCTAAAGTTGACATCTTGTCAATACATGGGTCGTATAATTAAATTTAATTAAGTGTAACTAAGGACACATTTTTTATTGTCCTCCTCAAGTTAAAAATCAGATTATCTGGGTAAAATCACAGGGAAGAATTTAAGATATTCTTTCCACCGGCAGGCAACAATATTTTTCTCTCCTTCTCCGCTGGCATTGGTTGATATTTTTAGCAATAAAATAAATTGAATATTGATGAGGAAGAAGATGAGATTTTTTAAAATTAGATTTTCTTCATGTGCTGGTGAACAGAAAATCAGTCGCCGATCTCACAATACTTTCATCGTTATGTGCCGCGTGTTTCATGTTTTTTGTGGCAAAATATGCTGAGCACGCAACCGTCTGCTTACGTTTCAATTACCTCTTTCCTACCACGCGATCAGGATAATATATACAGATATCCCTATTTTGTTTTTTGGTGAAAGACTTTCGCAATTTTTTCCCTCCTCCCCGTCGTATTTTACTCGCCACATATACGGACTTCGTTCTCTTTGGCTATAAAAAGTTCCGGGATATTTATTCCCCACGTGACAGACATTATGTTAACCCTTTTACGCGTTCATTCAAAGCATTCCTTTTGTAATATTTCTATTTTATCTAAACTTATGATCAAATGAGCGTATCTTTGAGGGAACGTCCTTCAAATTTATGGTGGCTCTATGGTGGTGGATGAGAAGAGAGACACACATCAGACGTTCATGTGTCCATTTGACCATCCATAGTACTTAAAAATATTCCAGCAAGTCTTCTCCATCCGTTCTTCTTCGAAATGCATAGAATTATAGTTACACTTTTTAATTGTTTGTGGGTTTGCAAAATCCTTTGAAGAGCATAAGAGGCGATAGTTGATGGAGTTGATAAAATCATTGCGGAGTATTCACAAACATCATTAAAAAAGTTGCCTCAAAAACCAGTTCAAAGTTAATTATGAGCAATTCAGCATGAGTTATTCAATTTGCCACTGGTTGTTTCATCACAAACAGCTAATTAAAACGAATGCCTCTTCAGTGAAGTAGGAAAAATTAATTAATCTTGGTGAAACCTTATCAGTTAATCACTAACGCTCGCGAAGAATATATGTGTTAAGAAGAATACGGCTTACGACGTTATACATAACCGAATTAATTATACTTCACTCCAGGTATATATGCATGTTGAGATCTAATACTTATTTTATTACCATCAATGTTTAATGCAATTGGGAAAAACATTTAATCTATCCACTTATTCTGATAGCTTTTTCTCTCCTTTCTCTTTCATACCTTTTGGCTAGAAACGTGGTCAATATTGAGAGTGTTGCAGAATTGTGAAGTGAAGGTACTAGCTAAATCTCGTTAAGTAGTTATTCCTCAAAGAGTACGATAAATATTTAAGTACACTCTTTAGTACTTTTATATCCAGTTGGCAATAATGGAAAGCTTGACAACTCGCTTCAGTCCTTCGCCACGTTCTTTTGGCCGGTGGAAACCGGCGTTATATTTGGTGGTCCCTTCACATTCACGTCAAAAACACTCACCGCTAATACCCAGAGTGGACCCTTTTCCTGTTCACGTGTCCGGTTCCCACTTCTCTTTGGTTTTTGAGATCCAAGTCCCTTTATACCCCTTATAAATTCTCCCCTTACCTTCCCAACTCATTCATCTTCCACGCCACATTGAAGATGTCGAGTGCTCACGTAGATATTACTATTTCTCGCCACCATTCACGGTAGATTACGAGCAACGTGACTAGATACCTTAAGACATTAGAGATTAATGTTCAATAAGGAGTGAACATGAACATTTTTTTGCAAAATTGTCGGCGCCATTTTTTGATTGTATGCTATATTTCTACAGTAAATGCTGAGCGCAGTAGAAAATAAGTGTGAGAAATTGTGTGAGGATAAATCCACAAAAAATAAAAAGTTGAGTTTTGGGATTTTTGAGAAGCAGTTTTTTGAGGGAATTTCGAGAAGGAGAGAAACTAAGTTGAGCGTTGAAATAGAAGGGAAAAAATTGAAGTAGGTGGAAAATTTTGTATGTCTCACGGGTGATTTGGACCAAGATGGTAAAAGTAGTGAGATGATCAGAAGAAAATATCTCTAATTTATCCAAAGGATTTATTCTTTAATTTAGCCTTCCCACTGAGAAAGCAAATTCCAAACCAAGGTCCTCTAATAATCTAGATACACTTATACGTTTATCTACGTTCAACCTTTCCTTTAACTTCATAAAAGGTTAAGCCTTTTGCATTCAATTCGAATAGATAAAAGAGTAGAGGGGTTACCGATGCATTTTACGGCGGTGGCAAGCTCTAAATTGGTTGGAATACTCATGCACCGTGGGTAGATATTTTACCGAGGAGTTTTAACGAAGCGTTTCGATGAACTATAACGCCAGGGTAACTTCAGTGCTTTCATTCACGCGCTAACCCAAACTTGCGTTGCGTCGAGCACGTGTCTATTCGGCTCATCTGACTGACGTGGTGTTATAAGAGTCTCAGTTATCAAGTGAGGGGTGGGTAACCCCGCCCCTCGACTGCTACGGCTATTCATCCCGCTCCTTTCAAAAGGTTTGGGAATGGACGCTTATTTTTTTTACGGAGCATTCAGCTCGGCTGAAAATGCGCGGCAATTGTACATGGCATTGCAGGTGACATGCGTCTATAGCGAGCTGTGTCGAATAAAAATCTTCTTGAAAGAATTGTTTTTTTTTACGGTGGAGAGTCAATTTTTCAAGGTAGTCCAAGGACTAAAGGTAGCAAGGCATATTGTTTGAGTGATCGAACATATCTATTGCTTAAATGTATAGAAATAGATATTTTTGGAATTATAAATTTAGTCATTCTTTGTCATATTTTTATCATAGCTAAATGGAGAAAAAAAGATTTCTTTAAAAACATTATAATCTATAGTTTTTAACCTTTAAATTAGCGGTGGAAACTATATACAACTATATCCACTACTATATACATTAGTACAATGCTCTTAATTCTACACTATTAGGCCATCTTGAACCTATGAACAGTGTTAATTTATTTGGGTTCGCCAGATTTACTGGCGAAGGAGCTCAAATTTTTTAGTTCTTTTTGCAGCTAGTAAAATGATTTAGGTGTGATATGGAGGAATAGATTTTTATAGCATGCTGTCATTTAAGAAAACAGACATTATTATCCTCATAATCACTAAAGTGGTCAGTTAAATAAGTCGAGAGTACATTGCTTTTTCTTTGTGACTTCGATTACATCGGCATTGCTATACAATTCAAGGGTATGTTAACAAATAATAGAAATAACTTGAAAGACATCCCTTCTCTCACGTTAATCTAATTGAAGGACGATGTTAAGAAGATTAAGTATGTTAAGTAAATAACGGATCTCTGAGGTTTCTTCAAGTCAACACTCAGATCTTTTCAGCATCGACAATCAAATTGATCCAAACTCCACCTTTAATAAAACCACGAAGAATATTCCAAGGTGGACGCAATCGCTGTAATTTCGGATTTCCTCGTCTCTAGAACGGTATTTCTCCCCCTGAAACACGGTGTCTTAATCTGTTTGCCATTCAACTCCCTAGCCCTGGTGAATTATCCTCAGGATCATTCGTCCCTTCTACTATTCGACGTCTCTTTTCACTGCCATTTACCACATTCCTCAAAACCCGTCTTCCTTTTCGCTTCCTGCCCAGTCCATGTCTCGTAAAAATCTCTCGGTTCGTTGTCGTCACCATATCGAAGGGGTCACGAACCCGGGGAGTGGGCAATAATGGGGAATAAAGTGCGTTGCCGGGAAAATGTTTCCGATCGGTGCCCTCGCGTCCGAAGGTTTTTTTGAAATTTATTTTCCTTGAGTTGACCGCGGAAGAAAGAAAGAAATACGACGACGGGGTCGGAAATGTAGGGAAATACTTGACAGTTTGCCCTACTTTTAGTCACCACATGATTATTTCAACATCAGCGTTAGAATTTCTATGTGCATTTAAATAATACTCCGGGTGTCGCCGCGAGGGCATGTGACGGGGGAGTGAGGGATCAGCCACATGGTCACAAATATCATTTCAGGCATGAATGTGGATACCTATTATCTCATATACATATATAAACACCCGTAAACATGCACACATGCATGCCTATAGGATTCATGAAGTAACTGACTAAAATACTAAATGTATGCCTTGCAGTTAATATATTTGCATGTGCATACTTTTGGAAATTTATTTTGCATTAATTTTTTTCTAAATTTTTCCAGTAACAATGTAATTCCTAATTAAGGATATCTATTTTCAATATGTCAAGTTGAATGATTTTTAACCTTGAAATTGTTTAATCTACCTATTTGATTTTTTTGGAAATACTTTAAAATTAATATTTAATAAGGAATGAATTAAACACCTTCAAAGCCCTCACAGCATAATAAATCTTTTGGTTTTGACATTTCAAAATAAGATGTTTAGTTTTACCAAAATAAATTACAGCAATTTTTTTCCATGCACACTAAACTTGAATTGAGTTTCATTTGATGAGAGTTTGCCTTTAATGAATATGCCATGGCAAAAAGTTATGCATCAATCGATTTATTTCCTAGTAAAAGGAATAAGAGATCATTTAGTAGGGATATGTTAATAGAACAGTTTAACCCCTGCCAAGTGAATATACTTTAAAAGATATAAATACCGGAAACGTTTCCATATATTGCTACCCTTCAACAATTAACGCATCGTTTACCCTCCTGGTCCGAGTCATAGGAATGTTTGAACGAGACATGTAGTGTAATATATATATGATGCTTTATCGGCAAATAATGGTGATGGACAGGACTGGGGATATATCGAGGATCAAAAATTAATTTCCAATTTAGTGAGCACATTTCAAATTGTAGTTTTCAATTTATCCTTCGACATGTACAAACAAAACTATATAATTTATACCTGAGGGAATTCTGGTGAACGGTAAATTTATGAGAACGAAGCACAAGGCAAAATAAAGTGTGTAGAAATGTCCATAAAAGCATTCGTTTGTCAAAGAACCCCGTAAATTGGGTAGCATACTTTAAAGTCAATATCCGGTTCAATTGCTCATAATAATTGACGTGTGACCCGAGCAGTGGGATTCATTTTTGATAAAAATAGGCAAGGGCATAATTAAAGTGGGAGATATTTTTAAAACTAAAAATAAGTCGATGTTTTCCAAATTTTGTGTATTTTTACCAGAAGCAAATCGCCCTCTTAGATACGCTATATTCATGTTTAACCTTCTTTGGTCTAAAAAATCAAAACTATTTCTACCATGGTTGGCTAATAGGCCAATTGTGAATTTACAATCATTTGATTTTCATTACTTTCATACCGCATGTTCGAAAATTGGGGATTTGAATGATGCGAATGTGTGTTTTGCATTCAGCACTCCTGCGCCTGACTCCGTAATACAACATTTGTAAATTAATTCGTATATTCTCCCGTTATCTTCCCTTTCGTGAGATAATATTGGCTCCATTGCCATGTGTTTTATTTCTTTTCCACCCCTTTTTCCTTCATCCTCTCTCTCTCTTTTTGTCATTATAGGGCCTTTGTCCATCCCGTTATTCGAGAACCTCCCAACATCTCAATATTCCTCATCAGCCTTCTCGAGTCAATGCCACGCCTAAGAATTGATATGCGAGAGCATGAATGTAGTTCTTCAATTGACTGTTGAATAAAATATGCGCAACTAGAAAGTGTAGATTCGATTATAAATGAAAGCATTTCTCTTACGCACGACCTCACCTGAGGAAAACATTCTCTAAGGGAGAATACGCTGACAAGCTAGCAAGGACATTAGGATTTGTTGAAAAGTATTTCGAAAATGTGACGTGAAGGTTACAGAGCAATGGGCTCTTTCAATAATTAATCCTTCTTAAAATATTCTGCTAATATATGCGTTCCTAATTAAGTTGATTCAATTGCCAAATTAAATCTTTTGCAGCGTAGAAGGGCTAGATTTGTTAAAGGTTGTCATGGTAAACTTTGTTGCGTAACCATAGCGTATCTAGATTAACTCGGCCAATGAGATTAACCAGATTAAATGTCTTAAATAAATAGCGAGCAGACCTCTTCACTGAAGATGTATTCAAGAAATGAATCATTTTCTCCGTCGAACTATGGTGGGTGAGATCATAATAATAAATGAGGATCAAGTGCGGAATCGGCGGATTTGAAATGTAATTTTTTCAACGAATGATAAATGATCAGAATAACCGAAAGTAATTGCCCTGGGTGCAGCAGCGATGCTATTGTTGCCAAGCCTTTGTAGATCTTGTGGCCATGAATTTAATTATATTTCACAATGGAGTAATTGCCTGCTTGAAAGAGACGTAGATGGATATCCTCTCAGTCCTTTGAGTGACACTTTCTAGCGATGCATAACTAATGGGTGAGGAACGAGAGGTCTTAGAGGAATAATATGAAACTGTAGCTCTTGATAATGAAGATCGAACGGATAGCTTAATTCAATTTCATGTTCCTTATGACTATTAAATGACAATTTTATCTTTAATATTATGAATGATGCACGATACAAAAAAATCGAGAAATGCAAATACTTAAGTAAGTTTTCTATTCATAGATGGC
Organism: Hetaerina americana; assembly: GCF_022747635.1. Taxonomy (NCBI): domain Eukaryota; kingdom Metazoa; phylum Arthropoda; class Insecta; order Odonata; family Calopterygidae; genus Hetaerina; species Hetaerina americana. The sequence continues at coordinate 19,751,687 of NW_027286069.1, forward strand.
GGTGAGTAAATGTAAGTATTTCCTGAATCCAATACTGATGCAAAGCATGCATGTACTGTATCAACAATTCAAAGTAAAGTTGAATGGGTTTTTCTATTGCCAAAATTTACAAATTTTTACTTGCTCTTGTTTACTCGTATTAATTAAGCTGTAAAAGTGTAACTATTGAATTGAGGTTCTCTCCTATATTTTACGCTGAAATGGAGGGATATAAGTTGTTTTAAATTATTTAATTAAAATTGATAATAATTCCATAAAGACGTATATTTTTCAGTTCATGATATACTGATATGTAGCGAGTTATAAATATGAGTACTGCTTCCTTCAATTTTTCTTCTTCGGACAATTTATTTGTCATCTTTTACATGTAAACGTTTGATAGTGCGTATTTTACATGTTAGTGATGGTGTATTTACCATGGAAAAAAATTATTGCGGGTCATATTCCTCCAGCATATTAATCCTGAGAAATACTTTATTTAGATCGTCTTCACTATTCAACTACCGCGTTCACATCTAGTTAAAAAGAGGACCAACCGTAATTTTTTTCATTTCGCAAATGTGTTTCGCAAGATTGTCGGTTCGTTTGCTTTCGCACCCTCGCGCTTTCTACATCTCCCGATTGGCCGATTGCGTTAGATGCCATCATCCCCTTATTGCGCCACGCTGTGAGACTGGGTGAGTGAGCTACGTGCGTGTCAATTGCTCGAGTGCGTTACGTATTCATTGGGGTCCAAGGTCGCACTCGCCGTAATTACGGTGAGTGTGAGCGCCCCCACCCCCCTCCCATTTAAGGAACATCCAATCGTCACGGGAGCGACGATTTGACCGAGGACTAACAAATCGTTCAGAAATCGTACAAATTTCAAGGACAAAAAGAAATGATGAACGGGTTAAAGGCTAGTTTTTGGGGAAGGGCGGATATTTTAGGATTAAAACATCCGGAAACAAAAATAACTGAAAATTTGGACAGGAAGCGAAATTTTTTCCGTTGTAAAATATTTCCTACCTATCTTATCATGTTCTCCACTTCTGCTGAGTAAGTTCAATATCTAGGATATCCCAATATTTTTCTCAAGAGTGAGATCGGTCGGCAAGATGTGGTTGAGCGAAAACCACGCGATCATTAATTATAAATGCACGAAAATATATGATAATATAGATGGCTGCACCGCACAGGATAAATGGTTCTTATACCTTCCGCTAGAGTGAGGAGCATTAAAAAAAATTAAAATATAGCCCTTTGGCGTAAAACAACTTCATGTGATCATTCGTTACCTTAACTTGAGTGGTTTCATACGCATTGAAATTTAGCTGAGCGTGAGACATGCAGAATTATTGATGTGTATAAAATGTGCGTTCCCGGGTGCGTCACAGTTCAAAAAAATCGAATAACGTCGTGTCTCAACGAACCTAAGAAGCCTCGGCCACGGACCAGCTGGTTTTTCCCGTGAGCAAAAGACACCCTTACAGAGGCGTTCTCGGCGGCCACGAAATCATGGCGTCGACGTTGTGAAAAGTGTGTACACGTACAGAGATACTATGTTGATGAGCAGTAAATCTTTCTACTTTTTGGTATCAATGACTAATCTGAGTAGATACGAGATCTTAAAACTGGAACGAACCTAGTTTTATTGACCATGTGTGCATTGAACCTAAGTTCAACGGGGATTTAACTTTTTTGTACCCGATGATAATAAGGCTACGTCTTTAACAAATGGCTTTGAAATGATTTCCATCCGGGAAAAATTAAAGAAAATTGAAAATGGGATAGTCTAATTGAACAATCTTTAGATGGAAATAACATTCGAAAAACAGCTTAACAATAGCCAACGCAAGGGCTACCTATTCAGGAAACTTTATATTTCTGGACGGCAATTGTCATAATGAGCCCATTTTTCGAAGGAAAAAATAAGATGAATATTTTGGAGATAAAAAAATCTTCGGGCAAAAATTTAAAGAGCTTCTTTTCTTCCTCAAGTCGTTTCAACTCGTCGTTAAGGAGAAAATCGTTCTGGAGCCGGGATAATTTTCGCCGTTTGGGATGGAGGGAATGGAGGCAATTTCGGAAGGGGATTAGATTGGTGGTGAGACTTAAAGCAAGGAAAGAGGAAACCCGGTGGCTTCGCCAGTAGTCTACTCCTAACAGAAAGCCCTATGTTTAACGAAGCGAGAATTTAATAACGACATTATCGACCAACGCATTGCACTTTACGAAATATTTTCACAGATTCCGAGAAAGAATCATAATAACAGTACGAGATCTTACGCTTAAATGTCCTTCTTCGCCTGTGTTGGAGTATTGCACTTGGTCCATAATTGAAGATTATTCTATTTTCCCATTTATTTAGAACACCCTTTCGCATTGCATGCAAATTGCCTGCTTTTTTCAACTCTTATTGAAGAAACAAAATTTCTATTGAGCCCAACCCAGGATAGATATTTTGCTTAATTAAACGCCATTTTGCGTAGGATATGTTTGCAAATACATGATTGTAGGATAGCGATAATATTTGGATCTTTATTGAAGCGGGGTGAGTTGAAAATGCTCCTCCGCGTTTTCATGAGTTGCTGATATTCTTGCAGATTCAAAAACCCAATAACTTTAGATTATTCGCGTGTTGCATAAAACGCTATTTGGCATTTTTTCGCAAATATATGGCGAATAAACGATAATTTTCCTGGTTTCATCAATATTTGCTTTCCACCAGCGAAAGCCACCAGTGGTCCGTGGAAAAATATTCATCGCATAAAATTTTAAATTATTTTCTGCACATATACTGTGGATTTATTAATAGAGTTTTCTGAACATTAGAGCAATCTCATACATGAATGTATATGTTGGGTTGTGTATTATTACGAGAAAAAATTTATTTGAAAATTGTGTCCACCCAAAACTACCTTAACTGGTGGATTATCTAGAGTAAAAAACGATTGTATGCACGGTAAGTGTGTGTGTGTGTGTGTGTGTATGTATATATATATATATATATATATATATATATATATATATATATATATATATATATATATATATATATATATATATATATATATATATACACACACATAAAAAAATACCCACACACATATATATAAATATATGTGTGTGCAAATATATATATTGTATGTATTATCCATTCTGGTTATATATATGTCTCTGAGCTTTGATAATTAAAAAGGTGAAACTTTGCTTCTCTTTGTTCGCCTATAAGCCTTTCATTAAAATTTTTAAGAACACTTAAGGTAATCATTAGACCAACCCGGAACAACCGTATTCAGTTGAAAAAAAAATAGTGAGAGCAAAAAACCTCAGATTTGTGATAACATTCCGTTGCTTGCCAAATCACGGCTCACGCCTTGATTATTATCACCTTCATTTGGGAGTTTCAGAAGATTCACGTGTCTTTTACTTTTTGTCTATGGATTTAGCAACAGGACAGTAAGCAGGAAAATTTCACGAAAAATAGCGGAATCATATTTCCAGAGCTGAAATTCACTCGACGCACTTGTATTCTTGTGGTCGTTTTTGGACAAAAACTGAATAAAACTTGTAGACCTCGTTTTGGATATCTTGAGCTCATACATAGGTATTTTCCATGTACATATTTTATTAACAAGAGACGGAGAAATGATCGCATTCTTTTCGGGATTTGTTTAAAGGGGTGAGTAGGAGAGCGCTGGGTCGACTCAGAAAGAGTGGCGGGGATACCTTGAGGGAGACCCCGTCGCCGCAGTTTAATCTTCTCCACACCCTCACCCCCTCCCCATTTATCGCGTCTCCCGGCATCTCGAAGCGAATACCAATCTCCTTGCTCCTTCCGCGCCTCTTTCTCTCTTTCCCATTCTTCCGCGCACTCTTTTCTTCATCTTGGCCCGCCCACATTATATTATTATTCCACCACCACTACCAACACCTCCTCTTACCCTTCTCCAACCCTTCCTTCTTTTTCTCCTCCCCAGACCTTATCATCCCTACGCCACCTGCCCTCTCTCACCCTTTGGAGAAGGTTACTCCCCTCTTTCTTTTCTCTCTTATACATATATTTATTTTTCGGCCTTTTTTTCCTTTAATTTTTTTCTCCGTCCTTCCATTTCCTTACCCTGATCCCACCTTCAATATCTTTACCCTTTATGCTTCTCCACCCTCTCTTTTCCCCTCTCATCCACCACCCTACGGATTTTCCCTTGGATTTTCAAGTTTTCCAGCCCTCTGCCAAGAAGAAGATTGGACGGGCGAAGGGGAATTGGCAGAGTCGGGGAGGCACGATCGTATCGATCCGCGATCGCTAATAGATCCGTCGCTTACTGTCGCCGGCCACGCAGAAGTCGTCCTCTCTCCCACCCCTCCCCCTACCTGCACCTCGTCTCGACCCTCACGGTCCCCCGGGAGGGCAGAGCGAGGACTTTGGGAAGATTATGCACTAATGATATTAAAGTAAAATGGGTTTATGCGTGTGGCTTCTTCATTAGTGTTGAGAGGGATTCGTTTATCCCCATGGACAATCGCCACCTTGACTAAAGCATGAGAGAAACACTAGCGTATCGCAGCATATATACGTATATGCATATATATATATATATATATATATATATATATATATATATATATATATATATATATATATATATTATATATATAACAACATATATTTAAACAACTTGTGCCACTTAAATACTGTGGAACGGCTTAAGGCAGTGTCCCTATAAGCCTACTTGATCATATCGAGGGTCTCAGTTGCCGTCTTCCCGAGTTTCTCACAAAACTTCACTTCACTTCATTGCTCTAAATTCAGATTGATTTTGTTTTTCGACGCGGACAAAAAACTTGCTTCACTAAAAACGGTGTCCTCACTCAACGACAGCCCGCAGGCGACTAAGATTGGTGTCGGTCTGTTACTAAGAGCCCCCTCCACCTTACCCTGCCAGGCAGACCCCCCTCCACCGCTCCGTTCGCGCCAGAGAAAATCAGTCCTACCACTTTTGGGTGCGTCCCTGTATATATATATATATGATTTCGTCGACGTAACACGGAAGTGCCGAATAATGAATTGGACAGCAACAACCAATATAGAAGCACATAAAAAGATCACTCACACGTTATTTCTAGATCATTTCGACGGAATTCTGCTCCGTCTTCATCGGAAGATAGAGAAGTAATGCTTACTTGCGTGTGAGTGATCTTTTTATGTGTTTCTATACTGTTGCTCTCCAATTCATTATGTATTTCTTTATATATATATATATATATATATATATATATATATATATATATATATATATTTATATTTATATATAAACACAGTAATCAACCACGGTCGGTTTGATAGTTGAGGGTAGATACCACCCAGTACTAAGCCCAACGGCGTGTGAAATCCACACATCAGGGTAGGGGGCCCGTTCCTTTCCCTGTACTATTGTGGTTATGGTTTCCTAGGAATATCTGATATTCGAAAAATCACATAGCTTGGGTGGAGCTGCAGGTGCCAGTAGTCCACCGCTCTACCCTTGGACTACTGCGACCCACACACACACGCACACACACACATATACCGAAAGCTCAAACAATCTATTCTGAGTGTCCTCTATGTGGCATGTGACCTGTTTAATTCTGTGTTCTATTGTGCCATTATATTGCTATCATGTCTGCTTCTATATTATCGATATATATATATATATATATATATATATATATATATATATATATATATATATATAGGACCAATTTATTCTCACAGCTAGCTGTAACAGGTTTTAAAACTTCTCAAGCAATCTAAAACTTTTCTATAAATTTCTCAAGCAATCTCAACGAAGAATATTCATCGTATCGCCACAATCCATTCAAAATTATGTGTGGTTAAAACCGTGTTAAATTCTTTTTCCCTTTTTTAAGAGAGTCCCGTTTCAAATGTCAAATTTTTTCTTCGTCAACTATCGTGTTATTATCTGCAAGTGAATTGAGGATTCATGAATATATGCTCGGTAAACTGATCACCATATAACCACACTCTCATGCCAACGGGATCCATTTTAATTTCTGAGTTATATTGATACTTCAACAATTTTTACTTGAATTAAATATTGCAGAGGTATCAATCGTGTAGTCTTACGAGCAAAAAAAAGAAATAAATAAGATCCATTTTACCTGAGAAGGTTGAGCGATAGTAACAATATAATACGTTGAACAAACTGAACAGAGTGGGTTAAAGATTATTTTAACCCTTACATAATCAAGGGAGATGTGCACAAAATGTTAAAATATACATCCCTAATGCGGATGTCGTACGCACTCATTCGTTGATGGTGGCCTGACCCAGTCTGTAAGACGTCCTTACTGCAGCTTTCCGGGAAAAATAGATTCCTTCATATGAATATAATATGTGCATATTCCTATGCTCATATTTGCCCAACAATGAGTTTATTTTCATTTTTTTCAATTTTTCTCTTAGGTATATGATAACAGTTATGGTTGAACTCTTGGGTTGGTTCTTTGTACCATTTAGCGTAAGGCAATCGCCTAGCTCAGAAGGCCTACGCACTCAATTAAAAAGAAAGTTTTCCCTTTATGGATGCTTTTGATTCCTTTGAATCTCCAAAGTGGTTCAAAATTATTTCGGGAAAAATAAATCAAAAATAATGGCAGGGGACTTACTTAGGGCTTGAAAATATTTAGTTATACTCTTCTTAAAATATGATTTTAGAGCATATTTCCAATTGAATCAAGAGTGACCATTCAGTATATATTGTAAATAAAAGTTATTAACTGTTATTTCTGCTTGAATTCATATCATGCATAGACAAAAGATGTAAAAAGATACAATTCCATCAATTGTAGTTTAAATTAAATAAACGTCTTTCAACTTTATTAAACGATGTGATTTTGAATGCAGACTTTGCATCTCGTACCTTAAGTCCCATCTCCCTTGTCTCGGGTACACATGTAATGGGCATGATTGATTATTTACATCATCATTAATAAAATTCCTTCATGAATTCATTGCATTAGTCTTAGCAAGAACTAGATAGTTCATGAGAATCTAGATTGGTAATTTTGTATTGGTAAAATTCAGAGGCCACGGAAAATATTAGACTATGGTGTCTAAATTATGTACACTGTTTTCTACAATATCTCGCAAATTTAAAATCCTCGGAATAATATTTTCCGTTTTTGAATTTATTTTTAGCTATTTTTTTATTGACTGCAGTTTCAAAATGGAGTTTGAAACGATTTCATTTACCGTTGTGGACTTAAGGGCATATAAAACGCTAAAAAATAATATTTGTTTTGATTATTTGGATCGAAAACCTCCTACTCTCCTCGAAGTTTTTAAACCACGCATTGGTTCGAACGCTATGTGCGGAGAAATTGAAATGTTGGTTCCGTTATCGGCTGTTGGCCCTATTTATGAAATGTATTCCCAATAACTAGTTGAAACGCATATGCATAGAATGCCTTTGAGCATGTCACGCCCTCATATAGGTATTGTGACGGCATTTGTGAGCATTATAGGTTGGATGTGTTGGCAATCGGATTTTAATACGGCGTTTAAAGGGATGTTAAAAGGGATTAAACGCGTAAATATTACGGTTATCATGAAAGAAAATACATGTTATTAAAAAAAAACCAAACGTCCCGCCCCAAAAGGTCACATGGCGTGCTATGTGGGCTGCGTTATATTAGGATACGTAGAATACAATAAGGTCTGTTGCTTTCCCGGCGTATCGAGTTTAAAATTGTCTCTCGGGTCTTCAATTAGCCGAGAGGAATTTCTGTGTACGTATTGAATGTACTTTTATTTCTTGATAATGGTGGCTGTAATTGAGGTTTGTTGTCATGTTTAATGAGCGTATTGATGCTGAAATATCACGTTGAGTGTAGCTCGATGTTTTTATTCAGCGGTATTATTTTGAAACAAAGACTATTGATGAAGAGAAAGATTAATTTCCATAGTGATTGGATTACATACCTGGAAAAATTTTGCTTTCCAAATTGAAAGCAATATAAGAGTAACTTAATATACACGTTTCAGTCCTTAATATTTAGACTACCTTCAACTTTTCAAAATGATACCAATCTACCTCGCCAATACCACTTCAGTTATTTATTTCTGGCGCATTGCTGTGAGAAGACTGTTTTTTTTACTTTCTTCTTTCTTTGAGTTAAGATAAAGGAATAGTTTAAAAAATATACAAAAATTAATTACGCCATTCCGATTATGCGAAATGCTATTGCTAACAGATGTTGTTTCGAATCATTTCTAAAAATAATCTGTAAAACCATTATGAATTTCATGATTAAGACATTATCATTTCTCCATGCTGTTCAATAATTTAACATTTGATCAGCCTTGTGTAAGACTTTGATATGGAGATGGATTAAGACGTGTTTAGGTAATATGCGTTGGATAGTAATGCTCTAGTCATAACGGGATACCCGTTTTTGTATCCCGCTGGATTTCCCGCGGGAGAAATAATCCATGCTCCAACGGAAGGGGTTAATCGTATTGTCCGTATAGCATCAGTCTATTTTTGGTGTGGACGAGGGTGAAGCGGACCGATCAATGTTACGAGAATGGACGGAGTTAGAATACATTGAGAGAGACGCAACCTCGTTCACGACGAGGACCAAAGGGTTTCCTTTAATGAGGCGTAGAGACGAGGAGGAGGCGGAAGTGAGGGGCTATGCCGGCAATAAATTGATTAGCTGATTGATTGATTGCTTACTTTGTCGGGTGGGTCAGGACGCATTCAGCTCCCTTCACCACCCCCTTCCGACCTCCCCCTCCTTCCCCCCCACTTTCCCAATATTCCCGCGCAAAATTCACCAACCCGCGCGGCTTCCTCTCACACAAGTTTAAGTGAGAGCCTTTATGAGCACCATTTCCCCCTTCAAAGAGTTATACATAGATGCCAAGTCTATCACATCATTTTAAATTTGGGAAATTTAAGTGAAACCAGTCGTGCATCCTTGGAAAAAAACACACACAACCATATACACACATTTATATATATATATATATTTATATATATATATATACTAATATATGTATATACATATGTATATATATACATATATTAGTATATATATATAAAAATATATATATATATATATGTATATATATATGTATATATATGTATATATGTATGTATATATATGTATGTATATATATATATATATATATATATATATATATATATATATATATATATATATATATATACATACATATATAATACGAGAAAAATACTGAATATCATTATTTCACGCATATTGGTCAATTTTTAGAAATAATTTATTCTGAAGCATAATTAATGACGTTAAAGCACAATACAAGGGTGCGTTACGGCAAAGTTGCTATGCACCCTGAGCTGTAAAATAGTGAGAATTCATTTTAGTGCAACCCAAATTTTATTACATATTGATACATAATATTTCTTACTATATGTACTGAAGATAGCTCCTTAATTACTTATTACTTGAATTAGGACCATCTATCCCGACGCATAGAGTGATGGCCGGGGTCTTGAACAACGCTGGTTGTTATCTACGTGCACAATAATCTTGCACGTCAAGTCAATTCGAGTTTTCGGGTCATCTTGTTCGCGCACCACACCCCTATATTGTGACGCGCGAGTCACGAAACGTTTAAAAGCATTGGAGAGCTGGTTGTATTCTCTTGCATTATGATTCACGACGCGATTCCTGATCCCGCGCTTTAAATGGAGTAAATTCTGGTCTGGAGGCAGTAGCTTAATTTCCCGCGGAGCGGGCCCTTCATCATCCCGTCACCTGTCACAGAGCAGAGGAGAGCGTGTCCCGTGGGATTAAGGGAGACCGCACGCACGGAATTAGGAGCGCGGAGGCGTTACTTGAAAGCGAGCGTCGAGAGAAAGAGCATGAGGAAGGCTGGTGTTCGGGAACAATGAGGAAGGCAATTAAAATTACGCCATTGGGGAGGCGTGGACACGGCAAATACGACCCATCCTCCTCCTCCCTTCCACATGTCCAGTCTTTGGAACTGAATTTTGACCTCAGCGTCTACAAATTACTCGCAGAGTGACTGAGCTGCGTGTATCCGTGGTTAGAATTTAAGGGTTGGGCATCGCCACTGTTGTGAATGAAAGTCCCTTTTCTAGAAAGAGAGAGAGAGGTAGAGAAGGAGTTGTAATGGGGTGTTGGGATGGATATTTTAAATTGATTATTTTCTTTTCGCCCCTCACTCCAACCCTCGTCTGGGCGGGGCTCACTTGCTGTCTCGTTTGCGTCACACGAAACATAATATCTCAAGGGAAACAGAGGTAACACTTTGGGAACTTCCCATTCTGCAGAAGGAGTGTATGAATTCAGTTTTTGTATGTAAGTTACAGCTCATCATCACACGGCAGAGTATAACTTGGAGCCAGTGAAACTTGTTAGTAATGTTTAACCTCCAGGCATTTTATACAGCACTAGGTAGTTGTTACCGAATAGGGAATATTTGTATGATTAGTTTAATAATTATTTTACCTATCAATTGAACCGCTGAGTTACTTCAACGGTTAATCTAAGTGGAAATTTTAATGGAAGTTAGGGTTGTGTAAGATTAGATAAAGGAAGAGTTAAATTCAATATTTGAATATAGTCGAAAGTGATAATTTTTCCAATACTGAAACATATAAATTAATAGAAAATTGGCAGTATTTTCATAGTTGAATTCATTTCAGTCATTCAATGTAGTCAACCTATTTAAAGGCCAATCTATATCGGCTAATTACTTCAATGTATTGCTAGAAATTCCTTTTTATCTACCCTGCATTACTATTTTCTTCGTTCCTTCTTATCTCCTGCCTGACTTCACGCTACATATTAAACATCACTATCTTTACCCTACTTCTCCAAAGTTTTCCTTTGTATCACGGTCTTTAACATACTAATCACCTCTCAATATTTCCTCAGCCAACTTTTTTCTTTCTTCAATCGTTCTACATTTAACTTCTGCCCTTGTCTTTCCTCCTCTCCGGTAGTTAAATGACTGATTTAATTTGAATTTTTTACATTTGCCTCTTAGAAGAAACTCTCGTTAAGTCCCTATGTCACATCATGTATAATGTAATGAGTTGTCCTATTAATTCGAAGCTAGTAATTTTACACTTTATGAGCTATTCTTTATATTTCCTTCCTTCAAAATTCACCTTTGTGTAGGCATATCATTTTTAATCTTGCTAATTTTATTTAATATATATTTTTCTCGCAGTCATGCTCTCCTATCCTTACGCCATGAACCTGAACAATAGAAAGTGGTGTTATCTCTTTATGGGTTGGAAAACATGTGGCATATGCAGTATCGCCCTGGGGAAGTTAGAACCTACAAGGGGTGAGGTTATTTCATTCTAAGGAGACCTGATATTCCATTACTTATGCGGAGACTACGCGTGAACGATGGCAAGAACCGTGCTCAAATTTAGTCCATGAAATTGCAGTATCAGATAGAAATGCGTATGACTACGGTCACCAATGTGGGATTTCAGGCAAAGTTAGAATAGACCGCCAGATAGAATATCAAACTTAACTTTTGGAGTATTTTTCAATACAGAGGAATAGTAGAGTGAGGAGTAAATTAGAAACCTGATATGTAGGTTATTAGCTCGTAGTTCCTACGAATGGTTTTCTTTCTTACTATTTTTTAAATAAGTGTTCTGCCTTAACTAAAAATCATTATTTTTAACTTTTGTTTTTTTCCGGTTTTTGACGGTCCATTGACCAAATATTTTAAGCTCATAGCTGGCAAAAGTTTACTATCAAAAAACTATTTTTTTATACAAGGACCAGGCAACGACTATACTTTGATCCATTTTAAGGAATGGGAATTCTTTTCAATAAGGGGTTATGAGTCACCGCCATTGAGATTTGATTTTTGGTTTACCCCTTCCATTTCATGTAGCATGATCAAAAACTTATTCTTCCGAGTATAATTTATTTGGTTCTTTATTAATAGCATTACTATTAATTATACTTTCAAATTTCTGTTTGAAAATGCACTTATTACAAAATTTAAACCGATCACTATCTTCTCAGGCACCTCTGAGTTAAGAACTATTTGCAAATTTAACGTTACCATTTTGCTCGAGATGATTTTACATTTTTTATCATCTCAAATATGGGAAAAAGATCTCTGCATCCCTGTACACGTATCTATATTTGATTATATATATATATATATATATATATACTATATATATATATATATATATATATATATATATATATATATATATATATAAAATCGTCCGGAAAATAAGTGTACTGAGCTCAGGAAAAAAAATTTATTACACTTTTACATATCTTAAGCTAATATTCCTCAAAATAGGACCCTTGTGAGTCGATCGAGTGAACTTGTTCCAGCGGCGTTCCCATTCCTGGAACGCTCCCGCGAAGGCATCATCGGGAACCTCTCGAAGACACGTCGTCACGGCCTCTTTGACGGCGTCCAAAGTCCCGTATCGCGTTCCTTTCAAACTCCTCTTTATCTTCGGGAACAGAAAGAAGTCCGGTGGTGCCAAGTCCGGGCTCTAGGGCGGGTGCGGCAGCGTTGCCACGTGGTGCTTGGCCAAGAAGTCCGACACAACAAGCGCGGTGTGAGACGGCGCATTGTCGTGATGCAGCCGCCAGATGTTTTTGATCGCTCGCAAGATGTTTTTAGTCTCGTGCACTATTGTTTTTGGCACATTACACTGCTCTGCTATCATCCGAACACTAAGACGACGATCAGAGTTCAGTACATCGCGAACGTTTCGCACATTTTCGTCGGTGAGTGTCGTTGATGGGCGTCCAGGTCGTGGTTCGTCGTCGACCTCTTCTCTGCCCTCCACGAACATCTTGTGCCACCGAAAGATCATGTTTCTGGACATGGCTGACTCCCCGTAAGCCTGGTTAATCATACCGACAGTTTCGGTAGACGATTTCCCAAGCTTCACCGCAAATTTGATGGAATAACTTTGCTCCAAAAACTTCGGCATCGCGTTCCGTGACGTGGGTCGAGCGTGGAGGTTCGCGTTAACAGAGCTCCTCACTACACCACAGCTCAGAGCCAACTGCCTTTTTCAGCGTCGCTTGCCAACATACCCCCCTCCAATCGCAGTCCGTCAGAGCGGTGCTTTGCGCGCCTGGAGCGGCGCGCCCAGCCCAGGAGTCAGTACACTTATTTTCCGGACGAACCCTGTATATATATACAGGGTTCGTCCGGAAAATAAGTGTACTGATTTTTTCCCGCAGCAGAGACTGGAGGTCCCGGGTTCGATTCCCGGGCAAGGCACTCTGGGTACCTGCAGCTCCACCCAAGCTTAAGCGGTTTTTCGGGTACCAGGTCTTCCTGGGAAACCATAACCGGCACAGGGAAAGGAACTGCCCCCCTACCCTGATGTGTGAATTTTCACACGCCGTCGGGCTTAGTACTGGGTGAACTCTGCCATCACCTACTAAACCGACCTTCGGGTTGATTACTGTGTTTATGGTTTATATATATATATATATATATATATATATATATAGTTTATATATATATATATATAGTTTATACATATATATATATATATAGTTTATACATATATATATAAACTATATATATATATGTATTCTATAATCCTATGTATGGAAGTATGGAAGTATTTATCAGTGACGATGGTATTCATTATATCATCATGTGTGATGTCAAAGCACGTCAATACGTATGCAATAAATTGTCATGTATCAAAGTAATTGACAAATTTGCATTGGCTTGATTTCAACTGATAAACGTAACCGTCGCAATTTGAATGCACGTATATGCATATTTATGTGTGTGTGTGTGTATATAAATATACATACATACATATATATATATATATATATATATATATATATATATATATATATATATAATAAAACCCTATCCATTCATTCAAACACGAAAACCTGCCCCGTATTCATTCATATGGATATACATGTAGATATAAGGAAAATGGATAGTAACGCATATTGAAGAATACACAGGCAGCCTTGGTAGGAGAGGTGGAAGCTAGCAGATAAAAAGCAAAATGTTTCCTTTCCCGGAATTGTTGGCACGGTTCTTCGACTCGTCGGGCCAACATTCTAGCCAATTGCTTCCTCAACAATCATTTTTTCTCTTTTGTGTGTGTTCTTACCACAACGTCTTGGGGTGGGAAACCTGCATATAGCCACCGTACCATCCCGGTCCCCTCTAAAAGTACTTTGACTTGTTTTGTTAGCTACCTTCTTTACCATTTCAATTCCCATTTTCCTCCACATTCCCTTCACTACAATGCTTTTTTTATTCCATTCCATTCATTAAATGTGATATTGGTGTTAATTTTCTCCGCTAATCAAATTTATCCATTTGGCAGTTTCATACCGTACTCACTCATTTATCGCTTTTTAGTCTCCTTTGGGAAATGCGACAATTTCCCAAATTGAGATATTTTAACACCTTGAGCAACCTGGTATCAACAACTTGGTAGTTGATGAAAACACGTAAAAGAACTTTTTGGGGATAATTGAGCAGACTGTCTGACGGGGTTGGGATTTTATGCACTTAAAACTGCCATCCATTCCGAGCCTCCACGGCCCTGATGGGGTTGTCGGCGGAGTTGAGGACCACTAGACCCTGGAAAAGTTTGGAGTGCTGTCAGGTTCTGCACGGAAATTAACTTCCCTGCCTGCATCTGTGCCTGGCACTCGACTTCAGGTAGACAGGCTGAGGAGTCTAGGACGGGCGAGGTCTAACCTAACCCGGGGACTGCTTAGGTGACGTAATTTCAGGACGTAAGAGGGCCCATGTCGAAATTCCCCCCTTGGAGTGGGAATTTTTTCTGTAAAACAATGGAGGGATTTTTTAACTATCCCAGAGAATGACTCGTCTAAATTTACCTACCATCCGTGATTAATTTATTACGTAAATCAACTCTAAACTTTGCTTGGATGATTGCTGTAATTAGGCTCTCAGATATGTTTTTGGCCCTGGGAACCTCCGCCTCTGGACCACCTTTTTAATAGATTTTGAGTTAAAGATATTTATTCATAGTATGGCAGAGCCATAAAAATTGTTGTTTTTAGGTACTTGAATAAATTATATGTGTATATATATATATATATAATATATATATATATATATATATATATATATATATATATATATATATATAATTATGTATAGGAAACCCACTAAATGGAGAACACATATAATTCACATGAAATCAGATGTAAGGAAAAGCGATAGGAAAACATAAAATTCCTTGTGTTCATCTTTTATGCTTTTTATCCCTTTTCCTTATATCTTTTTCCTTATGAATGAAACGAGAGTACGGGAATATATATGTACACATATATGTATGAATATATATATATATATATATATATATATATATATATATATATATATATATATATATATATATATATATATATTATGAATCAGTGTCTTCCCAATGAAAGACATACCAGAGTAATTGTTAAAAATATACAGAATTCGTCTCAATTATTTTTATCGCCGATTATTATTCCATGGAATACAGCGAGTAGTAAGTAACCTTTTGAAGCCCAGCTTGAATAAAGTATATAGTGCTGTATTAAATCATTTTTGTTCCTTCATCGTTACAGGAAAAAAGTCCTTTGGATAGGAAAACTTTTTTAAATCTTTTTAAGTTCACATGAATTGAATTTTGACGGATAACGAAAACAATATCAGAAGGTTGTGCACGAAACAGCTAATTCTATTATCAACACTTATTAGGAAAGGATGGCGCACAGTTTTCCTCTCTTGACGTCGCATCCGGGCAGAGGGTGGCGTAATGATGAAAATCCGTCCAGAGGCGAAGTCTCCTCGTCCATGAACCCATTCATTAATCGAGAACCGGGGGAGGAAAGGGGGGAGAGGGAGCTGTGGCTGTTTCTCCCCTCTTGCTGAGAGTTAGCACGGGAGGCGAGATCGGAGATAATGCTCGCGCAAGCGGAATGATGGCTTCTCATTGACTGCGCCTCTCTCCTCCGTCCGATTGCGACAAGGTGCCACGGAGCGAGGCGATCATTCAGAACCTCTATGGTGTCCGGGGGACAGGGATGGAGAATCCTCTCACTTCCCCTACGCCGCCACCTCCCTCCGCCTCGTGAAAGAAGAGAGAAATTCCTCCTGCTAGGTGGATTAACGCCTTCACTCGTGAGAAATTGAGATGAAAAAAATCCCCAATCTCTCTTTAGCGCCAGTCCGGAAAGCACTGAATTTTTCATCGTTAACCAGCCCACAAGCGCAATTGTAATAGCACGAAATTTAACATAAATATACTTAAAGTGTTAATTCTGATTTTTTTATTTTTGTTAGAGATGAAAAGAAAGCTTTGGATTATTGTTAAAATATACACGTACAGGTAGAGAACTTCCCTTAGTTATCCATAATTAATATAAATTTCCCTCACGTAACAGTTTCATAATAATAATTATTAGATTGTCTGCTGTTTAAGGCAGGTTTCCAAAGGGCTGATTCTGACATCTAATACATTTATTTAGCTCTCTTAGCATAAAACAGCCTGACATCCAACGCTGCGATAAACCCTCCTTCAATTCCGCATGAATTCTCTGTCCCTTCATTCCGTCCAGCATATCCATCCTTTTCCTCCCCCCCTCTAACTTCCTATTTTCCTTCGCTCTCATAGTTCTCAACATTTCATCGATAATTGAAATGCTCTGCATCCACTTTTCCTGTCTCCTATTAATTTCTCCCAACAATTCTCTCTCATCCCCAAACATGCCTAGCATGTCTTCGTTGGTATTAAGTTGTGTCCATTTCACCTATACCATCCTTTTCTACACCCACACACCTCTCTCTTCCCAACGGCTTCAATTTACGTATATCGTCCTGCTTCAATGACCACGTTTCCGCGCCGTACAAAATCAAGCTTCGTGTCAAAGTTTAAGCGAGCCTTGTCCTTTCTTTACTCCATACTCCTTCACATTACTCAGCGTCCTTTCATCGATTTTCCTCATACGTGTGAAAGCTTCTTAACTAGAAATGATCCTTCTTCTTATATAGTTGCTACTTTAACCATTGTGGTCCAGAGCATGATACCACACAAGATAAATAAACGGTTCCATCTACTCTAGTTTACGAGCTCCTATTTTAACGCTTTTCAAGCTGTAATTAGTTTTAATCTCACTCGAAAACTTCAAAAATTGTTTGTTTCGATTCATACGGATCCCATATCTATCGCGTTGATTTTCTGATGCGCTCAACAATGACTTGGCTCCTTGGCTGACTGACCAACTAAAATTAGTTAGTCCAAACGTTTTATCGTAAAAATAAATAATTTTTTATTTATCCGTCGCCATCGTAAATGAAAAATATTTTTTTCTGATATCATAAAACGTATTGAAGCGCTCTCCAGGATTTATTTCGTGAATTGTTAGATCCCACGAACAATTGGGCTGTACAAACAACACACACTCGAAGTTATCGTTAAGTACATAATGACTCAATCATAATGAGAAACAATGTAATTGATGTGAGTTATCTTCGTATCTCAATGTTGTTACTTTTGTCATAATCAGAAATATATCTTTTTTAGGGCATTTAATTTGGCAACGTTGATTATAAAGTAAGTATCTCTTCATAAAACACAGTACAATATATTTTGAATGGAATAAGGATTGGTTCTCTATGGGCTAATAAATGACACTTTCAAATAGCTTTTTTGTGAAAGTTCTGGGTTGTTGAACGAGTAAAGGGGAAAACACGCAAATGAATTCATTGTATGATGATGAATTGACTGCATGAGACATAGAAAAATGCACGTGCATCAAAAGCGAAGAGAAAAATATTGAATCACGAAGACTCATGCATTCGTCAACTCATACAGTTGACGATTCTGAATAATATAAAAAACTATAAGAAAATATTTTCTCCTTTAGTAAGTCAATATTTATATTTATTTACACAAAGATTTATGTTTGCTTGTGTTATGGTGAATGACCAAATTTAGACGATTACTACACCAACGGTTTGATGATATTAACTAGGAAACTTACCGATTACCTGAAAATTATCAGTATTAATGAATGAATATATAACTATGAATGTTCACATCCACCCAGAGGCTAATGCAAAATTACATAAAAGTGTTTATTGAGGTCTGCATGAAATTTAATATCATGCATTTCAGAATGATGTGATTCAATTTCATTTCCATAAAATTAAAAACATTTTCGGTGAGTTAGCTCAGCATTGATCCGCCCCTTATGGCGAATGCCATGCATTGGTTGGTCAATTACAGATTTTGACGGAATATTATTAGCCACCCACACATTTTCCAACGATTCTGGCTCGCCGATACATAAAATAAGTTCACAAAGATCATTTTCCGTAACTTATACCTAATGGTGATTGCAAAAACTCGTCGACCAAAATAAATCGCGAGATTAAAGATATATAAGAAAGGGTCATGACGGGAATTATGGGCTGGCTTCTAGTCTCGAGGGTCCGGTTTCAAATCCCGGCAACAGCAGAATTCTTTTTAGTAGTTCCCCGAACCTTACCGAAGGTGTAATGTGGAGAGACCTTGAAACCAAATTCGCCGTTAGTGGAATGGGACTTTAAACGTTATGAATCCTTGTTGACTTTCTTTGAAAAAGTAAGGTAATGCTGACTCAAGGCTACCATCATATTCCATTCATTTCCTGAAAATCCTAGCTCCGCCAAGCTACTCAATCTAACGGTACAAATTACCTCTGCCTCCTTTGATAATTAGTACCACTACGGACATTTCTGAACCTGAATCCCTCGAAGAATCTAACTGGTGCGTCCATAAGATGGATTTATTGCGTAGAATTCGCCTTGTCAAATGACGTCAAACAGCTGACTGTAGCTAATGATAATATTTAATTTTGTTTTGAGGCTGACGAAATGTATTTTACTCGAATAATTTAATACTTCTTCCTCGAGGCTTGAATCCCTTACCTTAGCACCACGCACACCACCAAACTTTGCCATATTTCTGCTTATTGAACCTGAAGCAGGAATAATTCAGCATTGCTTGAATATTAATGCTATAATTCGTATCATTAGCCAGGAGTTTCTCTATCGCATTTCCCGTACACCCAACACCAAAGTGTTTTCCCTCTCTGTATTTGGATTTGCATTTTACCGTAACCTGCAAGCCACCCAAGGGTGTGTAAGAGCGTGTAAAAAAACACCAAACCTATTTTTACCCCTACCGAAGTCGGGCAATGCTATTCTGATCCTTTATTTTTCACGGAAAAATAACATCTTAAATCTACCTCCCTTACACTTAATCTCTCTAATCTTATTTACATGATCTCTCCAACCTTAACATGATGCGGATATTACACATTTTCTACATTATTGCTAAAGAAAAATATTTCCAATTTATACAAAATATTCAATCTGAAATTTAACCTTTGCTCCGTGAGTGATTACCAGCATATGTGCCCTCATATTTTGGATACGCTATTAATTTTATCATAGCAACATTTTAAAAACTTAACTCCTCTACGCTACCCAATCCGATTTATTGATTTTATTTATTTTTATGCATTTATATACCCTAAAATCCACCGCTAGGGTGTGTGGCAAGGGGTTGGCTAATTCTGACCCAAATATTTTAACTCCTACCGGGGTTGGACAACATTATCCGAATACGTTAACGTTCATGGAAAAAAATGCCATCATAAACCTATTTGTTTTACGCTTAATTTATCTAGTTTTATTGACATCATCTCGCCTACCGTAGTTCGATGGGGGTAATAATACATTTTCAACACCACTGCCAAAGTGACGTACTTCCAATTTATGTAAGAGATTTTATCTGTAATTTCCTTTCGCTCCGTAAGTGATTCCCAGCCTAACTCCTCTAATATTTTTGATACCTTATCTAGTTTATCATAGCGACGTTATACAAATCTAGCTCCTGTACGCTGCACGTGATACAATTCGGCAATTAATCCAACTTCGTGAGGATCCCATATAATGTTCTTGCACTATATTCTAAATGCGGTCTTACCAGTGACAGATAAAATCTCTTTGAGCTTTTTATCTAATATACTTTGTACTTTTCTAATAAATCATAATTTTTTGTTAGCTTGTCCTCATATTCCCCTCATGTGTACCACCGAGGAGAGATCGTGAGTGAGGGTAATGCCTAGGTATTTAATCGAGTCCACACATTCCATTTCGGTGTTCCCGTTGCAGTAGGCGTTCGGGAGGGAATTGATCTTTTTCCAAAAAATTATCATTACGCGCTTTTTTGAATTTATTTCTAATTGTCCCACCAGCTTTGTATAGTATTAAGGTCATCTGATAAAGCTGCTATGTCCTCACGATCGCGGACATCACGGTAAACCACTGCATCATCGGAAAATAAACGTATTTTACTAGTGAATACCGAGTTAATATCGCTAACGTTAAAGTAGGAATAAAAGAGGTCCGATGACACTTCCCTGAAGTAACTTCCACTGCTCTTGGGCAAACTCCATCTATCACTACTCTTTGTACCCGACTATTCAAAAATCCAACCTCGTCTTAAATCCAACCTCGGATAGTTTTATCTATACCATATGCTTCAAGCTTTGCAAATAGTTTACTATGAGGTCCTTAGTCGACGGCATTCTTATTAACCTAGAAAAACCGCGTCCACGGTAACATTGCTCTCTCCCAAAATTAGAATAACATGAACCAAAAGCGCAAGTTGTGTCTCGCAAGATCTACCAATTCGGAAATCTTGCAGATTTTTCATTAATAGTTTCGAGGTTCATCGAGGTTTCTCACGATCGAACAATCAACTATATATTCCATGACCATGCATGAAATGGATGTAGAGAAATAGTTCTGTGATTGCTCGATTCCTCCTTGTCTCCGTTTTCAAATATTGGTGTTACATTAGCCGTTTTCCAATCTCTGGGAACCTTGTAATCTACCAGCGACTTCTTAAATATGATTTCTAGATACGGTTTTCAATTACGATTTGCTAGATAGATGATATCTAGATGCGTGCAATTCCTGACGATAATTTCCTAAATATACGAGTGGGTATTTTATCGAGCCCGGAGGATTTATTGGGCTTGATATTTTTCAGCGAACGTTCTCTTCCATTATATGAGAATTCAATTTTGGGCATCGGTTGACTGGCGCGACTTGGTATGCTATCGGAGGTATTCTGTGAGACATTGATGATGACGCTTTGAAAGAAGTAATTTAATGAGTTATCCTTTTCAAAACTGATTGTTTCTTCTTCGCTTTTATCATTTTTGAGTGAATTAACACTTGACTTATTTCCCTGAACTTTTCTTACGTATGACCAAAATGCTATTGGATTCTCTTTCAAATTTTCCGCTAACCCTTTCCTTTTGCATTCCCTTAACGCTTTCCGAAATTCATTCTTGGCAATCGCCCTGTGATCTCATTCCTTTGTCGCTGGAGATATCATCCCTAATATCACTCATCTTGGCGTGACATAGCCTTTGACGTTGTAATGCCTTTATAATATCCGCGTTGTACCATCTGGTTCCGTTTTCTTTTATAAATTTACCGGAAATGAAAATGTTGACTGCTGAGCGCGTGATCTCAAGGAAGTGATTCCAAGTGTCCTCAGTACTTCGGTGTTTACTATATTTCTTAAAAGTAAGTGGTTGAGTTTGCAGCACGCACTTTAGGCCATTGTAGTCCCCTCCTTTAAAAAAGTAGATTTTTCTTTCAGGCTTCTTATTTCGATCTCCTTGAGGGGAAAACATAACATTTACTGCCTTACGGTCACTATTTCAATAGTTTCTATAATTAAGATATTTTCGAGAATATTCGTGGACAATAAATCAAGAATATTATCACCCCAAGGTGGTTAGTTGGTGAAGTGACAAGTTGATTCAATGAATTCAGGGTAAAAGAATTCAAAAGTGGTTCCCAGATATCTTTAGTCTGAACGCTCGTTTTAAAACTAATTGTGCTCCAGTCGATAGATGGGGCATTGAAATCTCCCCCAATTATAACAACGCGATCATTGTGTTGGGAAAAGAATCCATTGATTTGCTGATCTATTTCTAGTATTTAATTATCTCTGTCGACTAGCGGTCTATAAAATGCGCGTACATAAATTCTTTTGGATTGAAGACTTTTAATTGAACACCAAACGCTTTCCAAACCATTACCTTGAATAACCTCAGCCCCGCTGACGCAATAACTTTTAACTGCAATAAAGACACTGACCCCAATTATTTTTGTTTAGTCGTTTCTGTAAATGAAAAAGGATTTAGGCAAAATTTCACCGACGGAAATATCAGTGGACGACCAGCTTTATGTCCCAATAATTATATCTGCGCCTGTGCTTTGAATTAGTTGATGATATTCTGCGACTTCGTTTTTTAAATATCGGCAATTTACTAACAATACAGATAGTAACCCCCCTCCTGTTCCTTCATCTCACGCGTCGAAGGGGCAATCTCTGCGAGGCTCTGCGTTTGCTTCCGTCTCTGCGTATTCACCTATTATTAGCTGTCGTCTACCGAGTGAGCGTAGGTTATTATGATTAATTGTTCCTTAACTTTGCGCACTACTTATATACCTTGATTCCGTCTAAAATGCCCATTCCTTACCTCAAATTCCCAGAGTTCTTCCTTCTATCTTATCCATCAGTAACCCATTATCGTCTCTCAGTACCTCCCCCATCCACTTGTCCTGTCTTCTTTGAATCATTCTTTCCTACCTTCTACCTATCTCCAATCAAAATGTTCTGCATCCATGTTTCCCATATTCTTGGAGTTCCCCCCAAGAAACTTTTCTCCCTTTCATTTCCATGCCTAGAATTACCCTTAGTTTTCCTTTCCGTCTAATTTATTTCTTCCTTTACTCTTTACATTCATATTTTGAAAGTCTTCTATCTACCCTTATTCTCTTTCCTCAATTTCCAAGACTCCCATCCTCACTAATCAGCACTTCCATTTTTGTTTTCGCTTTGGACGACAAATGCAAAAGGCTGAGATTTCTCTCCTCATCCTCCCTACCTTGCTTTTCCTTCTTTCATCCCCCGGCCAATTTCTCTGAGAGTCAACTTACTCCGTGAATTCCCGCACTTTCTAATGGACTCTTTGCCTATGGGAGTCTTAATAAAATATAATTACGACAGGAGTGACGGTGCAGGGGGATGATAGAGATGGCTAAGGGTTTTCTTGCCTCTCCACACTCCCTCATTCTCTCTTACTATTCCAATTTCTCCAAACTGTATTTCCATAATGAAACTCAATGTTTAGAACGCTACTCACCTTGCAGGATAAAATTGCGTTGTGAAATCGCGGCGCGACGTTTCGCCATTCTCGGTTGGAGCACCGGGGATGAGCTCTGCGGTGAATGTGGTAAGTTCCAAATTTCACTTAAAGGGTGTAGCTGATTGTCGCCATATAGAGTAAGTTGAGCTCTGTGGGGAGTCGCAGCGGGAATTCACGTTTGCCTATGCATAAAAAGTTTCACTCATAACTTAAAATGCTACATATTTCCACTTCTGTCCCATCTCCCACCCCGCAATAGCGAGTAAACCCCAGAGAAAGTATGTGGCGGGTGATAGGATGTTAAGGCACCAGCCGTTCTTGCGTAGAATAGAGTAAATCAATTCGAACAAAGATATATACTGGTAAACATACATATACATTATATATATATATATATATATATATATATATATATATATATATATATATATATATATATATATATATATAGTTTCAAAATAGAACGCTCTTCGATGACGCACAAATATATATAAACACTGATATAAATTTTTAAAACATAGAAAAACAAAGAAAGGGCACTCACATATGTAGTTTTGGCGTTCCGGCGGCACGGCCGTCCTTAAAACACTCTCCACTCTTATCACTCTGGCCGCACCGTTGGAACGTCAAAACTACATATGTGAGTGTCCTTTCTTTGTGTTTCTATGTTTTAAAAATTTATATCAGTGTTTGTATATACATGTATATGTATATTTTTTTAAATATATATGATCATATACATAACAAACAAAGGCATACGTAAGCATAAATAAGCATGCCTAAATGCGTGATGCAATAAGGAGTGGGTGCGTCTGAAACTTTCAAATTATAATGTAAAAGAATAATTTTCAGTTGTACCGTTCGAAGAAAAAAGAGTACATAGATCAGTCAGTGACTGTGTATTTCTCTCAGTTTATTCCGTAAATCAAATAGCCTATTGTAATTTGTGTTGTTAAAAATTATCTCGATGTCAAAAGCAAACTCGTTTTACCTGTATATGACTTTGTAACATTCTGAAATTGAGTTATTCATTGTGTACTAGGTTATGAGGTGAATAGACATGTGTATATTCACATATAAATATACACAAGAGGTTTGTATAAAAAGTATTGGTAACATTTTTTTCCTAACCTGTGCGTGAAATGTTGAAGTTAGACCGAATTGGTTTGGTCTGATCGCATATCGCAAAATCGTATTGGCATTGCTAAGATGACAGTGCACACTATTATCACTGAAAATTTGACGATGCGAAAGATCTGCGCTTAACTCGTCCCGAAGGTCTTGACGGACGACCAAGAACAGAGTCCGAGTATATGCTTGCGAAGACCTTCTGCAATGACATCGCGACGAATCCCCAACCTCCTTACATTCTCGACTTGGCACCAGCAGACTATTTTACATTCCCAAAAGTGAAATCCTCCCTCAAAAGACACCACAATGGCACCCGAAGTGCCGTAAAAGAAGCTTGCACGTGAAGCCATAAGGACCATTTGGAATCCGCATACCAGAGAACCTTCGAGTCGTGCAAAAGCCGCTGGAAAAACTAGATCGACGCTCAGCGGGTGTACTTAGAAAAACATTGAGGCTTTTGGGGTACAATAGGACAAATATGGTAACAAAATCTGAAATAAATTTATTTTTCCTAAACATTTCCCGATACTATGCACATGTATGTATCTATGTACATGTATGTACATGTATGTACATGGATGTACATGTATGTGTGTGTATGCATGCATAAAAGTAGACACACACACACATACACACTGCTAAATTTCTTAGGTTCGCCGAGTAAGAAAAAAACTGACACTAAAATAAACTGTTATTCAATTCCGCATTCTTCCTTCCTTCCTCCATTCCGTTCCTATTTCTATCAAGAGATTCCATTCCTGTCTTTTCCTCGCATGCACGACGTCCTTATATATATGTGTTCAAAATTCCATCACAAATCAAAACGCTCCGAGTCCATTCCTGTCTCCTTTGGGCTTCTCATAAAAATATCTCTCCTCCCCGTCTTCATTAGCGTTTCCTCGTTTGGTTTCCCTACTGTCCATTTCTGTCCATGCGATACGTGCGATGAATGGCAGAGCGAAACAGTCTGAGCATTACTTGGTGCATATTTCGTGTTTCTCTTGCCATTGCTGCATTACAAGAATCAGGCATCATTAGGTAACTAGGCCTAGTAGGAGTACGTGTAGCCGTACAAGACAAGTCACGTAAGAACAGTATAGAGGAGAGTTTTTCATATATTATGGAAGGTCCCCATTTTCGTGGATTCATCAACGTATTCATCCTGAAGGAATATGATCATGTCTCTCAGCTATACTTATTCCACGATTGGATCGGTCCCTATCAACGTATTAGGACATATGCATAGATAAAATGGAGAAGAGAAAAGCTATCTATTCTTAAGAAAATGAGCAAGGCATTTAAAGTGGAGAAATGTAGTCAAGCGATCTTAGGAAAAATAAATAATTTCTATTCGCATTCTTTTTTATACTAGGTATTTCGTATGCCTTTATTATTCCACTTATCAGATTTCTGCTCGTTATATATTTCAAGCTGATCCACGTTGCCTCAACCCATGTTTTACTCTGTCTCTAGGGTTAACTGGAAGAAGAGACCTTATGGTCTCAATTTCGCCCGAATAAATGCGTTTATCTCTCTCTCTCTCTCTCCAAATACTCCTACTTGTTGGCAAACAGGGAAGGAATCTCGCTTTATTTAGGTATTTATACAAAATATCAAATATCCCTCCTCTTCACTTGGATCTTTCTCAATGAATAATCCCATCTAGCCTGAATTTCTCCCATTCTCCCTCTCTTTCAACCCTCTCCACTCTCCTCTTTCCCTCTTACACCCTTCAGCCATTTAAACCCAACACCCTTCAACACCCCTCACTCTACCCTCTCTGTTCCACCCCTTTATGATTCCGTGATGTAAATTCGAAGGCTCAACCCTGTCAGACAGTATCTAAATGCTCCGTAACTTTTCCAGCTGGGTGTCTTCGTTAAATTGCTATAATTTCTTCGTTGTGTGTACTGGAAATTGTTTAATGATTTATTAATGAGGAATATCCCTCATTTTGGGGTATGTGCAGAACAAACTTTGGGGAAAATTATCCTCACTATTGAATGAACATCAAGTGATATTCGTGCTGCCTGACTTTTTGACTGGGAATATGTTCCTATTAGCGGCAATTTGGCAGGTCAGCTATCCGGTCCAGATTTTTGTCAATTTTTTTCCAAGTAATTTTTTTAGACTTTAATGCTTGTTTTAATGAAAATCTTATTGGTTTTTAGGACATATCTAATCATTGCGAAGAAAATGGAATTTTTTAACACATTTTTTCATAAGCAATAATGTGTTTCTCTTCATTCTTTTAGGGATGTGGGTAGTTAGGTAATCAATAAAATAAAGTTCCTCATTGGTATTAGCAATGTGTCGTTTTAGGATGTTAGAAAGACTCCAGCCGAGAAAAATTGACCTTTCAGACCTCAATATTACGTCAATGACTAGCGTTTGGGGTATAATTGTGCTGGTACTTTCATTGCTTTCTCATGCTTTATTACTTATCTGTCTTTCACTAGAAACACCAAATCTTCTCTTCCATTTCATCCCCTGTCCTGTTGTCCCGTTTTTAATTGTTTAAACCTTTCACCATTAAAAAGCGTAAAAATTAATATGAAAAGGAAAAATTAACTGTTTGTATATTAAAACTGTAGCTTATATTTCTTAAAGATTTTGCTAAAACATTTAAACGAAGAATGCGTGCATTTTGAAATGGTTAAACATTCCTTTGTACTTGTTGTAAATGAGCGATATTAATTATTCATATAGCTAGTTAATTTACCAATTAATAAATGTAAGCATCAATAATATTGTTTTATTGAAAAAGTCAAGAACAATTTGTTTAGAAAGGCACAGTTTTTCAATCTGTAGAATGTTTTGACAATAGAGGGACGAACTCACCCAATACCAATCGGTATATGGAATCAATAATTCATACATAAGCGTATTACGGTGAGCCAAGTCATTACCCTTTGCCGCTTT
The DNA here is from genome assembly GCF_022747635.1 of Hetaerina americana. NCBI lineage: Eukaryota > Metazoa > Arthropoda > Insecta > Odonata > Calopterygidae > Hetaerina > Hetaerina americana. Next base: position 19,779,029 of record NW_027286069.1, read on the forward strand.
TGGAAGATTTGGTGCCCGAAAAGTCGCAAAGGTTGGATGAAGCTGATGGCGCCCACAGGCGTCTCCGGGAGTTGAGGCAGGGGACAGATGCTAGCAGGCTAAGACTCTACCAACTGAACGACCACGTTCGTACAAGTTACGTTGCCAACAATCGATGGCACTGTTCATTTTTGCCCAACAACATCCCTAGCGTAGTGAAACCAATTACTTTTAGTAATTTAGTTTACTGAATTATATTAAAACAAACGATGACAAATTTTGTCCCCGTCAAAAAATCCCTCATGTTTGCTCTAATGTTTTTTAAACAAGGAGGGGATCGGATATTGCAGTGGCTAACGTACTGGTTTCCTATTCAGACGGCCCGGGTTCGGATCCCGAAGGCGGCAAATATTTTTCAGTCGATCGCCACTTGAGGTGCTTTGTGGAGAGAACTTTTAAGTGAGTAAGCCGTCCGTCGGATGGAACTTTAAGCTTCGGACCTCTTGGCGCCTTTCGTTAAGAATAGGCTAATGCCGACGCCGGGTTTCTCTCCACCCTTCATCCATTCCTGTCCATCCATAAAGGCGCAAATGACCTCAGCTGTCGGTTGCCTCCCATAAAAAACTACAACTACTCGAAACAAGGAAAATCTTCCGTTGTGCACCAAATGATGTTCCTTCTCATGCAAAAGACATGTACTCCATCGTCATATCCCTGGAAAGAAATCCACACTCCAACTGTGGAGAGAGAGAGAATCTAGTTCGTTATATTGCTTATTCATCCGGATATTTCTCGTGCTTTATTTGCTGGCTCCGCTGCCTTGGCATGCGTCGCTTGAGCATTCCAGCCGTCAACGCTCCAGCGATTTCCATTCCCGTCTGAAGTTGATGGTGAGTGGGGAGGGCGGGTAGAGGGTGGCGGGGGAGAGAGAACGGGATAAGAGCGAGATAAACGTCTTGTGTGGGTGTGCCAAGGAAAGAAGGGGATCAAACTTCTTCTCCATTGAGAAGTGAACGGGGGAAGGTAAGTCGATAGCAGTCGAATACGAGCGAGGATTTGGAATCTTTTTTTGTTCTTTCAGGAAGGTGAAAGGAGTAAGAGGGTGTATTGCCATTAATCACATTCGGGCAAGAAACCTCTCATGTTAGTGCTCCTTCAATGAGGTCTCGGTTGGGTGGAAGTCCTGAGATCAATGGGTGAAGCAAGGGAAATATGGAACGCTACGGACTTCGATTCCCCTACATTTTATCTGTGATGTATCACTGATTATGAAGTCATTTTTTTTACCTCGTTGTAAAGTAGTCAATCAGCCGGGTTTGAAATATAAAATGGATGATTTTAGTAAAATAAAGAGTAATAAAATCTAATATATGCTGCAATCATATGGTAGCAGTATTTGTTGTAACTTACGTCTACATGGTACCTAGCTAGCCAACGCTAAGGTGAGTGGCAGGAGATGATTCAGTGCCTGGAATGTTACTGAATCTGGCATGGAACATTGAAAATTTTTTTGCGTTCATTACCTTCAAATATTTAAATATTTCAAACAAATGAGATCATATCAACTATAGACGCATGCACCACAGTATCTAGACCTCAAGTACTTTCCTGCGCAGGAGAGATGACCTGCTAGTTACAATAAATAGATATTGTCGCCATGTTAACAAAATAAATGTTAGATTTTGTAACTACAACACGATAAGCTGTTAATAATAAAAAACCAAAATTAAAAAAATTACTCGACTTTTCCAGCGTGGGCGTTTGCAGTTATTTTGATTCCTTATGTTACGTATATTAGATCTGTCAGTTCTACAAATAACCTCTCTAATCTTATTTTCATGATCTATCCTATCGCGGCACCATGAGGCTAACAATACATTTCCAGCATCACCACTGAAGTGACCCATCAAGTCTGAGGCTGATCAGGGAAAAACTAAGGCTGAGAATGACTTAAGGAATAAATCTGAGTGACAGTGTACGAAGTCGGGCGTAGATTCGACCGATTTATGGGGTCATTTTTCTCATGAGCCGTAAGGGATAACTGCCTCGTGCAGCTTGCGTCTCGCATTTCTCGGCGCACTTCGTCCATTATTCTCAATGCTTTTTTTTCCCTTCATCTGGTCGGCTCTCACCTATATCCCTGTCTCGCTCTTCTCTATAAGGTTAGCGGCTCATAACGCGCCGCGTCCTCCGTACTGCGCGCACGTGCGGAGTGTTTATTTTAGCAGCAACGTATCTAAACGCCCCTCTCCCAATTTCATCTCCTCGGCCTATTCTTCCCTCCCCCACGCCCGCCCTACCGTTTACTTCCCGGAGGAGGCCTTTTTTCCATCGGTTATTCTACTCCCCGCCACCGGGGTCTCCTTCCCTAATCTCATGAAGAAGACCTCCCCTTCGTCCCAGCTCCAGGTTTCAAACCATCCCCTATACCCTTCATCCACCCGTTGTTTTCGCCCCGCAGACCTACTCCCGTTTATCCATCGGTGAAACCACTTCTCCGACCCATTTCCTCTCTTTTCCCCTCCTCCTCCTCTTCTCTTTCTCTCTCTCTCTCTCCCTCCCTCCCGTCCTTTCTCCTCATCCCCTCCTCATCTCTCGCTGGCAGACCTTCAGTCTTTGAGGCCAGATGGCGTGCCGTCAAGCCAGCGAGGGCCTTCTTTCCTCCTCACACACACACACACTCCCTCACACACCCCGTCCCCTGAATTCGTAAGTGCCTCCTCTCCCAGCTTACTTTTCAACCCTCGTCACACCCTCCCCCCTCCTTTCCTTCCTTCCCTCCCTATCCTCCCTTTTGTTTCCCCCTCTCCCTTCCCATTTATCGATTAGCACATCCTCCGTCTCCTCTCTCTCCCTAAATCTCTTTTACCCTCTCTCTTAAAGGTTACATCCGCGGGACGGATTTCCTCCGCCATCCCTCATCCCTGGCTGTCCCGGAAATATTCGTCCTCCGGCGAATAAAAAAGTTTTCACGACCATCTCGCGAACGGTTAATGTCCGCCTGTCTGCAAAGGGATGTGCTAAGAGGGTTCTTTTCGGGGTGGATGGTGTGACTAAATCACGACGCAAGGAAATTTCGCCGCCTTGTAATTTTATTATCGCACCTTGGATTGCGGGGTTGAGACGACTATAACAGATGAATAATGGCATATATATACACACACATATGTATGTAAATATGTGTGTATATATATATATATATATATATATATATATATATATATATATATATATATATATATATCTATATATCTTTGAAATGGAACGCTCGGCGGCGACTCCAATATATATATACTCTACTACTCACACAACACACACACACACACATTATATATACATATATATATACATATATATATATATACATATATATATACATATATATATATATATATATATATATATACATATATATATGTATATGTGTGTGTGTGTATACTTGCCTGTGTACTTCTTTTATTTTTGGTCATTGGGGTAATGGCATGATTCCAAATTGTATTAGATCTTTGAGACGTTGTCGCGGGAAAGAATGGAGATGTTAACCTGAAGACAAGGGAAGATCAACAACTTACACTTAAATATGGTGAAAAAGTATAGGTCTTTACTGAGAGCAAATTGTAAGGTTACAGAAAATATAGTCGGAAATATTGAAAGGTAATTTAATGTTGAAGGCCGTAATAAAGAGGAGAATTTTGGGTAATCTGTGTTGATTAAGGAAAGAAATACACTAATACCAAATACTTTCCAAATGTCCGTCGTACATATGTTTTCAATGACTCGGATACATACAAGAGCGTATTAATCATTCAAGAATATGTACAAACAATCGATGTTTATAAATAAAGTCATTTGATTAAGAGGTGGCTTAGCGTCGTGCGGAAAATTTTTACGTGTAAAAGAAACTTTCTCAGCGCATTCCTCTTATTATTTTCTCAAGCTACAATTCACAAACCCACAAAAAATCTAAAAGAAATTAAAAAAACTTAATGGAGTACACATATATGAAAATGCGAGCCAGCCTTAAAGAAGATAGGTTTCATTCAGATGGATTGGATGGTGGATATTGTAATGAAAAGGTACTAGAGAAAGGTTTTGCTACGCTTTAGTTAGGCCACGTCTGGAATAAGAGGTTAGTATAATGTGTGGAAATGCTAATCAAAAAAATTGTTACAGAAAAAGAGTAGCGCGACGAATATGCTAAAATTATTAGATTGGGAGCCTCTTGATTCTCAAAGAGATTAGTCTAGGTTGACTTTTATACAGATACAGGATACCTGAGTTTTTTTGCAACACCTCACTCTACTAACTCAGGTAACCTCAGTGAAATTTTTTTTCCATTGTAGTCTCCCTGTATTCTATTGGTCCAGCGATTTTCCAATGTCTTGATCCCATCTCGAAAATAAGATTCCTTCAGAGCTGCAAAACACCCGTCTACTTCGGCTGTTAGTTCTTTGTTTGAAGATGATCTCTGTCCACCGAGGAAAATTTACAGCTTTGAGCTCGTACTACCACGATGATGGTTGATTCATATTCGCCGGCTAATTTCAATGTTCTTTTTTTTCGGAAGCGTCCAAACTTTCAACCACTTAAATAGAATAGCAGGGATAGATACTGTCATAGATAAAAATTGAAGCACTCGTTTTTCTCTCGCATGAAACGCATTCATAACAAAATCGAGCCCAATCAGCCGAAATAGTTGTTTAAAGACAGTCATTAAATGATTATCCCAATATATTATAGCTTGTTTGTTGATATGTGCAAAACGTAAAAATTGAGCTAGAGCTTTTCAAAACGGGACGCAATGCATGGAAATTAAAGAGATGGAGTAGGATGGGTAGGAAACGTTAGAATTGTTGACAATCTTGCCGTAACGTCATCTTTTCCCTAAGAAATTTCCGAGTATATCGAGGAAACATTTTTATTATTGAGGTAAATCCGTTTCAAAGGCATCATCCGCTAAGACAGACAAACCTTCCACACGATTCGTTTCACTCCGTTTGGTTTTACTCTATGAATGGCCGAATTTATTAAATTAATTTGATATATATTTGTTGTAAAAGATTTGTTTTTCATTTTTTTAGAGGAACTAAGACACGATCTTCCCATTAAGCGCTCTTCAGCATACAATCTGAATTTACACGTACTGAAGTTAACGTGGTTGCGAGCGAGGGTCTCTTGACCGTTACGGTTTCGCAGCCGTGGTTTTCGTTTGAGCCGGGAGTTCACGGAAATTCGCGTCGCAAAGTTCTGGCGACAAGTTTTAGAGTTTGAGCCGAAATGTTGGAGAGAGAGAGAGTCGGGAGGCAAGTGGGTTTTGGGAGTTTTGTGGTTGAAAAGGGCGATGGGGAGGTGTCTGTTCCCTAATATTTTTAAATCGTCTTCCCACCTCGGAGGATGAAGTTTCGTAGTGTTCTTCCCAGCCTCAAGCATTAATTCACTCACTGCTCCATCCTTCATATTTTCATAGAAATGAAAATTTATTATTGATAGAAATGAGCTCTTACGGCTAGTTATATTGAATGAATGTAGAACTCCAATAGCCGTAAACAGTTTAACTTTCTAAACAAAGTACAAATGAAATTAGTTGGCTAACGCCACAAGTCAAGAAGGGGTAAAAGATAAAAGGAAGACCTTTCTTATCCTCTCCTTATTACCTTTTATCCCTTCTTGACTTCTGGCGTTAGCCAACTAATTTCATTTGTACTTTGTTTAGAAAGGTAAAACTGTTTACAGCTATTGGAGTTTTACATTCATTCAATGCATATTTATTGTTTAAATGTTCTTCCAAAAATCTTCAGCTGTTTATTTTTATTTTTTTGGGATTTATTTCTCTTCATATTTGGTTCCTAGGGGGTTCGAATCGGAACAGAATCACCTATCGTAAACGTCCTTAACCTATGGTCTATTGAAAATGGCCTCATTCTGAATTGAGTTGTTCGAAAATTTTTAAGGTAAACTTGATCCCAGTGACATATCACTCTTCGATGACGACATTTTCGTTAAACGTCTAAAAGTAAAACCTAAAGTTGTGCGTAGGTGTGATTAATAGGGAGTTTCATGGTAAAATTACGTCGCTTTACAACCCGATATGCAATAATGTTATTGTGCTACGCAAAATGTTTTTATTTTGGAATTTATGATTTTTGTTATGCATTCTCGTGCCTACCTTTTGTTAACGTATCATTGTGAAATACGTTGTGTCGAACCAACTTAATTCTATGGAAATGTACGTTATCTCTTTCATTTGAAATATTTTCGGATTCATGGGTTCGATGTCATTAGAATGCGTGAGGTTGTTTTGGAAGAACGTATACTTGAACCTGTCTGTAACTCTCCCCACCTCTCTTGCAATATCGCGGTGGTTGAATCTACCTATATGATTCTGGGCCACAGCAATTACCTTGCTTGTTCTGAAAAACTTAGGTTGACCATTCTTTTCTAAGACTTGTTAGCTCCTATAAATATTCAAATGCCTTCCTTAGTAACAAACAAAGTGGCATTCTCTCAGAATTTCGTTAATTCTGTGTAAATCAAAATGGTACCCTGCAAACCATCACTAGGGTGGGTGGCAGTAGGTGTTCCCATACCAGTCAATCAACATCAGTACCTAGCTTTCCTAAAATGTTAGTCAGAAATAAGCATGTAAAATATTTCGAATGTGGAGATTATGTTAACTATAGGAAAATGAACTATATTAGGATGTGATAAAATAATGGTAACATTCTAGACTATAAAAATTGAAAAAAAATAGTTTCCTCTAGATCGGCCGTTTGCAGTTATCCTGGTCCTTTCTGTCGTTCGCGGGGAAAATCACGTTTTAAAGCCGTCGCTTTTATTCTTAATCTCATTGATATCATTTTGTTTTAAAACTTGTACTGAAAATTACAACACTTCCCTAAGAAAAAAATTATACCCATGGTCAAATTAATTTCATCCAGTAATATTAACGTAAATGCATCATCCAAACACATGTATAATTTATTCACGACGACTTTTCAAGGGAGTTATGGGGAGGTATGAGGAAGGCATCTTCCCGAATAACAATTGACGCTGTACCTACCAACGCCCTTGATGTGTAGGCATTTTTAGGTAGACAAATGAGAACTCATTCGTACTCCAAAAACTCCGTACTGTTGACATGTTTTTAGCTCACTGCGGTTCTTGTGGTGCCCGATAACTTTCCCTCTCCCCCGAATTTTATCCCCGCTACAACTTTCAACTTCTCCACTGTCTTCGAGTTGCCCCTTCTAATTCGTTTGTGTCGTGCTCTGTAAATCTTGGAGACGAAATTCAATGGGCAGAGCGGCTGTTGGTTGCAATATATGACGCCAAAGAATGGTGCCGTATGAAGATTTTAATATGGCAAGTAGAAACTTGCTTGCTCGAGGCGACAAAACGATAACGTAACAGTGGGAGATATTCGACACTGCGCAATAATGAGGGTAGACACCGCTTGCACTGTTGTTGGTCTTTATGTACGCATGCGCAGATATTGTACTATGAGTCGAGCTCAAGGGCAAACCACTTAAACTTGAAAAACAAACTTCACCGTCTAATAAATGATAAATAGATTGAGCCAGTTACGACAGGCTCAACTTTGCGATGCATCATTTGTAAAATTGAATCAAATCCTTTTTGAAATTCATGAAAATAATTCCTATTTCGTAATAATTTATTTTCGTGAGGTTCACTACAGGGAGAAATATTTAACTTGCCACAATTAAGTGTGAAAGAACACCTGATCTCCTTTTTGCTAAGGATTAAAGTTTTCAAACGACCCATCAATATACGGAGAAATAAACTAAATAGATTTCTTGGTACTCCCTTGCCATCTGGAGAATATATCTTTCTGGTTTCTGTGAGAACTCTAAGGATTAAAATTAAATATTTCCAACTTTGATCTAATTACATCTTGATGGTAAAAAATTGGCAAACACTGCATCAAAGGCAAAAAGAGACAGTAAAGAATCAACTAGCTCGAAAAACGTCAATACCTGGGTTGTTATCTATAGTATCTACAAGTTGCTTATCAGTTCTAAGGTATCCTAATTTTTTTTATTGGGAAAGTGAGTATCCAGCAAAATTAGGTCAAAATAAAACTCTCGAGATGCACTAAAAAGATGGCTTCACTGTTTGGTGCACAAGGTTTTTAAAGCTTCCGATAGGGTAAATTTTGGTTTCAACATTTAAAGAATAGTCATGTGTCGTACAAGGAAAGTCTTCGGTCATCCGTTTTCTATACTTGCTTTGTTTGATATCCAATAAAATGTGATAGAAAATTGATTGAGGCGCACAGTGATGGTATTATGGATGTGAGAGGTTTGCGTTTGTAAGTGCGGCAGTCCAAAGAAGGCCGACTGTCGAAAGACAACGAACCGAAGAAACCCCAGCTACCAACCATCAGCAAGTTTCCAGTTAGCAAAAGGAACCCATTCAGTGGCATTCTCGGCAGCTATATAATCATGACACCAATGTTGTGAAAAATTATGATGTCTACAAGAGATCATGTTGAGAAGCAACAGAAGTTTAAAATTTCTGGTGCTAGTCACAAAAAATAGGCCAGAAAAGTCATAAAACAACAAGGTAACCAAAGAACTTGTAGGGATCTCTTTTCTCAACCAAAGTGACGCGACAATACGATCTTTCTTGGAGTGCCTTTGTGATAGTAAAAATAAATTTATTTTCTCCAATGATAAAAAAAACCGATATCGTGCAATTTTAAGTTCACAGAGTATTTTGATTATTAAGTGTATTAAGGTACAAAGCATAGAAATGTTAATGGTATGTTAACGGTACTAGGCACAAAAGTTAATGTTAAATAAAGCTCATATTATATACATTTAGGAATGACCGTTCTGCGCTCGTTTTCCATCAATAAACTCGTTGATGCAATACAGGTATGTTAACGAAAGGGTTACGTATAATAACCCTTTCTCTAGAGCTACGACCTTCAGTCTTTCATTGGATGATGAGGTGAAAAATGGTTTTTAGATAAATGAGGAAGTTTAAATATTAAAGCAACCGTTTTTCTATTGTACCCCTTTTCTACTCGTAATTAGCCCCATCCTCTGTTCTTCTATTATTCTTATACAAAATCTCGTAGCAATTAGGCAATTTTCATGATGGAAACGGTCAAGCCTGGTCAACGGTCACTCTTACAATTCACATATCGTACATACACACGAGTGTTCGACGAGTATACTTAACTGATTATCTTTTCAGAGGATACCGTTGGGGAAAATGTAATTCCGGATTTATTTTATTTGAACCGTTTGCGAATAAATTCCGCAATGTATGCAACGTTTTTTATTGCTATGAAAACCAAAAGAGTGTTGAAAATTATGCGATCTCAGAAAGGCTATCGCTTAATTTTATAAACGTATTCTTCAGCTTTACATTCCCCTATAAAATCATTAATAGGGATAGATGCGTAATATATTTATGAGGAATATGTTTAATTTTTGGGAAATTCCCAAAAATATTAAAAATGAATATTCATTGAGCGCGATATCATTGAAATCATTTGTTTATTGCGGTTAACGCCTATAAGGTATGTGTTAGATTTGATCTATTAGTATTAGGAAGTACTTATGCCGTCATCGCCTGATTATAATGGCATTCATTCAACGTAAAATATTTAGAATCTGTGAAGTCAATTGTAATGTAGCTATTTATTAATTTTGATTGCTAGTCTCCTACCAATTGGTAATAATATTTTAATATTTTACCAGTTTATTTCGTTCAAATTAAGCACTGAGGGATCCATGTCACATATTTATCAGAATAAATACTAAAAAATTATTGATATTTTCACAATAGTGAGTAATGTGGTCTCTATGTATTAATCTTAAAATAATGATAAATCATACGTATGGAATGGAATTTATTAATTTAAACTCAACTGCTCAGTCTTAAAAAATAATCAATAAAATGTTGCTTTGAAAGAAATCTAATGTTTATTGAATCTCCCTGCTCATCAAGATTGGTTTCGTCATTAAGTAAATATTGCTAATTTTAGAGAAGAAAATAAATAAATCATCGAATGTGAATGATAAAATATTCATTCAGGTACTTGTAAATTATTTATCCTGTTATAGAAATGAATATTTCCCCGTAAATATTTAATTTATGGAACGCTTTAAATTCTTTATGAAATCATAAATATTTAATGCCTTGAGTAATTGATCCACTGACTAATTCCGTGGAACCTCTGCAAATTTTCTCCCTTGGGTGAGAATATAATTTTTCCACACCTCAGCATGTGATATTTATCTTTTTTCTTAGTTGTTAGACTTCATTTAGTCTCACGTTCGACTAATTGATGCCTTAGTTTAATGCTTTACGATTAGTCTCTCCCTGTAAATGTATCTAACCAATATACTCCGCCAACTGAGATTAAAAACTCTGGTTAATATCCATCTTAAACATGGTTTAGGTTTCAATGATACATCTTAACAATAATCGCATCACAGATGTAACAAAGGACTAATAGAGCTTGGTTCGCAATATACAGGGTTCGTCCGGAAAATAAGTGTACTGACTCCTGGGCTGGGCGCGCCGCTCCAGGCGCGCAAAGCACCGCTCTGACGGACTGCGATTGGAGGGGGGTATGTTGGCAAGCGACGCTGAAAAAGGCAGTTGGCTCTGAGCTGTGGTGTAGTGAGGAGCTCTGTTAACGCGAACCTCCACGCTCGACCCACGTCACGGAACGCGATGCCGAAGTTTTTGGAGCAAAGTTATTCCATCAAATTTGCGGTGAAGCTTGGGAAATCGTCTACCGAAACTGTCGGTATGATTAACCAGGCTTACGGGGAGTCAGCCATGTCCAGAAACATGATCTTTCGGTGGCACAAGATGTTCGTGGAGGGCAGAGAAGAGGTCGACGACGAGTCTTCGAGAGGTTCCCGATGATGCCTTCGCGGGAGCGTTCCAGGAATGGGAACGCCGCTGGAACAAGTGTATCGACTCACAAGGGTCCTATTTTGAGGAATATTAGCTTAAGATATGTAAAAGTGTAATAAATTTTTTTCCTGAGCTCAGTACACTTATTTTCCGGACGAACCCTGTAGACGTGGTGGATGATGTTTTCTTCTTAAAGTCAGAAAAACATGATTATTTCCTGAGAAAGCCATAATTCATGTGTTCGGAACAAGTCCACGACCCTCATTTGAATTTTTACGGGGAGTTGATTAATTTTTATTGCTGGCGCAACCTAAGTTTTAAAAATTTGAGATTTTACTCATGGTACACAAGAGTCCTCTATGATTTAATTATAAATTTCACTTATCATCGATTTTCAGTGTGTGAGTAAAGGATTTGAACCGTTGATACCGCTCAAAAAGAACTATTCCCAGGTGAAGGAAGGAATTTAAAAAAGTTAAATTACAGGGTATATACGAGGGTCATCCGGAAAGTAGTACCCGTTCGTGCCGCATGAAGTGCTGACGACGCGAGTAGCCGCTGGACGAGGTCAGATAGCTTCAGTGGCTTGTCTGCCTTCTCTGAGCCAAGTTGCGTGACGCTAGCATTGCCTGTGTTGTTTCTGTGATTGTTTACAATGTTTAAAAAAATTGAGAACGCCGCCAGTTGTGAAGTGAGGGCAGTGATTAAATTCCTCAATGCAAGAAACGTTCGCCCATGTGATATTCATCGCCAATTAAAGGAGGTGTATGGAGACAATGTAATGGACGAGTCGTCTGTTCGGCGGTGGTGTCGCAACTTCAACATGGGGAGGGGGAACACACACGACGATGAGCGTTCGGGGAGACCGTCTGTCATTACAGACCAACTGGTGAGCTCAGTTGACGAATTCGTGAGGAACGATCGGCGCGTCACAATTGATGACATCTGTGAGCATTTTCCCAATGTTTCTCGAACAATTGTTCATGAAATTGTTAAACACCATCTGCATTATGCAAAAATTTGTGCAAGATGGGTCCCTCGCGTATCTCAATGAGCTGGCGGCGAAGGACTATGCAGCAGGAATACAGAAACTTGTCACACGTTATGACAAATGCCTTAATTTGCTTGGAGATTATGTTGAGAAGTAGTTTAAAGTATCCTCTTTCAAATAAAATTTTTTATGTTTGTTAATATTTACTTTTGTGTCTTTATTTCACGAACGGGTACTACTTTCCGGATGACCCTCGTATATCTGAAACTAAGCCTTCCCCTGTGACATTGACGAATTTGCTGCAGTTGGAACTATTCTAATGCTACGTGAAAACTAAGAAGCCACTGTTAATGTGTGGCAGGTGGTTATTGGACACCAGGGTTAATGCAGAGTGATAAATTAATGTTTTGCTTAATTGATTTCTACCAATAAATATGTACGATATTTCAAATAGTAAAGATAAATTTAACTTCATTTATGCAACATCTTTTGTGAAGTGGCATTTAAGAATCTTTACGCATAACGTATCTGTAATATTTTTCTACAAATTTGGTAGAGCATTTAATAGACCTGCTTAACCAAACATACGGGGAGGACTTTATCAACGGAGCACAGTGGGCAAAAACAAATGATTTCATCATATTTAAGGGTGAATAATGTTCTTCGGTAAAGGTCCTGGGACTGGAGGTCACTATGTGTCAACAGACGATGACCATATCAGAAGAATTGGTGCTGAGATGATTGAAAACCATCGAATAAATGTATGACGAAGGAGAAACCAAAAGAGGACCTTACCCTTTAAATTTTCAGTTAAGAACTTCAAATATATCCCATTGCTACCGTGAAGCAATATTCGTACCGCGATATTGATTTACTGAACGAACTAATTTGACATTGTGCATAGATTTTACATACACTCACTTCGGCATTGAAGAGTCCTCAAAGTAGTACCAACGACGTAAAAGCCACTATTTCGTCAAAACCTATACTGAAGATTAAATAGGCAGGAAAACTGAGGAGCGATTAAGTCAATGCAAGAGAACAGGACAGCAAAAGAGAACCTTAACTTGCAGAACAGCAAAAGGGGACCATAGTGAAAACTAAGCCAATGTAGAACTGAATGGATTAGGTACGCATTAAAGTACAATGTCAGTCTCAAAAGTAGTGTGGTGTGTAATCACACCCTGCTACACACCATAATGGCGAATTGAGGGTTATTATGTAATAAGTAAAGACATTAGTTAGAAACATAATAGGAGGGAAAATTGAAGGGAAGAACCTTGCAAAGACCAAGAGACAAATATATACATAAGAGTGAATTAAGAAGGACTAAAACGGAGAAGATATCAGGGAGTGAATAACTAAAACTAAATAGAGAAAAATGGAAGGCCGAAGTAAACCAATGTTAGAATCGAAATACCGATGACTATAATTTAATACTCACGCTGTTTTGCAGTTACTTGACTAGCTTGTACGTAAAAAAACAACATATTATACTCGTAAAACTGTTATTAGGAATTTTTTTAGAATATATTTAGGAGCCTCATGAGATGTAAAAGATTACTTACGTACGTGATTGTTACGTTGAGTCCGATCGAGGTTTGGTGATGAAGTTCGACATTTAAACTAGAGGTTTGTTTATCAATATGATAAACTATTCCTCTAAGGAGGGCTCCACGGCTTCATTTTTGATACGCTGTGCATAAAAACGTCATGGATTTTTTTATCACACCTTGTATGACTTCATCGCTCTCGAGCACAACGCGGAAGTCTTGAGGAGATTAGGGGGCATCGAGGGGGAAAAGGGGATGTTTTGCCAGGGTGCAGGGGGAAACTAGCTCCTCCTTTTCCTCCTCTCCTCAAGTCTCCCAAGGGTCCGTGCCCAAGCGGGAAAGATATCGTGTGCAAGCCTCTAGGGGGGTGAGCAGGGGAAGGGGAGATGGGGACTTGAAGGTAGTGCATCCTCCCTCCAAATCATTATATACGAACCCCTACCCCGCACCCACCACCTCCCTCCGTGCCATTTACTCTCATGTCCTACAACCTTTCGCCATTAATTCGCCTTGCCTCTCACATATCCCTTGCGTTCCAAAGGATAGTTTTGACAATGGCTGCCTAACCAAGCTACACTTCCTTGGTTCGAAGCTTGCAGCAGAGGCGGAAACAAGGGAGCAAAGAGACACTTGAATGTGTATAAAATGTGTGGATATATAATTGCATGGTGAATATATATATATATATACATATATATATATATATATGTATATATATACACATATATATATGCATATATATGTGTGTGTATATATATATATATGTATATATATATACACATATATATATGCATATATATGTGTGTGTGTATATATATATATATATATTTATATATATATATATATATATATATATACTACCTTGATCAAAAAGTTCCCGGAATTACCACCGTGTGGCGCTCCCATCGTTCCGATTTGAGTTCTGTTTTTTTTGTTAAGTTGGTACATCTGTTGTTGATATTCCCTTTAAATCTTAGTGTCATAACTTGACATTTGCAAAAGTTACGTAGCCAAGAGTACATCTATCTCTGTGTGTGTTGGCGATTTTTTACAATTTCAGAAATGGATTTAAATTTGCAACAACGAACTTGTATTAAATTTTGCGTAAAAAACGGATTTAGTGGCGCACGGACGTTGGAAAAGTGTTTCGGCAACGATTCTCTAAAAAAACGGTCGTTTACCAGTGGCACGAGCGGTTCAGAAGTGGTCGTGAGTCAATCGAAGATGATGAACGCAGTGGCAGACCATCGACATCGAAAGTCGGTGAAAAAATTGATAAAGTAAAAGAAATGTTGGTCAATAACCGCAAATTAACCATCAGAGAAATAGCGGAGGACTTGAACATTGCCTATGGATCCGCCCAAGACATTGTGGTTAATGATTTGGGTTTCCGTCGTGTAGCAGCAAAGTTGGTGCCAAAAGACCTCAATTTCATGCAAAAAAGAGACCGTGTTGACGTCGCAAAAGACATGATTTGCGAGGCTGAATCCGATCCCACATTCATCAAAAGGATCATTACTGGAGACGAGACGTGGGTTTATGAGTACGACACGCAATCCAGACATCAGGCAAGTGAATGGCGTTCACCAAATGAGCCGAGACCAAAAAAACCACGTCGTTTTCAGTCAAAAAAGAAGGCAATGCTGACGGTTTTCATGGATTACAACGGTGTAGTGCATCATGAATTTTTGCCAGAAGGCCAGACAGTAAACAAAGAGTATTATTTGGGCGTTATGAGACGTTTGCGTGAAGCAATTCGCCGAAAGAGACCAGAAATGTGGGCAGAAAACTCGTGGATTTTGCACCATGATAACGCACCGTCGCACAGTGCTATCATTATTCGTAATTTTTTGACGAAAAATGCAACAAATACCATCCAACAGCCACCGAATTCACCTGATTTGGCTCCCTGTGACTTCTTTCTGTTCAATCGAGTTAAAAAACCATTACGGGGAACGCGTTTTAGCAGCCGAGAGGAAGTAATGGAAAAATCGCAGGAAGCACTGATGGACATACCGAAAACCGACTGTAACTTTTGCAAATGTCAAGTTATGACACTAAGATTTAAAGGGAATATCAACAACAGATGTACCAATTTAACAAAAAAAACAGAACTCAAATCGGAACGATGGGAGCGCCACACGGTGGTTATTCCGGGAACCTTTTGATCAAGGTAGTATATATCTGTATGTATGATTGTATTTATGTGCATTGCTAGTCTCACGCACGTGAATAGTAATGTATAAAATTTAGCATTAGTGGAAACAGACAGAAACACTCGAAAAAGAAAAGAAGGTCAATAGGTTTCTAATTTTCGGTGGTCGGCGACCACCGAAAATTCGAAACCTAGTGAGTTTCTTACCTTTTTTGTGTATTGCGCTGTGTTTGCCTATGTCCACTAGTGTTATGTGTATATTATATATATATATATATATATATATATATATATATATATATATATATATATATATATATATATATATATATATATATATATATATAAACTTTGACAGCATCAAACAATAGAAGAACACATAAAAAGATCACTCACACGTTATTTCTTGATCATTTTGACGGAATTCAACTCCGTCTTCATCGGAAAAAAACTTATATTTCTTCCGAAGAAGACGGAGTTGAATTCCGTCGAAATGATCAAGAAATAACGTGTGAGTGATCTTTTTATGTGTTCTTATATTGTTTGTTGCTGTCAAAGTTTGTTATTCAACACTTCCGTGTTTCTTTGACAAAATCATCTATATATATAGACACATCCAAACAATGTATCATAGATTAGGTAACGTAGATTTTGAGATTTTTTCAATTCGCTCAACACTTCTACGTACATATATTACAGAATTATAGCAATACGAAAAATCAATAAAAACATCTGTTTGTAAGCAACTAATAGTTCCACTAGTCCCATCGTTCTGCACCCGGCTAGGCTAGGTGTGAGAGATCCGTCCTTATGCAACCTGAGACCGATCCAACTACTCCCGTCTAGTACGTGTTCTCCATCCCCCTTTCTCCACTTCCCTCCTCCATTCCTCCAACTCCCCTTTCCTCCTTCCCAACTTACCCTCCCTCCCCTTCCCGCCCCCTTCATAACCTCACATTGCACCACACCAAGTCCCTCGGAATCAGGAGACTGCCTTTCCTCTTGAGTGTCATCCTGCAGGGGATCCTCCACTTTCTTCCTCCCTCCCCTTCACACTCGTGTCCCCCAGGCTCCTTGGTCTCCCAGTGTCTATCCCTTTCCTCCCCGCTTCCTTTTCATCACCGAGGCCCTCTTTCATCTCATCCTTTCCACTCCGGCATTAACCCCCCCTCACTCCCTCGCTCTCTCACACTCTCCTCTTGCCACTCTTACCTTGGTCTCTCTTCCTGAAACAGTTTTCCCTTCAGAACATCTCCCTGTTTCTTCATCTCATGCAACAATCTCATTTGTGCGTGCCAAGCCAGAGTTTTAGCAAAATCGTATGCAGTTATTATAACTTTCTCGCAAGTGATTCGCTCGCAGGTTGCAGAAATGGTTTTTGTCTATCGAGTCACATTCGTGGAAGTGTAACGGTAGTTACTTCTTCACCTTCTCGCTCTTTAGAGATAATGTGCCTTCCGCCGAGGAGTGTTTCGGTTCAAATCGTTGAGATACACAATGTGAAAGCTGAACTTAAGACTCATGGATTTCATTTATTAAGTAATCTCCTTGTTGCAGAAAAACTGTTAATATTAACTATATGATAAAATGTTTACTTCTGAGAAAAAACTCAATCATGCGTAGCTCATTATTCTCTACGGTGCCATGTTAATCTCTTTTGATGTCTCTTTAGTGTCGAAGCCAAAAATGTTATATTGAACCCATCCTACTAGTGTGCGTTGTATCATGGCAATTAAATTAGAGAGATCAAATTAAGAACCGACAGATTTCATATGATTTTTTCCCACCAACGGTATATGAGCAAAATAACTCTTAGCGGCCGCGCTGGTGGAAAATGTATTTTCCACTCTAAGTAGCCTGGTATGTTGTCATTTCACCAAACCTTAGTTTCATTATCCTAACGGTATCTAGTAGCTCGTCCAGCATGTGTAGAGAATTAATTAGATACCATCAGGCATGCATGTATAGCAATAATTATCAACAAAATTTTACATGTTTGATACAGCAATAAAGAAAAACTTAATTTTCGACGTGTTATGAATGATGTTCAATCACCACTGCCATACACCGTAGTAGCGGCTATCAGGGTAGCATGCAGGGATCTAAATTTCAACTACTATTTAAGAAATCTGACATGTGTTGATGGTGTGCTGGTAACACAGTAATAGTTTGATAGAATAATGGATACAAGCTCGACCAGTTTAAAAAATATCGATTTAAATGTAAAAATAAATCCTTAAATGGTCATTAAAAATTTTTAAAACTTCAGTTCAAAGTTGCATATTTCCCATGCTATATTAAGTCTGGCGGGTTGCAATGGTGTTTGAATTACGTACTTAATATCAAAGCAAAACATACAATGTTGTATATGAACACTCAGTGGCGTCATGTAAAACTAGCTTTTTCGTAGTTGCCCTGGTATTCATGCGCCACAGATAGTGATGATCCCGGAGGAAGGAAAGATTGAGAGGAGCCCTTCGGTGACCTAAATATGTAACTTCCTAATTGCCAATCATAGGCTAAACGGATAATTGACCAGTCCGCTCCTAGGACATGAGCCTGAGGGCGCTGACCCGGTCGCCTCAGACTCCTTCCGTAATTACCTTGATGTAATCCTCCCTAAGCGTTTTCTAGTAGACTTCTGACTGGACAGGGATGTCATTCGTCCCCTGTCATTAATCTCTTCCAAAAACGGACTTCTGTTATTGGCTTCATATTAAGTTTTTTTATAAAACAGGTTACACTGAAATAAAATAAGTAGGGAAGGGTTGCGGGTATCACTTTGTTAGCAGTTCCAAACAAAGTTTTTATGAGAATAAAACTCACACTTTTTTAATTTTCAGAGACTATTAAGAGAGTTAATGGCATGGCTCGAATAAGACAATTTCTGATGGAACACAAGTTGTCGAAAATTAGTTTGACCGTGATTTTACTTAGTGTGAAAATTAATAGATTTGAGTTTAATTCTCCATATATTTACACATGCTCCAGAGAAATAAATAATAAGTTTTATAATCTCTGTCTGAATTGAAGTTGCAATTTTTAGTCCTATTTAATATACCGAATATATGACGGTGACTATGCATATACGTACAGATAAAATTATATATCGAGAAGCGTTCACAACTCCCATTGGCTGTCTTATTTATATTCTTACTGTCCTTCAAGACAAAAACATAGCAAAATCAAAGACTCAAACGCCCAAATATTTTTCCCAATGAAAAATATTCTACAATTTAATCAAACAGAGCATGGTGGATATAAGATCGTATGTTTGTATGCGTATAGCATGTGCACATCAGCAAACTATGTAGATTCAAATGATTACATGAAATTATATAACTGCATGAATGGCAGGTACTTTAGCACCCACCAGCACACGCCAAAGCAGTTGCTTGCTCAGGTTACTGTTTACATTGAGATGAAATCAGCATTCAATATAACCGTTAAAATGGTAATTCAGTAATGAATTTGGTCGATACCAGGGATGAGACAAGTGCCCATCTATTTCCTTTCGCGTGACAATATATACGTGTATAGTTTCCACGTAAACAGCATTAAATCAGAGGGGGACTAGGTTATCTATAGAAATATGAAGTGACCAGTCGATCACGGAATAAACTCCCGTTGTTCAGACAACATTTGATATTGGTGCAAAGAGTGAGACTTTTAATTATATCTTAATAAAAATATAAAATAATGCCATTTTGGAGGCAAAGAAATGGGAAGCCGTGTAAGTACATTAATGAGATCGAAATACCACATCTGGAACATATTATGCCCGTGGGACGTCAAACTCAACCAAATATAGACACTTGTAGATTGTATTCGAATAAGATAGGAGAGTTTTGCTACGGAGAAAATATATTCACGGAACATTATTTTCTTCGTGCGATTCGAGAGCATAGCGAAAACAGAAATTAAACAATGAAAAAGCTATGGCTGATGAGGTTAGCAGCTGACTATGAAAATGAAACACGTCCATTTAGTTAAGGAAGGCTGGTTCCCTATCACCCCGTGCCACACATCTCGCGGGTAGATGAGACGATAGTTCATAGAGTGCTTTTTTACTGCGGATATATGTCTCCATATTGAGTTAATATGCGACGGACTAAATGTCTTTTGATTTTTTCTCTCCACTAAAACTATTCGACGCAGGATATATACATGTGTTGCGTCACTATGTCTAGGAATTATCAAATAGCACTGTGTTCCTGCCATACGAACGCTGTCTACCCTCGTGATGGAATTGATAGTCAGCTGTACATCGGATCGTGGCAGGGTAGCCTGTCCCGATTTTCCTTACCTCACATCCCCAACAAATAGTATCCTCCCCCCCCAACCCTACGCTTTTAAATTAAGGCCCCACGGAAAACCTTTCATCCTTCGACTTCCCTGCCGGCCGGCTGTCGGTGCCATCACGTGCCCTTTTTAATATTCCATCCGTCCCGGGTCGAGGGGCGGAATAACACGCGGAAAGGGGGATTTTCGGAGTCGGTAGCCTCCTTCCGAGGCCCCTAACGGAACATTGGTCAACCGTCACTCAATCTCGCCCTCGAAACCGTATATTGGGAATGACGTGATTAATTTCAGTGCGTTTCTTTTTATCATTCCAATTCATAAGCATATCAATATCCTGTATCACTGGTTGTCAATTCTTGGATTTAGGAAATTGTTTCAGGTATGACTGAATGGAAATGCTTCATGATTGAAAAGAACTCAAAAACTATGTTAATTCCCTTATTTGACCTAAAAATTCTGCACTACAGCGAAACCTGAGTCGTAAAATTAACGTTTTTATTCGGAATCAAATAAGTTATTTCGAGTTCTTTCTAATCCTTGCATTGACTATTTAGCTGCTAACCAAGTCATTCAGTCTTGGCTCAGTCTCCAAATTCCTGTGCATTTCTAAATCTACATAGCACAATACTCACACCGGCTCTTCTTATTTACATCTACGTAAGATCCCGCATGCTGCCTTAAGGGCGTGTGGCAAGGGATATCACGGCACCTGTCATGCCTGTAGAAGTATTATAAATTACATATGTGTCTTGTGTACGTCTATCTATGTATGTACACATTATTATGTACATTTATATATATATATGTATATCATGCAAAAATGCTACTTAAGTCATGAAGTGTTTTTATGTAGTAAAATTATTCTGGCGTTTGTATTTGATTTTCTTATGATAGAGTATCGTGAGAGGAAAGAAAGAATACTTAAATCTGCCTTGACAGTGATTGTCTCTCTCATTACAACTCTGGTGCCCTGTACCTATCTAAATTATAAATAGAATAAAAATATAAATCATAAATTATGTTTGCTGTCTTCTTGAATCAAGGGGATCCCAGACATATTTTCTAATAGCATAACATACATGCTTACTCTCTTCCCGTGTCAACTTTTAACAAGCCGAGCGGATTTCCGCTTAACCTGATCCATAACCTTAATTAACGTTTTCTCCCGTGGATCCCAGTTACATGCCACATATTCCAACTCTGACCTAAATAAAGCACTTTAACACATATTTTTATCTCTCCCCTATGCCAAAATAATTTTCTTCCTTATTCTAATCATTATCTTTCTTCCAACTTTGCAAATTGATGCACTATTCGGAAAGCAGAATTAGTTACTTGGCCAATCGAATTCATCATTCTGTGGTGGTATCACATTTCCTCTGCGTCTACTGTATATTTCTCTGTTTCTTCTATCGCTTTTGCCTCAAAGACGAGGGAAAATGGGCTTCGTGTTGACAGTGGAAAATTTAAACCTGGTGCATTGAGATACTGTGAAAATTTTGCGTCGACATATAGGAAAGAAGATCTTTTAATTGAAATTCTTTACTTGCCGGAAGTTACATTTTGTAATTTTTATTCATTTCTAGCCGATATTACAATTCTAAAACTGATTTATTGAAATTAATTTCCATGGATATATTTTGGAATAAATAGGTTTATAATGGAGGTTTCAGTGGTGCTGTACAGGTGGCATTAAGATTTTCGATCACTGCCGCATCGTTCTATTTGGCTGTACGTAAGCTTTTCAGTCAAAACTTTTAAGTAGATTTGATCAAACTTTATTGCGGGGTGACAGGTTCCAGCCTACAAGTATATGAACCTGTAAGTGCAACATCTTCAGGTTGCATTGGACCTGAATATGCCACGGGGGAATGAGGACAAGGATGGAATGGAGTAGGTGTGAAATAAGGAAAAAGTAAAATGTACTAAAAGAAAAACGAATGAGTGCCATGCAAGGAATGGGGGGGAGGAGAGAGGGCTGCTGGGAGAAATCCATAGCAGGCAGGAAAGATATATACAGTGCACTTTAGTGGATGATGGAATTATCAAGGCTATAGGAGGAAGAACGTTAGTTCGGCGAGATAGGGATTCGACTCCGGTTTGTTGGACGTAATAAAGAGAGGAAGGACGTGTGCGGCCTTTGAAGAAGGGTTTATTTTAGTAAAGGATTTCAGGTTTGTGTAATGTTAAGAGTGGCCTAGAAATGTAGAGGTATCAAGTTTATCAAAACTAGCGTTACACGTTAGACTAACGAATATTAAGACTTGTCAGTGCAGACATGAATAACGTCATCTTGGGTCCTGGATTAAATTAGCTAATAAGGTATGTTCTAACTGGTCCTCTGTTGATTTTCTCGATCGCCTTGTGGAGAAACATCACTAAGATAATTAATCCATCTTTCCTTCCCCACGGGTCCTGGAAACCGAGCGGATGTATGTCGTGTAGTAGAATATGGAGCAATCATGTGTGAATTCTATAGTATGTTCATCACCAATTCCGATAATTGTATAAATAATTCGGTAACAAATCTTTTATCAATATTTTATTTGACGATCTAATTGAAAATTTTCAATTAAGGTCTCGAATAACTACCATAAATATCGCATTACCTGACTACTTCATGAAAAGAAATAATTTTTTTGGATTGTGTTTCATCGAAGTTTTATTTATTTAATCATGTATTAATGGATATGTAGATTTAAATGAGATGTTTCAGTTCATGTTTTGCTGTCTTAACTATCGGTATGATCACAGTTTGATTAATATGTGATTATTAATTGATCTCTGATTATTTCATGGACAAAAAAGTACACTCTCTGGAGTGTTTATTTAGTGTTTTGGTTTATGGCATTTAAATATAACCATGCTTACGATATGTAGTGTATCCATTAAATACATACCGTAGCCGGTATGATACTGTTAATAATAAAAATGAAATTAATTTTTTGTACGCTCCTGGTTCGTGCTATCTATCGTCCAACCAACGACTAGATTCCCATTAATTCAAATTGGACGCGACAGTTACGTTCTTGAGCATTACGATAAAATGTTTTCAGCAACATTTTTTCTATGGAGAATAAATTCAGTTACAATCTCTTCTCACCAGGTCTTCTCAAACCTTTTTCAACGATGTCGTCTCTTTCGGACGTGACTGGTACGGCCTCTTCAACTTCAGTTCATGTTTCCATTGGGTCAGCTACTCCTAAGTTTAGAGAGGCCTCGACGTCCTCACCCGCATTCGTTTGGATGCTTCGATAATATATTTTCTAGGGTTCACTTCTCATCACATCCGTATCGCATCAAATCCACTGTTGGGGGAGTGGCTGAGTAAAAGTAATTGAATTAACTGTACACGGTTACACTGCCGTTATTTCGAACTTATATTTAAAAAACATTAATTAGTACCCTGTAAGTCACCACTAGGGTGAATGGCAGAAGATGATTACACATTATACTGCCTTGGACACGAAAAGCCTATTCCTCCTAGCGCGGTCGAACAAAAGTTATTTTATTCTGATCCTTTATCGTTTTTGGGAGAAATGTCATCGTAAGTCTATCTGTTCTGCACATAATTACTAACTTGTAGTAGTTACATTACAACGATTTAGCCAGTACTTGTAATCTTTAGAATGTATTCAATAAATTTAAGTGATCGTTACTTTCTCACAATATATTCAACCGCAGTTTTTGGCATAATTTTTTCTACTTTTTTCACTATTTTTCTACTTTTCCAGTTCTCTACTACTGTCGATATCAAACCTTAAAGATTGTTTTGCTTTTTCCAAAACCGTAATATCCAAAAAATTTTGTAAACATGAAAATAATATATTTATTTTTGAATCAAGACATGTAGCTTAATTTATCACTGGGTAAAGTTCTTATTTCCCAATATAGGCACATTAACCACTTTTAAAATAGAAAAATTATGTATTTGAAGAGTATGTAATGTCCCTTCTCATTGAGGTCATCGATGAGGAGGATTTTTAAAATTTTATCAAAAGGAACTGTCATCTAGTTTTGCGATACAGGGTGCAAACTCACTAGCGATCAAAGAGGGATATAGTGGGCGAATTAGAAATGGCTAAGAATACTTTCTACCAGAAGATACAACTACTGGCGGCAAATGTAATTAACATTGACGTGAGGAAGTGAGTTATTAAACTTGCGTGTAGATTATTCCTTTCTATGAATGTAGACATGGACGATTAGGGGTGGCAGAAAAAAAGGTTGGAGGCAATGCAAATTTGGTGCTACCGAAGAACGATAAAAGTAAAATGGATGAAAATGAGTGCCAAATAAAGGGGTGCTTTAATGGGCTGCTCAAGAAAGAAAACTATGGAAACTAATTAGACTCATCCTCAGGCACGATAACCCACCGTAGGCCATGATTGAAGGAAGCCTAGAAAAAGGAAGAATTTCAGATGATGGCTTAGGATAGACAATGGGAAGCAGTTGACGGAATATTTGGAAGATATTAGGGATTCAAGAGAGACTTTGCAAGGAACGAGACATTTTGCAATGCTGCCCTACTACTGTCTTGTTAACTCGTGAAGATGAACTGTTATATTCTTGTAACTGTAAAATATTACTGTAGAATAAGGTAAACGATCTTTAGTTATCCATTATTGAAATAGAAAGAAAGACTCGTACTTTTCCACAGATTTTATTATACGGCACGACGCGTTTCACCGACTTGCGGCATCATCAAAACTTTAGTTACTCTATCCAGTAGTCTTCCCATATCTGATTCACCGTCCTACTCCTAGTAGTAGTTTTGAGGGGAGGCGACCGACAGCTGAGGTCATTTGTGCCATAGGGGATGGACAGGAAAGGATGAAGGGTGGAGAGAAACCTGGCGTAAGGATTAGCCTACTCTTTACGAAAGGCGCCAAGGGGTCCGCAGCTTAACGTCCCATCCGACGGACGACGTACTCCCTCAAAATGCCCTCCACAAAGCACCTCAAGTAAGGATCGAGATACCACTGAAAAATATTCAACACCGCCGAGATTTGAACCCGGGCCCTCTGGGTGGGGAGCCAGCATGATAGCCGCCTCACCATCTCGATCCCCCAGTCCTACTCCTTCCCATTTATTAGAATATGCAAGGAAAGCTCCCCTCTCCTCCAGACTAGTGACATCCCCAAGGCGAATCCTCAGCTATATGCGCGGCCAAATATAGTGAAGCACCATAGAAACAACCTACTCCTGCTAAGCACTGAGTTCTCACGTGTCCTCCAGTTATATCCCTTCCTCACTCTGGGGCGAGGAGTAAGTACGTTTTATAAACTACAGCACTGCATTTTGTTCTGTCGGCGTGAATCCGAATTTATAATCCCTTTAGATTTACGTTTAAATTTCAAAACTGGATGGTGAGAAGGAAACAGGGAAAGAACAAATCAAAAAGTAGGAAATGAAGTGTTAGCAGAAGTGCATTATTGTTTTCTACCGCATTTTGCAAGTGGAAAGGACACCTTTTTCCTACCTCATTTGATGTACGTACACCGCGTTTATTCGTAATTCCGCTCACAACATGTAAATATGTTCTCAAAAGTTTAAGGGAAATTGAAAGGGATATCTTGTTAGCAATGAGAAATCAGTATTCCAAACACAACTAATGGAGATTTGAAGTAGTTATGGGGTTTCCCCGTGAGTCAGAATATTAATTTCGACCATAAATAAGCTTCTCTCCTTTCATATAAAAGATTTAAATATATTTCTTGATAGAAGGCATGGTAATGGAGGAGGTAGAGCGCGGCGCTACTGACCGTAGAGCCCTGGTTTGATTGTGGGTGGTCTCACCGAGCGCCCTCAGCTTAATTTACCCATTGTGTGATTTTTCGGGTCCCAGATCTTCCTGGGGAAATTACAGAGAAAGGAGCTGGCACCCTGTTTACTTTCCTAATGCATGAAGTTGACTCGTCGCATAAATGCATGGTTGAAGGGAGCTTTACTCTCTTATATCAAGACTTAAGGGTGGCCCACGTCAGTCGAGAAAGCAAAAGAAAAATAGGGCATTACTGAGTTTCTTAAAATATTCAAGAAAAATGAAGAATCAGGCCGTATCTTTGGGAAAAGATTGGGATTGGTACGTTCGATTCTGGATTTTGAAATGAATATTGTTAATACCCCAGGAGAATGATTTTTCTTTTAAATTCGTAATGTGGTCGTTCGCTCCAAACTCCACAGTAGTGAGAAAACCTCTTACAATTTGTTTTGTTCAATGTTCTAATCGCAGATCTATCATACTGTTTTAAAATGCGCTCGCAGTTGTAACCCCTTCACTAACTGGCTAACCAAAGCTTGATCGTCCACAAAGATGATTTTGTGGATTCCCCACCGAGTACCATAAAACCAGTTTTTCCCATGCCATTTGTACCATTTCCTTCCTGTTTTCGTTGAAAAGCAGCGGCAACAATGGAAAACCCCTTCTCGCTCCTCGTTTTAGCACTGCCCACCCCAACTCCTCCGCGACACGCACTCTAAACAGTTTGAGACGTGTATAGGTTTCAGATAGGTCGCCCATGCCTACAACCTACCCTCATTTCCTCTAATGCATTGATTAATTCTACCCGATTTATTCCATCGAACGTCTCTTTAAAATTTACAAAACAAACGAACTCATCTCGAATTTAGTCATACATGTAGGTATATTCCTCTCTAATATTACCTTCATTCATACGTTTCACTCCCCTTTCTGAACCCAAACAAATAATCCCCTAAGTAATCAATGACCCTCCTCTCCATTCTCTTATTGATGACCTTCTCTAGTCCTTATACACTGTTGCCTTTTCGATTTTTGGAATTAAAGCTAACAATTATTTCGCAAAATCTTGTGGTCCAATATCTTCCTCATAAATGCTACGAAT
Organism: Hetaerina americana; assembly: GCF_022747635.1. Classification (NCBI taxonomy): domain Eukaryota; kingdom Metazoa; phylum Arthropoda; class Insecta; order Odonata; family Calopterygidae; genus Hetaerina; species Hetaerina americana. The sequence goes on from NW_027286069.1 coordinate 19,805,777, forward strand.
AACTCCACAAAAACCGTCCCTTTTCACGTTTCTAAAAGCACTTAAGCAGCAAGTGTAATAATCGTAACTTAAGTATTGGATACATAAATCTCACAAAGGTGTTATCATAAAGCCCTCAACTAGTGTCTTTCCTTCCGGTCTTGGTTAAGCTTCATTCGTTTTCGGAGAACTCGCATAGAGCACTGCACAATGTGGTTCCTTTTTGGATAAAACTTCCACCGAAGTAATGGTGACAAAAGTCCCTGTGCGGAGAATTCTTCTTAATAATTACCTGCAGAGACCTCATTATCACGCCCACTTCTCAGGGTCGTAATGAGAAAGACAAAGAAAGAGAAAATTTTCTTTTTTTCGTCAAAAAAATACAGAGAGGTTGGTGGGACTCGGGGAGTGAGTGTGGCTTCGCTCTCCACTCCTCTTCAATGCTTTCTTCCTTATTTTCCTCTGTTTCGCTTTCAAGTCTTTCCTTCTCCTTTGCTTCCTTTCTTTGCGCATCGCTCCACCCTATATTCATTTCTCCCAACTCTCATTCTCTCGGCTTCAACTTTAAGTGTGTTCGCTGTTCTTAATGTGACTCGATTCTAGGCTTTCAACGTTTCCATTTATTCTCCCGTCCTTTTTCCAGTTTATGCGTAAAGTGAGGTAAACCTTTTTATGATTTTAGGAAAAAGGCAGGGATATAATTTAACAATCATGCCGAAAGGGATAGAGTTAGTTCGTTGATGGTGAATGGTAACCACGAGTTGAGCGACCTAAAAACTATTGTTTTAGTTTGACCATCATTCATTTAAGAATGTCTTAGGTATTACGATAGTAAACGAATAAGTTCATATCAACAAGGGTACTCAATACTCTTTGAAAACCACAATGAACTTTACTGCTAAGTAAGAAATGCGATTCTCCACTTCCTGCAGTCCTCAGTTGCACGAAGTGATAAATATATTCTACCAGCGAAATCCGTAATATCTAGCAGTACCTCGTTTTTTTGTAGTTTCCGTGATGGCATTAAAAATTTTTTTTCTTAAATAAAAACATATCTTTAATTTGATTGCAGATTCTCCCAGCTATGTCCATGGCAAATATAGCAACTGTTATGGCATTCCTGATAAAATGGATGGTGTGTTTCAGGGTCTACATTTTCTATAGTTCATGGATGTGAATCATATCAAATCCACGAACGGATCTTAGTAATTTTTCCTTTTTATCCCGGAGGAATCTGTGCCACACGTATTTTTTTCAACTACCTGTGTTGGTGTGCTTCTAAGCTGAAAATGAATCAGAGGATATTACAAATAATTACCCAATATTGGTGCACAAAATTCTGTTTCTGTACTAATTTCTGATAAATACACTTAATACTTTCCTCGTCAGCAGTAAATACATCAACCCAAAAATTGCTGTTTTGTAATTTTTTAGGGTCAATCTCTATTCAATCGAATTTTCTCTATTTAGAACTTGCATAATCCATTTACTTTGCGAATGCTATTCTTCGTCATCCTCTGTAGTTTTTTCCATTGATCGCTTCTTACTACTGGCTTCGAGAGGCAGTTATGAGGCTCTTATAAGGGTAGATCAATGCTTTAAAAGTTCAGTCTTGTTCTCAGTGATGTTTCTTCTTATGGCTTCTCTCTTTCAGAGGAACATAATTTGAGCTCTCACGTTACGTTAAATTTTCATCATTCTTCCACAGAAACATGAAAAAACTCATTTTATTCCGTCATTCATTATGTAATTTTTTTAAAGGTGGTGCAGTAGTGCACTTGACGGTAGATCATTTGTATCTGAATTCAAATCCTAGATTTTTCCTTTGATCTAAACTCATTTAAGATGGAAATATACGAAATACCCCGAAGGTGACCGCAAAGGTGTATGATGGGGAGTATTAAGGTACCATAACTTTACGCTTAAATATGTACGTGTACTCATATCTATGCATACATAAATATTTGCACAAATACATATACACATACGCGTACACTTATATAAATACCTGGATACATACATGGATACATCATGAAAATTAAAAAAACTAATGACATAGACATTGTTAGGTTTGCTTCTGTTTTGATTATAAATCATTTGAGTGAAGGGCGAGAGTTTTAATGTCTTTTGATGGTGACTATCTGTCTTATCATATTCCGGTGGTTCAATCTTACAGTGTCATTAGGGAAAAAATTAATTTCCTCAGAAATTAAATAAAGGTCCAAGGCCCCCATTCGGAAACACTACTACTACCGCTACACAATATGGCGACAGAGGTTCATCTGCTTCACTCTCGACGATATTTTGTTCCAGCAAATAAAGCAAGCGTATTTCATTACATTTATTTATTTTGCGAAAACATTGCAGAAATAAACTGAAAAAGCCGTTAGTGAAAATAGCGACATCTTTTTACCGAAATATGATATTTAAACTGTTTAGTAGTTATATTTCATGTTACTGAGTAATAATCCTATATTTTTGATTTGATCAAGTTTATTTGTGCTGTAACTCAATCTTGTACTCAAAGATTATCATAAAAAAGGTGAAATTAGCATTTTCCTTTGAAGGTAATAGTTGACCATTCGTGTATTAACGTTTGCATGCATGTTTATCTACCAATGGTAATTATCCAAAATCATATATCGTTAGTTAGTCTATTTTGCCTTGCCTTGAAATTTCCTCCTGTGTCAATAACGTCTGATTTCATGTACAAATTATCACTAGTTAGGTATCTCCGTTGATATACACCCATTACATTCATCCAGCTTTTGTGCATTGCCACTGTTGACACGATAACGACCAACGACCAATTGGAATGCACAAAATGTTTCAACCTCAGTTGCTACGCGTAATTAGCATATTATTGACTTTAGTCAATGATGAGTGATATATGCTGCAAATTCTAGTTGGATCAAAAGTCTTTGTACCATATTTGCTGAATATATTTACCAAAAAGTCATATATTTACCCAGTATAGTTTTATGGAAAATTATAATTTATGAAATGCAGGACGAAGATGAGCACTGCTAACGTTTTCAGACGGATACCACAAACTAATAAACGTAAATGAGTGCATTTCAACTAATGCACTTGCATAATAGTATTAAGCTGCCAGTAGAAAATATTTTACCACCCTCGCTATTCCATGGCTCGCTCGGGTAGGCTCACTCGCTAGGGTAAACCAGAGAGACCGAACTGAATTCAAGTATGTGTCTTTCTCATGGTAATTTTAATTAGTCGATTAAGTTACGAAATCGGAATAATGAACTTTAATGGAATTTGGAATCGACGAAATTTTCTGACTAATTATACTATAATATTAATTCCACAATCCACTTTTTATTCAGCTAAGGAGGAACCATAGTAATACTGTCGAGAGAAAGAACTCAATGTTCTAGCAGTTTTGGCACTTACAGAGGGTTAGATCTACTCATGTGGGTACATAATTACCAATCACGCACACTACATAAGCCACGAAAAAAACAGACCACGAGGAAAATACACATTTGAGAAATTCAGGCGGCCATCATTTACGTAAAACTAACGCAGGTTGGGGTTGGGGAGGGAGTTGTCCACTGGCACACAGTGATTGCCTCAATTTTTTCTTTTTCTCCATACTTTTTATTTTATCAAAGTACGACCAAAATGCTTTTGTATTCTCTTTCAAATTTTCCGCTAAGATTTTCCTTTTGAATTTGATCAACGCTTTCCTAAATTCTATGTGTAGAAATAATATAAAATAGTAAAATATTAATCCCAAGAATGTTCGTACTTTATTTGAAGCAGTTGATATATGAATAGTACGTCTTACGCAATAATACCTGGAGAAAATATTGTTGCTTTTGTTTGGATACAACAGCAAAAAAATAATAATAACCATGCCGTCTTGATGTTCATAGCTAACGTGAATTACTTTCCCATGGACCAAGAATTTCGTTTCAACTTTCTTGCATGCCTTTTTCTTGACTACCATGCTCATAGTATCTGCCTTCTTAAACCTCCTATAATCTTTGATATCAGTTCAATTTCAAAAGCCCGAAGCAAGAATCAAAACCTTTACGTTTCCACAGGAAAGACTTTATTGTTGCCTGTAAATTTATTGTTGTCTAATTAATTCTTTCCCCTGGAAACGCAAAGTCTTTGATTCTTTCTCTTTGCTTTACAAATAAATGGTTTTCCTCAAAATATCGACCCCAGCCTTTTCTTAATTCAAGTTTAATTTCAGGTATCTGTTACAAGAAGTTCATATTGATAACTTCTGTTTTGGCTGTCTACACGTTAGTCTAAATCGTATTTCTTTGCGTCCTAGAAACCCAGTAACTAGCAGCTGTTAGAGCAGTGATTCTCAACCCTTTCTGCTCTCCCTTTTCACCGTAATTCAGAGGGGCATTCCCTTTTTCCGTGGTACGTAATTTTACTCATTCCAGGAAATATAATATGTGCAGAATCAACCCCAGCAGTACTGTTAATAGTGGGTAAAATATATCGTGTGTGTGTGTGTATATAAATATACATATATATATTATATATATATATATATATATATATATATATATATATATATATATACATACATATATACATATAGTCTCCATATTTTCATTATTTTGCCATCTCTATAGAGCGGAGTCCCAAGCCCTAGTTTCATACCCACGGGACGACTTTCGCAGTTTGTCCTTCTTTTTGTTGACGAGCGAAACGAAATACACCAGCCGGTTCTCTTATTATGCGATTATCATTCGACCAAAGGATCTTTGTGGTCGCAACTCTGTCGCAACATTATCTGCGCATTGGAATCATTTTCATTACGCGGTCACAGCTATTATGCAAGGCTTTGAAGCGCAGTCGTTGTAGCCGCTTGACTTGGTTGGAAACCTAAGGCATTAGCATACCGCGACATTAAGTAAGAATCTTTAGTAGAGGTGATGCAACTACTACATTGAGGCTATTTGAAGTCTTTAATCTAAGAGGCGCGTTCAGGTTCTAAGAACACGTATTTTTTCTCTGAATAACTAGGAAAAATTTAAAACATCAGTTACTTTTCAGCATAAGTTAACTATAAAAGAACGTAATTTTTACAAAGATCGAATTCATAACGGTTGAGAACTATTCTGTGGGGTTTTATTTTCGTCAAAGTAAAACCAGCTGGTACATGAATGAGTCATCTTGAGTTCGTTGTCACCCTAAATTTCGGCATTTTCTTAACCATCGCTCCCAAGAAAGCACTTTTTTGCGCTCATAAAACATTCACTGCTTGTCTTGCTAGAATGCTTACGAATACCCATGGTCGTTAATCCGCGCAAGTTAAGACAACGGGTGGCCACGCGCTCCTCTTGTGCACCAAACGAGGCCATATTATGTGCTGGTAACGCTACATGCTAGTAGTGGTAGTTATACAAATCCCGTAAGCTGTACAGTGCACCCATCTATTTATTTTATATAAAATGCGTATACAGAGGTTGATGAATAAAGTAAAAAAATAGAAAATACTTTTCCTTAAACTAGAGCAACAGAAGGCAAATGGAATGGGGGAAGGATGAAAAAAAAGGCTGCTGCTAAAGATTCTCACAATTTATGAGATAAGCTGGCAATGACGCAGATTACACCAGGCGTTCTTTTTTGTGACTACACAACGTTATTTACTACTGAATGCTTGGCTCTAAAGTATTAGGTTCAGAAGGATTGCAACAGCGAAGCGTCACATAACAAATAAAAGGGAAATTTTTTAAATTGTTTCAGGAATGTTCATACTGTACGTCCATGTTACGTCTAATCAAACGTGCAGGTTCTATTATGAATACACTAGTTAATGTGGCTTCTAATTTAATGTTTCATTTATTTTTATTCATTTATTTATACATACCCTGCAAGCCACCGCTAGGGTGTGTGGCACGGGGTGAATACACACCAAAATAATTTTACCCGGAAATGACCATACCATAGTCGGAAAATGTTATTATGATCCCCTATCATTTGTGGAATAAATGACACCTTAAATCTATCTGTTCTACACTTAATCTCCCTCATTTTATAAGCATGATCTCTTCTACCGTAGTACGATAGGGGTAATAAAATTTTTTTAGCATCACTGCTAAAGAGACCTCCTTCCAATTAATGCAAGTGCTTCAATCTGTAATTTAACCTTCGATCCGTGAGTGATTCACAGCCTAGCTGCTCTAATATTTGGAATACCCTACTAAGTTTATCATAACAACGTTTTACAACTCTAGGTACTCTACACTACACGCGATCCGATTTGGCAATTAATCCATCTTCGTGAGGATCCCATATACGTGCAGCGTATTCTAAATGAGGTCTAACCAACGACAGATAACATTTCTCTTTGACCTTTTCATCACATTTCCCTAGTACTCTTCTTATAAATCCTAATTTTTTGTTAGCTTGTCCACATAATTCCCGTATGTGTTTCACCCAGGAGAGATCGTAAGTGAGGGTAACGCATAGACATTAAATTGAGTACACATTAAATTTCGGTGTTCCCGATGCAGTGGATATTTGGAAGGGAATTGCTCTTTTTCCAAAAAATTATCCCTACGCGCTTTTTTAAGTTTAATTATAATTAAAAAGTGTCGCACCAGCGTCGTATAGCTTTAGGGACATCTAATAAACCTGCTGTTTTCAAGATCATGGATATCACGGTAAACCACAGCATCGTCGGCAAATAAACGTATCTTACTAGTGACTACGGAGTCAATGTCGTTAAAGTAAAGCATTAATAAAAGAGGTTTTATTGGTGCGGGGGCTGACGTGCTGGCTTCCCAACTAGAGGGCCCGGGTTAAAATCCCGGCGGTGTTGAATATTTTTCAGAGGTATCTTGATCCCTACTTGAGGTGCTTTGTGGAGGGTACTTTGAGTGAGTACGCCGCCCGTCGGATGGGACGTTAAGGGGCAGACCCCTTGGCGCCTTTCGTAAAGAGTAGGCTAATGCCAACGCCGGGTTTCTCTCCACTCTTCATCCTTTCCTGTCCATCCCCTATGGCGCAAATGACCTCAGCTGTCGGTTGCCTCACCTAAATACTACTACTAAGAGGTCTGATAGCACTTCCCCGGGGAATACCTGACGTAAATTCTACTCCATTTGAGCAAACTCCATCTATCACTACTCTCTGTCCCCGACTATTCAATAAGTCTTTAATCCAACCCCGGATATATTTATCTATGCCACATGCTTCTAGCTTTGCTAGTAGTTTACTATGAGGTACTTCGTCGAAAGCTTTGTTAACATCTAGAAAAATCGCGTCCACTGGAACGTTGCTCTTTGCCAAAATCAGAATATCATGAACAAAAAGCTAAAATTGTGTCTTATATGATCTACTTTCAAATGGAAGGTGATGAAATTTATATTGCTCCTAATCATGTGTAATCTAACAAAAGAAATGGTAAGAAAATACACTTTCCAACCACACTAGTCGGTTTTTATTAGTTTTTTAATCGTGGTTTAAAAACTATTTTCAACTCGAAATTGCGATAATTTTTGAAATTATGCGAGTTTTGGTTGTATTTCCGGCAAATTAATTAATTTCATTCAAACGAAGATGGATGAATGCTCTCATGTACGCAAAAATTAGCCAATATTATGTTATTGTGCAATCCATATCAGTTCTCGTGAGAACATATATTTCTATAACGTGAATCCGCAATAGTAGTATACTCATTTTTTATTTTAAACTTGTGGATCACGACAAGAAGTAGATTTTGACCTTGTACTGGTGCCAGAGCCATATTCTAATAAATCTTCCTTTGTCTCTTTGGCACATCCAAAATAACTATTACGTAAATATTCAAAATATGTATGCAAGGAATATTCAATGAATTCTAGGTCCAACCCAGGGAATGATATTATCTAAATTAAATATTACTATTGCTATTGATATGTTTTTTCTTTACATATGATTTTTTTCTTTTTTAAACTTAATTATTTTCACAGATGTACGAAATGCAAATGCATAATGAGGGCAATTGATAAAATGTCATGTTTTCCCTGCAACTGCGTTATTTTTATCTTAAAAACAAGTAAATATGGAACTAATTAGTTGGGTAAATAAATTACATAACATTAATTAAAATAAGCATGACGCAAGAGTGACATAATCTGAATGCTCTGCGCAAAATATTAATGTCAAGAGGAAATAATATATTCTCTTCTCGCTGGCAAATTGCATGTTAAAGTTTCCCTGCAATGTTTCCTTGTAACGATCTCCGAGAAAATAAAGAAATGACCGCACTCACAATATCCAATGATAATTAAAGACAATATCTCCTTGACATAAAGATAATTCGTAAATGACATTTAACCTCCATAATGCTATGATCGTATTTATTATAGTTATATTGCCTAAAATTTGCGTTTTGTGAAAGTTAAACATTGAAACGTTTAGCTGAAATGTTAAAAATAGTCAAGACCAGCTTAAATTCATAAATTAATGTTTAAAGGCCATTATATTCAGTTCTTTTTGAGGTAGTAAGTCCTTCTACCTCTATCAGGCTAATTTCTACAATTTTTGGAATTGCGAATTTTTGAAAAATTTAAAATAAAAATATGACAACACAGGAAGTTTTATTTTACCTAAGTCAATCTACCTCTATCCCAGATTTTCGCTGAATTCCATAGGATAAAGAATTCTGGTGATTCGTATTCATTTCAAACATAGATGTTTTTCAGGTTAATGTTATATCTGTGAATCTATCCCTGGTTATATTATTAGTGTTTTACCTATCATTTCAAATTTTTCCATTGGAACTTTATCATTTATTCCTACGATCATACTACCAAATGTGTTCGTCATGCTCCAATAATATTCTATTTACGAACATAGCTCTCCTGGCGTATTCCAGGAAACCTTTGTCCCCAGGATCCCGTCAGTAAGGGCCAAAGCGGCCACCATTTTCGTAAAAAAAATCTAAATTTGGTACACTAGCGCCATCAATGGCCAACATAAACTAATTGCAGCGAAGACAGATTTATGAGGGTGTTTTTCTCAACTACAAGCATTAAAATGAAGTAATTTGCATGATACTGAAGGCCAGCAGGTTATTATACGCGTATCTCTCGAGTATAGATATGAAATGTTTTGAATGGGAGATATGACATGGGAGAAGCAACAGGCATGGTAGTCGACGTAAATTTGAAAGAAAAGAGGAAAAGTGGTAGGAGGATATGATATGAATGAATTATGAATGACTATTGGATTCTCAAAACTCCGATATAAGGGAGAATACTCGGCAGGGTACGATAAAATGGATAAGAATATTGGACTAAGGAAAGTGAAGCGGAAGCTATGTGTTTGAAGATTGATTTTATGTGAAAGTCACGGGTTGCTCATACCCAGAAAAATATTTCTTAGATATCATCGGAATCATGGAAGAGTTTTTACGGTCCTTTTCAAACTTTTATTCAAAAACGGATCTTAATATTTACATACTTTTCAATTCGTTTACAAAATTTTCAAAAATTTTCGTCTATCTTTTCTCTAACCCTATAACTGTTTGACCAACAGATACGCAAAAAGCTTCATATTGTTTTCCATATCAAGAGATTTTGCATTGATATTTGTATGGATATCAAATATTTAAATGAAGTGAAGCATGATATCTTATATTCATATCGTTTCTTCAAGTTGGTGGTTTCTAGAAAAATATTTTGTATATTTTGTGATATTTGGATTCGAACCATTACAAAACTGTCAAAACACTGAGTTTTCTTGTTGCACAGAGTTGAAAATTTCCTATTTCAGTCATTAAAATACGTGATTGAGAATGATTTTCTCATTTTTTCGCATTATTTACAGATTAAACTCGGAACTAGTCATGTCAACTGAACTGATACGAAGGACGTGATATTTCAGTATATGTATTAAAGTGATACGCAACGCTTTATTTTCAGTTTCGAATGAGAATTTCGGGGTCACTTGGGTAACACTTTGATTGGCCTTACTTCATATTCCAAAACATTAAATTTTACGCCAATTCCTGCGTCCTTTAAACTTTGCCTCCCTTTTATTGCCCTTGCTTCAAATACCTTGGTGTCTAGTGCCAATTTGCACTTTTCCTGGGATCCATTTTAAAGCGGAACGTTCAAGGCATCGCAACGCCAAAAAATGGAGAGATCCTTCTCGTCCCGAAGGGAAGGCCGGCGGACTGACCGCGGAAATTTCACTCGCTATCTCCGCAAAGGTCAGCGGGCGCGTGTCCCTGCCCTTCTCCACTACCGCCGTGCGTTGATTTTGGAGGTCAAGGCCGAAAGGGTCGGGATGGGAGCAATGTAAATGCGATCAACCGAGGAAGCTGGCGATAAGCGGCACGAGAAATGGAAGCCCTGAACCTCTCTCCATTCCACGATATCCAATATATGGCGAGTGATTGCCGGGTGTGAAAATGGTCGTGTTTATTATTTGTCACTCCGACCAATCGGGGGGGTAAAAATTCTGAGATACATTTCGACGGTCGCCAAGCAGAAACTTTCCATTCCGTACTGTTCCAAGGAGTAATGTCGACTTTTCCAATTATCGGGCGACTTATGATGTAAATCGTTGCCATTAAGTGTCAAGAATGATGTCCACCGTCCAATTAGATCAAGAGTAAATCGACCTAAATTTCTCCGCCAATTTCGATTGTAGTCAAGGCTGTTTGCGATTGTAAATAACAATTTGAATATGTTTGTCGTGCTAATTGTAATTGTTTGTAATGTTGTTGAACATTATTTCGTCGTATTTACGAATAAATCAATTTATTTGAGTTTACCCGCCTATATTATCGTACATCCAATGTATGTTAAATTCGGATTATATACCTTTGGAAAGAAAAAGGTTTGAACTCTATTTCTTTTTACGGCTAGATTTGTATTGGTTGGTTTTCTGGGAAATTAGTGTTTAATTAAGTGCGCGCTTGAATGATGGGAGGGATGGTGCATTAGTTTTAACGGATCATAGCTCACTCCACCAACGACATGCTGTAACTGCAAATGACTGGTCATATAAACTTGTTCTGTAATGAGGGATAACGAGTGCCTAATTACCTCCGGTATTTAGTTAACGTATTTTACTACGGCTAATGAAGTATTGGCAAAATACTGAGAAGTTTAATAATTTAGTATTTAATAGAGTAAGGATAGCGCATGGAGTTTCCTGCGAGATTCCAGGAATAGCCAGTTTAGTTTATTAAAATATTCTTTAATATGATCTGCAATTTTCAAACTGCAGATGAAGCGTACACATGAGTTAAATGCCCTTCGTAGTTTTACTGACTGCTCTTTTGAAAGGACTAGGTACGCTATGTCACCATAATCAAAGTGAGGAACGAGTGTAGGACAAATGAGTTTAATTAGGAATTAATGTTAATTACGTTGGTATATTGGATAGCGATATGAAAATATATCCCCACCATTGATAGAATGAAGCACTTGTTCTTCCCTCGAACGATATATTATCATAAAAAATCAATGATGACCTCTCATTTCTCAAATCCAAAAAGCAAAACTTAAAACTAAAGTCAAATACACTTATCATTGTATGACAGAGATTTCCATGTACATTATGTGCACGTTAGTTAATGTTCGTACAAATATACATTTATACTTGTACCTATGCGTAAGTGAATATTAATGGACAAAATACCAGTGACCAAACACCCCACTTCGTACGCCTTTGCGGCAGCTTATGGGGTGTTGTTGAGGTGTACATCATGTTGGATGTGAATGATTCCCAATCTAGTTTCTATAAGAAAAATCATGAACAATTTCGTAGCGATCTAGATACGCTCCTAAGTTCATTTTTGTTAACGCTATTATTTTGTTCATCTGTTGCTATTGTGAAAGTTGTGTTTTATTGCTTTAAAATGAGTGTGCCCCGATGACGCGATTATGAACATCGAACCGGCAACACGAACTGGTGAAGCCCGTCTGAATTAGATTAGGTGAATACGGTGTACACGTCAGGATGTCTGATATTGAGATGCTTCAGGTCAGAACTTAGGTGAATACGAAATGCGCTGGTTAAGGGTGAATGATTAAGTTATATTTCGTTTTGTGGATCTGAATACATTACCTGGGCCACTTTCGGTCCCTGTGTATCCTTTCGGCCTCGTAATGTGGAAGTATATAATCCACTAGCGCCACAGCCGCTCTTCTCCCTCAACTTATCTAAGTGCTTTGGCCTTCCTACACCTCCTGGCGTAGCAACAGTGAATTCCTTTATAGTAGAGATATTTCATTTCGAGTAGTTAGATACGTACCTTGAGCGAACAATAAATAATGATTACCAAGGAGAATTTTCGAAAGCATTACACTAAATATTATGTGAGGAACCCTTACTGAACTAATGATATCAGCCTTGAGTACGCTTTCTGACTAAAAGCACCTCCCCTTATGCCATTATAGCACCACATTGCTTGTTATAACCGCCATTCTGAGCCGGGGCCTCATCATGGAGGCAAACGGCATAATATTCGCTGAAGTAAAATTTTACGGTTCTACTTTTCTCCTCGTAAGACAGTATACGGTTCAAATATGTCCTCATTCCTTACCTCATTTATGCCTTGGAAAATGTGCATAGTACGGCGAAGGATGGAGACGATAATTTCACATACAGAAATGGAATTTTCTCGAAATAGTGAATTATCCGTTTAATTCTTGAAATCTAACGCGAGACAGGGTTTTTTTTTTAAATGGTAAGAAGTGAGACCTCCGGAGGAATTGTTACTATTTCAGTGTAAATCATTTTTAATTTAAATATTTGATATTTTGTAAGTTCAAGTTTGCCACATGGTACTGATTCCCTGAAAACTTTCATTTCCGACCTCAATGCTTCGTTCTCAGTCTCCTTCAATTCTACAGTTTCCTCCTCCTAAATCATCTTTCTGGATATAAACGTAGCATTCATTGATAAAATATTTCACACATCTGTACATATAAAACCCACCAATAAACAATAATACTTCATTGTAATAATTGCCCCCCATATTACACCAAACGGTTCATTCCTTATTCCCTGTCCATGAGAGGACACAGAATTTGCAATGATCCTGACTCCCTTGATAATTTACTCTCAAATCTACACTATTCCCTCCTCAAACTAGGTTATCCTGAATGCCTCCTTAACAAAAGGATCCGACGACATGCTTACACTCCAAAACCTTCCTCCACCGCGGAAACACACCCTCTTCAATTTCCACCATATACTTCCCTGGCCTAGAATCTCTGCGATTAATCATAAAAGATATCTGCCTTATCCTCGAAGACCATAATTCCAACCTTTTTCCTAAATGTCCCTCTGTTACTTTCAAACGCCCCGCCAACTTTCAGATCTACTCAAATAAACCAATCCACTCCTTAAATCCCCGCCCCGTCCCAAAACCACTCCCATGCCCTGCAATAAACCTAGAGGCAAAACATATCCTATTTTCAAAACCTGAACACCATCCCTCTCCCACCCGCTTTTTAACCCTCTGCCACAAATTACCTACTCCTCATGTACCTTCAGAAATGTAGTTTACCTTATGAAGTGCCAACTTTGCTCTGCCTTTTATATTGGACAGTTTAAAACTCCCCTCAATATTGAAATCAATAACCACCAGGCCTCATGCATTCTTCCCTGATTGGTATGCTCCCAATCCCCTAACACGCCTCCGAAAACAACACTTTCTTTGATAAATGGTATAGTGTATCCATCTAAGCGTCCCTCCTACCCTCTGACCCTCCACTGAAACTCAAAACAATAGAGCAAGCTTCATCCACCATCCATGTAATTTCATCCACCCTCCGCCCCCATCACCTTCCAAATCATCCCCACCCTTCTAAATATCCCCGTTATAACTCTTCCCTTCGCAAACCTTTCCCCACCTTCCTCTTCAATCCATTGTCTTCGGCCCCGTCTTTTCCTCAGCTCTGTCCTTCTCTTCCTTGAGAAAGGTGGCTTGGACCACCGAAAATTTGAAACCGAGTGAGTTTCTTCTCTTTTTCTTTTCTTGTTTATGTGTGTAGATGTGGTGTTGTGTGTACATATATATATATTTATGTACACATATAGTTATTATATAAATATAAAAAAACCATAAACACAGTAATCAACCCAAAGGTCGGTTTGGTAGGTGATGGTAGAGTCCATCCAGCATACTAAGCCCTATACGGCGTGTGAAATTCACATATCAGGGTAGGGGGGCCAGTTCTTTTCCCAGTGCCGGTTATGGTTTCCCAGGAAGACCTGGTACCCGAAAAATCACATAGCTTGGGTGGAGCTGCAGGTGCCCAGAGTGCCTTGCCCGGGAATCGAACCCGAGTCCCTCCGGTCAGTCCAATGCTCTACCCCCTGGACTACCGCGACCCACACAAATATATATATATATATATATATATATATATATATATATATATATATATATATATGTATGTATATATATATATGTATATATATATATATTTATATTGATATATATATTATAACATATAAATATGTATATATATATACAAATGCAAGAGGCTTTCCGCACCCTGAATGTTTCCGCACCCTGTATATAAGACGAGAGTGTTTACTGAGTAGACTTTGTGGTGCAAGGATACTCCCAAATGCGAAATGCATTTTATTGAAATCTACTCTTTTTAAGCAAAATTGTCCAATACTTAATGTATCTACTCTTATTGACACGATCTCTCTTGCTGCAGTGCGATGCAGCCAATGATAATTTTTAACACAATTTCTGAAGACATTGCTCTCCAATTTATGCAAGAGATTTCGTCTGTAATTCTTAACCTTTACTCCGTGAGTGACCACCAACCTATTCCTCCAATAATTTATATAAGTTAATATGCATATCTTAATAACGCTTTACAAATCTTGATCCTCCACAGTGCACGCGATATCTCGGCAATCAATCTAATTTCGTGAGAATCCCATGTACGAGCTCGCCCTACGTAGCGGGATGTTCCAAATGTAATCTGACCAGATAAAAAAACATTGCTTTTCAACCCTCTAATCAAATTCCTCCATAACTCTTTAAATGACTACTTTCCAATGCCTTAGACCTATTACCCATAACCTATTTGACAAAACTTTCCACGACTTTCATCGCGACCGTCTGTCTAGAGAGTTGAAAATCAAATTATGGTTTCTCTCCGGTTTAAGGAAAGCATAAGGTGAGTATTAGTATTAGGCTTAAAAGGCCAGAAGAAATAAAAACTCCATTTCATTGCTTCCACCCGTATTTCCCAATGGGCCACGTCTGCCACATTCATTCGCGCATCGAAAGAGTTGAGTTATGAGATAAAGAAATCGAAATATTTTTCCTCCCACTTCAAATCACAACGTGAAATATTTCTCAAGAAAAAACACGGGAGAGGTTTGAGATAGATCGACTTCGTGTGACCGTTGATACAACAGGGAACACCCTCTACGTTAGAAAAAAGGAAGGATTACTACGCAACCAACCCGTCGTCTAAGATCTGGCATCGATCTCTCCAACAACCCCTTCTCATGCAATCAGCCCCTCCTTCGTACTTCCCCCCTTTCGGACTGCCCAACACGAATGCGAATTCAAACAGGTTGTGAGAGGTTGGGTGGAGGAGAAGAGAAAAGTTTTCGAGCCTTCCGTAATTATCAATGGGTCACTCTCTTTCACTCCACTCTACAGCTCCTCTGTTCAGGAGACCCTTTCGGAGGTTGGGTGGACGCATGCCTGAAAGAGCGACACGCTTGACCCCGTTTAATTACGACGTGACACGATCGCAAACTCGAATTCTTCCCTGACCAGATTTTCTTCCCGCCGAGGCACCGGCGTGAACTGAAAATTGACTTCTCAGACACTACCTTACGCATCACGGCTATTTCACCGTGACTTTGGCATCTCCGTCCATAAAAAAAAGATAGTATCAATTTTCACTAGATAAGTTTAATAGCACGACCGGGTTTCGATGTATTACAACATCTTCAGACCTGAAGATGATGTAGTGCATCCAAACCCGGTCGTACTATTAAACTTATCCTGTGGAAGTTTATTACTAGTTTTTCTTTATTATGTTCGTATTCCACCACATCACGTCTGAAACTACTCAAATTATATCCGCCAGTGTTTGAAGATATCGTATAGTTTTTTCAATGCCAGGAATGACGAATACGTAATTACGCTTTTATGTATTTCTGGATGTCAAAGATCCAAAAATATATTTAAATATATGCGTAACCCAAGAAGTGCAAGTAAATAAGTAAAGAGGTGCAATCATCGGTTGAATGAATCGAAAATTCGAGGAGGAATGGTTTGAAATATTTGTTGTAAAGTTCGCGGACATGTTCCTCAATGAACTCAAACTTAATCATCAAATTGACTGACCTATTGTTTTATTTGAACTTACTTTATATATTAACTCATTATTTGTTTTAGCTAAAATTACTCAAATGTTCCAATTAGTTAACAAATGGTTTCTAATTATTCAACTCCATACATTACTCCGATCTAACACCAAAAATTAAAACTAAGTTTAGTCTAGAATGATTAATTTTCATCTTGATATGAACCAATCGCGCAATAATATTATCCGTAAATTCATTTAAGGGTCGAAGGGACTGCCTAGGAATTAATGTTAGGAATTCCTTGGGGTAATCAAAATGGTCCAACCGATCAAAGGAATTTAATCAGGGGCCCTCTAGGTTTAAATGATCCTTTCCAATAATCTTTTGTTTACAGAAGCTGGAAATAGGGAACGGAAAAACCGTAGTGGGCTTTGCGGAAGCTGGAAACATATTTTTATTTTCCATGCATTACTTTTCTTCGGTATAGGCAAGGTCTTCCTGTATAAATAAAACACTCGAAAAGAGAGAATAAGAATTGGTATTAGGCCTCATATTGTGGGAAGGTTTAACTTTTTCTATGGTCCTTAAAATTTTTATTTAAATACAGTTCCAAAATTGATATCCCTACAAAATTTTATTTAATTAAATAAAGTTTCAAATTTCAATATCCTTATTTTTAATCGACAGTGATTTCCATGTATAGTCATCAAAATATTATCAGCATATGATCTATACACGAGGTTACCTACGCACACTTTACACCTGAAATCATGACCGGTTAAATAAAACAGTGAACATTTAAACGATGAACATTGAGTGAAGACCAGAGAAAAATTTTATGTGCAGCCTAGTTTTTTCGGCAAGATGATAGATGTATATAGGAGGCTTGTAGGAGGAGACTCGTAGGTATGAATGGAGAGGCCAGAGTACATTGTTGGGAAAAGTTCAAAAGAGGTAGAAAAGGTGAATACAGAAGATTTTTACTGTCGATGGTATATTTTAGAATACTCTGGTATAGTGCAAATAAAAACTTTTTTAAACAAGCAATGTAGGGGTAGTAAAAGTACAGGTACTGTATGTTGGAGGAAATTATGAGAGGTAGAATATATACGGAATTATAGAAGAATTTATTGTACTAGTGCTGGGTTGTAAGAAACGAAAAAAATTATAGGTGCTAAGTTTGTGTCAATCCAATACCGACCTTGATCTGTAGACTACTATTGATACAAACAAAATTAAAATAATAAAAACACAACTTTGCAAGAGTTAGTGAGTAAGCCAAGGAAGTGAAATGTATTCGGCTCTTACTTCTTGTACGTGATGATATTGGTCTTCAAAGTTTTAAGCACATAAGAAGGCATGCATGAATTAAAGCTATCAAACTAAATGCACGAAGGGGTTTAGTTCGATAGCTTTTATGCATGCCTTGCTAAAACCGGGGAGTATACATTGACCAACTTGTTTTGTTCTCCTTAAGTTCCCGAAGAGTGCTAACGCAAAGTTATACAATGCACCATGCAATTTGGATGAAGGGGTTAGGATAACAGTAATTTTAGGCCGTTACCAGCAGTGAAGAAGTTAGTGAAAATCGATAATTATTTTCTTGCTTCAAGTTTCGTCCTAAAGAAGTTTCAACCATATTTATGGAAATTCCGTTTCAAGAAATTATTTAATAAAGATTCTCCATAATACATCGACGGTGGATTTGTCTTTCAATCTAACATGCCCGGATACTCCGGTGATTTCGCTAAAGGATCTTTGAAAGACAGTTTTATCAATTCAAAGTTTAAATAACTGCCATTCTAACGCTATTTCTCTCGCTGCACTTAATTTTTTAAATGTATAAATTTCTTGAGCTCTTTTGGCCGATGTCGGAACTTATCTTCAATATATTATTTTATATATGAGACCGCACCCTAATTTTTAAACTTATATTCCATGCATCAATATTGGAATTTCTCTGTTTTTATTCACATTCAAGTAACTTCTAAGGATGCTAGAACTCCGTGTACTAAAAGTACATAATTTCTCGTCGTGAATCGTAAAAAAACATCTTGGCATGTACGTTTGGAATTTATTAATGCGTTCTTCCAGTTTGAAAGACGAACCGTAGCTTATTAACTACCGAAAAATAAATTGTCATTTTTTTAAAACTATTCATGAAAACAAAAGGAACTATTTTCAGGGTTGATCTTTGACATGCTTGGATGCGAGTCTTATTGTGAAAGGATACGGCACTGAATGAGCTAATGCATGCGAGTCCAATCGGTTTCTTGGGTAAAAATCTATAGTTTAAATTCTTAACCCGTGCAACAAGGCCTTTATGGGCTTTTTGCAGCACTAATAAACTCGCTTTTCGCTAAAAATAACATTTTCTATGATAATCTTTATTATCATCATCAGTGACGATAACCTTACTGTCCTGGAGGGTGTGGTGTCTGAGACCAGCGGTCAACCCTTCTCCTACTTCTCCACTTTCCCTAAAAATAAATCTCCAGGGTCATCCGCGTGAACGTCAAGTACCCACCTCCGCTCCCTTGGAAAAAAATAAGATTAAAATATGAAAAAAAATAGTTCGTCTTCCTCCCCTTTTTGCGTGTCCCTGTGGAAGGGGTAGTGTCAGGGTGGGGGTCAGTCCACCCTGGATTAGCTACACGGGGGGTTTGGGGGGGATTCAGATGGTGAAGGTAGGAAAACCCCCGTACTCCCTTCGGCCTCCAAACAATCCCGGCCACCTCTTTCTCTTCTATGCTCCACTCATTCTCCCCCGTATCCCTTGCATTGTTTCCGGCACCTGACCTTTCCGATATTAAAAGAAAAAATGACGAAGGGAGCGGAGACAGAGAGGAGTAGGGAGGGTGGAACAGAGAGCCCCGCATTGTGGGGGGAAGAGGAGTTGGGAGGGTTGCTTCACAGACCACCACGCGCCTTTTCACCGTCTTCTCCTGTATTCATTTTTTTTCCTTTTTTCTAATTGACCCGCAGGGTGTGCTATCCCTCTTTTCCTCCCTTTCTTTTTCCAAACCTTTCTTACTCTCCCTCTCTTGAGTTTTTCATTATTTATTCCTTAGCTTATCTCCCTCTAACTCTCCCTTCTACCTCAGCTTCGCAAATCTGAAATTTCATTACATCGGATTTGAGGGATTCCCGCTCGTTGGCAACTTTTAAGGGAAGATATTATGACACTTTCCTCGACGATTACGGAACATTTTGCTCATATATTGGAACCATATTTTGATCGATTCATAGGTGACCCATTTAATATTGTGTGCATATAGGTCTGAGTGGGTTTGTGTGTATGTATATATATTAAAAAAAAGATGGAAACTTATACGAGAATGGAAATAAGAGCAGTGTATCTATATTGGAAGAGTTTGGACCATGATGGTCAAAGTAGTTGGGTCGTTTGAAGGAGGTAAGCTTTCTTGAGGGGCGTGGTTTAGTATTGCGCGGAAACTTGATCAATGAAGGGTGTAACGATTCATGTAGATCGGTTACTTAAAAAAACTTGGGTATGGAGAATAATTTAAAAGGTTAAACAGGGAGAAAGGAAAAAAAAGAAGTACCGATACTACTTCACTTTTTTCCCTTTCTATATATTTTTTCGCCGTGATTCTCCCAATGCAAATCTAAGATGTCTTACAACTACCTGTGCACTTATCATTTTGCTATAACCATCCGGTATGAACATTGATAAGTAATTATTATCCTTACGGAAAATTGTAATTTAGTTGGCTTTGATTATGACTTTCTTTCTTGTCGTGTAGTCGTAATAATTATTATACAACTTGCCATAGGGCTTTCAATACAGTATAAATTAAATTCAAGGATTGAATAGTTGCATTCAACCGCCTTATTAGGCGTCAATAAAACTCCCTTTTCGGTGTACGGAATTACTGATAACGTGTTAGTGTTCACATCTTTGGTAAAATCATTGGTTGTGTCCGGTCTTGGAGTTTTCACTGTTTGGCTAGATGCTTAAGTAATACCTGCACGTCCATGGTTCACCTTTATCCCGCTGGCAACATTCTTACGTTTTATTTCGTTTCCGAACATCTGAGAGGATTCGAGAGTATAGGTTAGCTTTATGGAGCCGGAAAGGTCAATTGGTTTAATTATCAGTTCCTATATTCCTCATTAATATTCGTGTTTTTGACCCTCCACTTTCAACTCCGCCTGGTTTATTCCTACCGGGGACCTTTCAAAAAGCGCAATGAAGTTAATTTATTTCTCTTCCATTCTCTTTTCGAAGCACCCCTCCTTTCTCACCCTTTGCTTTCGACCCGCGACGCTCCTTCCCTTTATCCACTCTCTGCCCCACCTTTACCCGTAATTCACCCCTTTCCTTCTCCGACCATTCGGTCTTTTGGTTTCCATCCGGATCGGGCCAGAAACTCACGGAAAAATTCGAAGGGGAGAATACGACCCAACAGAAGGTCGACGATGACTTTGGCTTTTTTTTTTGTTTTTCATTAAATTTCTTTTATGAGCCATCGGTTGCGTATAAGCTCCCGCCCAAGGTTTGTCCATCATAATATTAAAACGGGGGGAGGCCCTGAGGAAACTGGTCGATCTTCATTAAGGGTTCTCCGTTAAAAAAATCATACTGCTAATGCTTTTTTTTCATTCCTCCTTACATTTTCCTCGTCATTAAGCCAATACTGATCACGGGGATGGTTGGTAACCTTTTTTTCTGCGCTAAGGTTTACTTTTCAGCCAAATATATTTTAATAAAAAAACCTTGGTTAAAACAAAAGTTGGTGGCAAGATGTCGGGAAAAATATTTTTTCAATCGTCAATGAAAACAAAAACTAAGAGTATATGCCGAAGTTAATGGATAATTGAGTAAGAGAAAAAGTTGGAAAATGTTGGAAAAATATTGACTTGATCTGCGGCGAAGTTTAGATCGTTAATTTTATGAGTTTGATTTTATAGATGAACTGTTTTTCCATAGAAAGAAGTATGTTGAGACCATAAACTATTACTATTCTCAAGAGCCCGACCATTATCTAGTCATAAAACATAGACTGAATGGAGACCTTATCCTTCAACGAGTACGTCCTTCTTTGGACTTTGAATTCCACTTTTATTAAATTCCATAAAGTAGACGTTTTAGACGAAAATGATATACCTATTTCAAGTAAATGCGATTGAACGTAGGTATATAATTTTCTTGTAATGAACCAATCGTAATTGACGCTTATTATTAGAATTCAATGATAAATACTATGATTCCCAACTATGCTTCAAGATTATTAATAGGCCTTAGGACTTACTTACTTAGGACTTACGCTGTATTTTGGGTACTAACCTCCAACCAGTCTTTTAAATATCAGAACCACTCAACAATGGATTGGAATCTTGAGCCATGGGCGTCCATTTTCTTCCATCCCTCCGTAAAGACCGATCTCTTCCTCTAGCCAAAGCCCATGTTTTAAGAAGAATCAAAAATAATGTAATAAGAGCCATAGAATTTTATTCTTACGAGGTGAGCATTCAAGGCAAACGATCCTAGGGATACATTTTTTTCCACTCCTGGTTTATATTGAGTATTTTCTGTGGATGTGCCCTCATTCCATTCCCCATCTATTTTCAACCCGGCTACACTACACACTATCAGTGATATTCGCACATTCTGATATATTTCTCTAATGTGACTCTTAAATTTTCCTTAACTCTCATTTGCTACCCTTTATCAATTCTCTTTTTTTCCCTCTCACTTTCCCGAGCGCGAAGTTTTTTGGCAGATGGTGAAGGAACTTTCGCAGAGGAACAATGGCCGTCTTTTTATTAGTCCCTTTTGTGACATCCCTCAACTCATTGATATTGATTGCGAATTTCGCTCTCACCCTTGTGGTGCCCGCTGGTGGATTTCTTTTCATCCATACTGATTCTAGGACAGACTACAGTTCCTGTTTTCCTTCGACGATTTTTCAATAATTTACCCCCCGTACTTTAATTTTTATTTTTTTTCTCAGTGGCTTCGTCAAGAGAGCTCAATTTATTTATCTTTTCTCTTCTTCTTACCTAACTCCATCGTCTAGAGAATGAATGTGAAGACAAGCGTCATTAATATGATGATTATAATAATAATGTTTCCTTCAAAAATTAATAAGTGACCCCCATTTTGTCCTCCTGAATTAATCAAACAAAAAGTTAAAAGGTGTATTGGAAGACGTAGTAAAAACGTTAGGTTCTTTAACAACCAGAAAATATTAACGAAAATAAAATTACTCATGGTGATTGAAATTTGAAATAAAAAAAGTAAACTTTGCTTTCTGGTCATGTATTAACAAAGATACAAGTTGTCCAATTGTGTTCGGTTAATTTTTTAAAATATAGTGGGATTAATTTTATTCTTCTATCATCATGCTTATTAGACATTTTCAAAATAATATGTTACAGTTAAAATGTGCTTTCGATAGACTATCTAATAGTGGATGATTTGATAAACATTATGTTGAAGTCTTTCTCTATCAAATCTCCAAAAAATATAAATTGAGTAAATAATTGAGAAAACGTTTGGGAAAATTACATTACATCCTTCGATGAAGCCCAACTTTATATCATGGGCGTGGCATTTTCTTGAATTAATATTTCGGTCATGAAAATCCACTCCAGTGTTCTCTGTATCTGCGTAGTTAACCAAGTTGGCATATGACAAAAAAATGTTTTTCCCTTGATAAAACACACATCCTCACACTGCGTTCCAGCTGCTAATACATTCCCAGGAAGTCATTCACAAATAGCGTAACACTTACAAGAAATATCTAGGCGTGAGCCAAAATACGGGGGCGCTCCATTTTAAAAGAAATATTCAATTCTCATGTCTTACAAGACCGCGCTGTTTTAATAATTTATTTTTTGTTAAATTAAACCTTTTTGTTTCTCGTTTATGTTTTTAAATGTTTTTAAGAAGAAAAATAATCTTCGTTTTTAAAGTTGTGTCAGATGGAATGGAATGGTTGGAGGTATATATTGTGGATGCAATTCATACTGAAAAAGAAAATACTTTCCTCTTCCACGTACGTTGTATAATGTTCGGCCTGGGTTTCGACTTACTAAGTCATCATCCAAAGTCATCATCGGAACCTAGGTCATTAGTGAAAAAAAATGGAGCGTAGTTTTAGGTGGCTCAGAAACTTGGTCTTTGAGGCAAGACAATAAGCGTGGATTTGGAGGTTTTTAAATGTGGAAGCGTATTAAATAAGGAGAAAATAAAAGGGACGGAAAATAAAGTAAAATTCTAGTGACGGTTTACGAGGGAAGAAGGTTATTGGTAGAAATGCGAAGGTAGGATAAGTGGATGCAGGAGATACCGAAAAATGCTGAAGATTGTGAAAGATGGGAGAATACTGGGAGACTCAGGCTGATTGGAGAAAAGGAATAGAAATTTTGGATGAGGAATTATGCAGAAGGAGTTATTTCTGCAAATATGCAATAAGATTTTTCTGGATATTTAGTATCATGGTTTCAGCTTTGAGTGGTGTGTTGTGCCAAGGGCCATCGGAAACCTTCCCAAACCTGGGCAATTGCCGCTGAGTAAAATATAAATTTATTTTGTGGCACATATACGACAGAAATTCGAAGCTATATGTAAAATATAAATATATTTTTAAAGTCTTTCATATTAACAGGTTTGATTTGGGACCTAAGGTGTCAACCCCACCCCTCCCATTAGTTGTTTTTGGAAAATTAATATTATACTCGTACATTTGGTCTATTCTCCTTGGCCATTGCATGAAACAGGCCTAATGCTTAATTGAGTTCTTCGTAAATAACTGATGACTTAGCAATGAATTAAAAGTATTACTTTAATGCCGCTGCTATTGCATAACTATCGTTTTTAAAGGCCTCATGCCCTATTATATCAGGAAGTTTAGTCCTTGGGACTTTAGTCGACTCCTAATGAGGTCAGGAGTTCACAGAAATATGCTGTTGTCGTACACTACCCTGTCACTCCGTGGAACTGCAGAGCGACGACAGAGCCTTACATGTTCATGCTGTAGATGTATCTAGGTCCTCAGTTTAGGTACACGCATTACGCGCACGAGCTTGAGTGATTTTGATGTTTTCGTCAGTTGATCCTCACTTCGTAAATTCACCGGAGAGCTAAAAGCATAGTAGAGGGAGTCGGCGCCGTCGTGTTGGGAAGTGGGAGGCCCACTGCTCTTGAATTTCCGCGCATCACCGGGCGGAACGATAACCCTCCCATCCTCTCCTTCACTGCGGGTTCTTCCTCCTTCCTCTTCCGGGGGTACCCGTAGTGTTCCCCGTCTCCTATGACACTCTCCCCTCCGAACAGGAAGGAAATGCCCCGCCGGAATTGAGAGGAAAGGGGGACGTAATTGTTTCGTTTCATTGTTGACGGAGGGAGGCGCCTTTAATTCTACCCAGCAGTCTCTCTCCTCCCCCTCTGCTCTCAACCCCTTCCCAATCTCTTCTCCCGCTCAAAAACGCTCTCTCCCCCACCCCCTTTGCACCCCTCACTACATCCCTCTCCCTTCCTCCTCTCTCTCACCCCCAATTTCGACCCATTTTTGCCCCAACTCCATCGGTCCCATCGGCAATAAATGAATACATGCAGTCGAGTGGTATTTCCTCTTAGTATTTTTTATTTGGATACTGGTGTTTCATTCATTCGGACGGCACCCGCTGTTAATTGGTGTAGCATCAAACATAATATTCATCGGAGTGCAATCTTGCCACTGACACTAATTGCCATTGATGAACGTAAAGGTTCTAATTGAGTTCGAGTAGGTCAAATATTTCACAAAATGAATGACTAAGACTCACGATGTCATTCGTATAGAATTCTCTGCATTTGCGATAAGTTCCCATGATGCCTAATGCTAACGAGAAAACCTTCGATGGTTGTAAAAAAATTCCTTTTTTACGAAGCGTACTGAGATTTTAGGTTTGTATGAGATATATGTTTTTTAGCGGTGTTTATTTCATGTCTTTTTTACCAATTTTAACTCCAATCTTAACATTTTGTTTACTCTCTATATGGGATTTTTTTAAACTAGGAAATAATCTTCAAAATTGACGTATCTGGAGATATTGAGTTGTGTGTAACCTCGCAATTTCTGCCTGTACGTTTATATATTTTTTCAATTATAATATTTTGTCGATGGAAAATATGGGTAACGAACATTCCGACGCATAATTCATTTTCTCCTCCATTTACCTCACCGATTTCCCAATGTAATTTTGCTCTCCTTTGCATTTAAACGCGCATTCGTACGGAGTCGATTTCTTGAGGTTCTCCCTTAAAAATGGAAATTATGCTCTCATCAACTCCCAAGCACCTTTTTGTTCTCTCCTCTCCGTTCGGGCAGGGGACATATTTTTTTAAACTCCACAAGAAGCAGCGCGCCGAGCGGTGGATCTCTCATTCACAACGACCGAGTTTTAATTAACCTACAACTCGGTAGGCGGGAAGAACCTCCTTGAACTGGAGAATCGGGAAAAAATAGTCTCTGAGAAAACTAACCTTCAAAAAATATCGTCTCGCCTTCAACCAGACCGACCGACAGTGGACTTCCTCGACTCCTCGATCGTCTGGGAAGGAAGAAAAATAACTGCGGGTTGGCAAAAGACGATCAGATCCAAGGACGATGTGTAGACATTTTTTCTCACCGACCGCTTGTTTCCTCGTGACCAATGGATGGGGGAGAGGATGTGGGTAGAGTGCGGGTGTTACGTGGGGAAGGGATGAGAGGAGTGCGGGGAGGATGTGGCTCATGTAAGGCGACACACGCGTTTGCACCGCAGAGCGAGCGAGAATAGGGCGTAATTCAGAATGGTGACACCGCTCTGGAAGAAATCTCTTTACGAACCATTCGATAGAAACTCCCGTGGGAAATGTTCCCTTTTTGGATATCCTCTTAGGAAATTAAGCTCTCTCTCTCTCTCTCTCTCTCTCTCTATATATATATATATATATATATATATATATATATACATATATATATATATATACATATACTACCTTGATCAAAAAGTTCCCGGAATTTATTCAGAAAATTAAAAATACAAGTTTATTCATCTAAATCTATATTGTCCCCTTCAAAGTAATCCCCATCGACTGCAACACACTTATGCCAGCGCTTGATCCAATCCTCGAAACATTTTTTATATTCGGTTTTCGGTATGTCCATCAGTGCTTCCTGCGATTTTTCCATTACTTCCTCTCGGCTGCTAAAACGCGTTCCCCGTAATGGTTTTTTAACTCGATTGAACAGAAAGAAGTCACAGGGAGCCAAATCAGGTGAATTCAGTGGCTGTTGGATGGTATTTGTTGCATTTTTCGTCAAAAAATTACGAATAATGATAGCACTGTGCGACGGTGCGTTATCATGGTGCAAAATCCACGAGTTTTCTGCCCACATTTCTGGTCTCTTTCGGCGAATTGCTTCACGCAAACGTCTCATAACGCCCAAATAATACTCTTTGTTTACTGTCTGGCCTTCTGGCAAAAATTCATGATGCACTACACCGTTGTAATCCATGAAAACCGTCAGCATTGCCTTCTTTTTTGACTGAAAACGACGTGGTTTTTTTGGTCTCGGCTCATTTGGTGAATGCCATTCACTTGCCTGATGTCTGGATTGCGTGTCGTACTCATAAACCCACGTCTCGTCTCCAGTAATGATCCTTTTGATGAATGTGGGATCGGATTCAGCCTCGCAAATCATGTCTTTTGCGACGTCAACACGGTCTCTTTTTTGCATGAAATTGAGGTCTTTTGGCACCAACTTTGCTGATACACGACGGAAACCCAAATCATTAACCACAATGTCTTGGGCGGATCCATAGGCAATGTTCAAGTCCTCCGCTATTTCTCTGATGGTTAATTTGCGGTTATTGACCAACATTTCTTTTACTTTATCAATTTTTTCACCGACTTTCGATGTCGATGGTCTGCCACTGCGTTCATCATCTTCGATTGACTCACGACCACTTCTGAACCGCTCGTGCCACTGGTAAACGACGGTTTTTTTTAGAGAATCGTTGCCGAAACACTTTTCCAACATTTCCAACGTCCGTGCGCCACTAAATCTGTTTTTTACGCAAAATTTAATACAAGTTCGTTGTTAGAAATTTAAATCCATTTCTGCAATTGTAAAAAATCGCCAACACACACAGAGATAGATGTACTCTTGGCTACGTAACTTTTGCAAATGTCAAGTTATGACACTAAGATTTAAAGGGAATATCAACAACAGATGTACCAATTTAACAAAAAAAACAGAACTCAAATCGGAACGATGGGAGCGCCACACGGTGGTTATTCCGGGAACATTTTGATCAAGGTAGTATATATACATATATATATATATATATATATATATATATATATATATATATATATATACATATACATATACACACACACATGGGTGGTCTGAAAAGTTTCCGACCTAACAAAGATACAAGACATTTGCGGGGACTTAATGCAACAAAGTGCCCCGATTCTTTGGTCGAGAGATGGCGTTATGGAGCTGTAACAGACGGAACAGCTCAGTTAGCTTTAGGAAGACCGAATAATGTCGTATGACAACGAACCATGGTAACCTCGGCCATAGACCAGCCGGTTTTTCCAGTGGCAAAACAGGTACCAATCTTACCGTAGCGTTCATGACTTGCATGATATCATGGCACGACGTTGTGAAGGAAGAGAGATTACATCCACTAACTCATTTATAAATATGATATCTCAAACTCCGTCCATTCCCTGTCTCCCCATTCCCTGTCTCTGTCAACCTTCATTATTGTCTGACTGTTGTTCGAGTATCGAATTACGCTTTTTGCAATCGAATTTGAAAATGGTACATGTCGGAGTCGTAAATTTAGATATCCGTCTGGCCCAATCCGTCATGACTCCAACCCGTTGATATCCACAACTTGGTCGTATTGGACCGACTGATTTGGCTTCGGGAAAAATATGACGCAGAGTCCGATCGTGCTTGTAAAATATTTGGTCCCCGGCACCTGTATTCATCAGCATGTAGCTCATAACTACTTTAAAATCTGGGCATATTCGTATGGGTTGGTGTGGGACACGTATATAGTCATATGCTCAGGTCTTCCATTTCGGTGGTAAAAAGGGAGTTGCATAGATTGGGTAATTTTTTAATTGCACACCAAACCACGGCGAAGTTCAGATTAATTTCGTTTCCCTTAAAAATTTAAATTTTTTCTTTCTATGAAGATGCACTTTACTGTGATAGAAAGTATATCTTTTGTCGCCAGAAGTAATACTTGCGTTCCGTTTGTATATAATAACATCTGCTACAGTTATTCATTTGAACTTTGAACATGAAACTTGTTAGATAGTACGTAAAACGCAATTCCAAAACCTGGGCAATATGATTAATTTTTTTTATCTTGTCCGTTTCAGTGGTTTCGTCAGCACAGGAGGCCATCCGGCTCGGCGAGTCCTGCCTAGCCATTGAAGTGGCGAATGCCGAGGTGACCTCACCGTCCCCACCGCGGAGCGACACATTGCTCCCAGTTATCTGGAAAAAATTGGAAACAATACCTTTGGAAATATGATCCGTCAGTGCCGGAAAAATCGTCATATGTGTGAAGTGTTCTAGGAGTCTCCTCTCTGTTCTTCGTCCAACGCCCTTTATGAAGTCTCTTGGAGGATACAAGACCCGGTTTCGTTTCGTTTAATAGGAGAGTGCTGTGTGTGTGTTTGTGTTCAACGGAAGTGTGTTTTTAGGAATCTTGGGTTTACAGTGAACTATTAAGCAGCTACACAAATCTGCGTGCGTACGTCAGCTCTGTAGAGGGCGTGCTTCTCCACGGCCTACTACTTGGTCTTCCGGAAGACTGCGTAATCCTCCGCCTTCCGTAAAGGCGAAGGAACGAGTATTATAGTACCTTTCTTTGTCTTCCCCTCCTCGACCAACTAACTGTTACAAGAGATCACCCAATGACAGAGAAATGGGTTGCGGTCAAAGCAAGATAGGGAGCTTATACTCTCGCAGCAAAGCAAAGCACAAGAAAGCTTTGCAGCCGCCGGCAACCTCAGCATCTACCGGTGAGTTGAAAAATTTTCATTATTCTAATTAGGTTTTCGCAAAATAGTCTGGGAAAAATTGAGCATTCGGAACGTTGGAAAAGCGCGCATATTTATATAGCGATTGGACGTTGAACATAATGAGTTCAACCTCCAGATTGTCGGAAATATGTCGAATGAAATATTTATACGCCAGTTTATTATATTTGAGATTGATGAGAATAACTTATAGCTAAGAAATCTTCATAGGTCACAATAATATTAGCAGTATTAAGCATATTACCCGCTCAAATGCTGAATGACTTTGTTATCATTCATAACATTTCAATTGGAAATTTCACCACGATTAATTTTTCTATATTCCTATCAGTTTCTTGTATTTGACCAAAAAGTTGAACTCAAGAACAAAAGTATATACTTACGTAGATCATGATTTGTCTGTGATACCATTGAGGGATTTCAGTTTAGCATGTGAGCTAACAAAAGAATAAGAGGACCTAATTAGGCTTAAGACACATTCCTGAAGATCTTTGAGAGTTTTCAATGAATTGGAATTGTATTTAGCCGTATTAAAACAGAGAGAGAATTTTATTATAACATAAACTTGGAACGTAAGAGCACAAATATTCGGTTGTAAGGAAGTAAATTTAAATTTGATTATATACAAAATTGAGGTCAGACCTTCTGATACGTATGTAATGTATCAATCGTTACTAATTTTAAAACCGATGTTCCACATTAAAATGATTTTGCGAATTTAAGGGTGAGATAATGGTATTTGAAACAAAATAGTTATGAAAAAATACTCTTTCAAAGAAGTTTGTAACTTAAGGGTATAACTTGGGGTATACTAGGCGTCTTTCGTTTATAACCTGCATGTAACTCACTTAAGAAATGCATAAATTTAAAATGAAAGACATCATTATAAAGTTTATTGAATTCCTCAAATGAACATGAATATTTAAGATGCGTCAGTTTTGCGTGTTACATTTTCGGAATATTCAGCTTATTTGAGTTTTACACGATAAGGAGCAATTAAATAATGGATGACTCATGTTTATGCTCACCATTCTGCCCTTCTACGTGTCCCTACGTGTCCCTATGGTGATGTTAAATGCATGTCATTCCATGCTTGGCTTCGAGAGGCCGTGTGCAATTAATACAATGATGCCTCATCGTTTTACCAGAAGTAACACCCTCTGACTTATTGATAAAATATTTTGCCTAGAAATACATATGTATTTTAGAATGATGATTTCAGCACATTGCTGCGTTAACTTTCGTTCATGCGATTGATTAGTCTCTAAATAATTAAATCGATCGCTCAGGTATCTCCTTAATTTTCCCATGCAAAGAGTAGTTTATTTACTCGTTAAATTAAAATTTTAATTTGGAATTGTGTTAATGTTTAATATTGCATTCATTATCTACAATTATCTTCATTCAGTCGAGCATATTTTACTTACTGTCAGCACATCCCTTTATTTAGCGTCTGATGAGTTATTTTTTATGTGTTGGCTATAGACATTGGCAGTTTTTAATTTATTTTCAATTCAAAGCCCGTCCAAGGTCATATTACGTAGATAAGTGATATTCATGTACATTCGATTATCCAACGCCGTAGAATGAATAGCGTTTACGTGTAATTGTCGACATAGGATACGTTTTGCATACAAAATTTCAGCACTTTTATTTCTCTAGCTTTTAATACAATTGCGGAAAGTTTGATCTCACTAGAGCGTAATTTCACATTCTTAAACTGAAAATTAGCAACCTCAATTATCATTTCCCTTTTGACACCATATGGCCATCCCGTTTTTAGCTGTGTTTTTATGTGTTCATTTGCACTCAAGCAATTCGACGAATAGGGTGATTGACGACCCTAGTTATTGAATGGTTGCGTCGACATGAATTTAAACCGGGTCGCATAACCATAAGCGGTGACCGTTAACTTTTGTAAGCGTTCGTTGAAATTGCTCATCGGCCACAATCGTCCTACCGTCGTTATGGTTAATGACGATTTGACGATCTCATCTACGCAGGGTGCGTATAAGGCTTTTAGTGCTCACTCATAGGCAGGAATGGGACGTGAAATCGATTCCCGGACCGTTTTAAGGAACCTGCCTCATCAGGATGGAGGCTATTGTCGATACACTTCCTCCCATTGTTGTGGGCGAGAGAAGACGGGCGAAATTTTATATCGCCCCCTCCCCCCTCCCACCTCATCACCTCTTTTACGTCACGGACGGGGATGTTGGGTGACAAATGAAGTGTTTACGACCCTTGAGGGGCAAGTATCTCTACTGCTGCGGGCGTCTGGACTGGGAGTTGTTTCGCAACCTTCCTTCGAGTTATGCTTTTGTCCACCCCATACCCAAGTCCACTCGCAGTCATCGCAGCTCGCCATACGCCGTCCTCCAGCCGGGTGTATCATCAGCAGTACGTTCGAAATCGTTCATTTTCTTGCAGTTTTAGTCCATCGTGACAGGATGTTTAATGGCCAGAACACCTAGGTAGGAGGGAAGCCATTGTCAAATTATTTGATGACGTTTTTCAGGGTTCGAAAGTACGTATTCATACTGCGTATTAAAATAGCGTTCGTTTTCGACGAGTATTGCGCTTGTACCTACTAGTATTACGCGTTGTTAAAACTTTAATTTCTACATTCAGATTGCGTATTGTGCAACGAACCAACGTGAATGTCACGGCCTTGCCGTGAAATTCACGTTGGTTGACGGCACCCAATAACAATTTTTTAATGAAGTTACTTGGGACAATGGACACCTCGTTATCCTGTCAAGGGTTTGGGATTCCGGAATAAGCTGGTTAGAATTTTTACACAAGTATCTTACCCTGCCGATCGCCGCATGGACTTGTAGGATATGGTACGACAGGGTGGTGTAATAGTGGCATTATCACCAAGAGAAGTAACCGAGAGTTGAGGTCATTAGTATCATTAGGAGTGCATACTTAGATAGTTTGGTGTAGGTAGGACAGTCAGGGAACGGTGGAAGGGAACAGTGGTGAGAAGCCCGGCGAAGACATTAACCTACTCCATTAACGAATAATAGAAAGGGGTTCACACAATTTTAATGTCGAATACTGACAGATAGCATACTCACTTCACTTGAAGTGCTCTTCGCATGACACCCATGTAGGGATCGGGATTACCTTGAAAAATCCTATCACTGCCGCGATTCAAACCGGGGTCTCTGGGTGGGAAGCCCTTAAGCTAGCCACCGTACCAATCCAATCACTTATGGAAGAGGTGGAGAGAATGACCAGTTGTTGAGGGTGATTAGTCATTGTTATCATTCGTTATAATTATATTTTGCCAGTCGTAGATACTTGAGTTTCGAGTAAATACAATAGTAAAACACGATTTTGTCATCTTATTTATTATCTGGCATCAACATGTTGATGGTTATATCTGCCATTAAAATCCATGTCCTGATTTTTACGCTGCGTATATACTCCTAATTAGTTCTATTAATTGTGAGCAGTAGATATTGTTTAATGTGATGATTATTCATTGTATAACGGAATTTTCGGGTAATATTTTATGTTTTCATCACGCCGAGTTGGATTCTTAATGTCTTAGTCAAATGACGTGAAAATTTTACATTTTATGAATTAAACAATTATATTTTTCTTCTGCTTTGGCTTAAATAATCGCAATAAAATTGTTTAATTCTGAAATCCTTTCATGAAAAATATAAATCTATGCAAAACGTTTCTGAAAGATGAAATTTAAACCTATTTGTGCCAAGGAATTAAATAAATACTAAGTCAAAGTCAAACTGTAGTTTTTTGTCCGAATCTAAACCCCTCTTCTTCCACAATATCCAACAGTTTGTCTTATCATATATGTTTCGGTCGGCTCCTTTACGATATATCGATCCGATGAGTGTCAAAATACACCTTTGGTATCTTAAAGAGGAAATGATGTTTTAGCCGTCCTTGGCCAGTTAAGGTTCTCAGGATCCCTAGATAGACTTTCTACGTCATATCAAATGTTGCAATAGCAGGTGCAATTGATTCTCAAGATTTGCATTGCCAATTGAATTAGTTTCTTTACATATTCAAAAGTTTTCATGTGATCTATACCACCTGTAGGTGTTTCCGGAGGAGTATGTACAATACATGTGTATATGACTCTATCCTTGATCTTTTTTCGCATTCATTGCCTCCTCTATCACCGTATGAGTTCCTGAACTTCATTACATAACCACCGTGCACGTGGATATGATGATAAAATAACAGATTCAGAATTTTATGGAAATTCCTTTAACGAATTATCTTACAGATAGGTCAAAAATTGGCGACGCAAATTTAAGAGAATTGATATTTGCATGTGGTGGGTGATGACTAGCCAATATGGACAACTTTATGAAAATTTGGTAGGCGTAAATTATTTTTTTTGAAGCAAATCTACATTAACCCCCTGCCAAAAACTATTTGGGCCATGCTCCAGTAGATGTGAACGACTTATGAGTCTAATGAGTGACCTTGATCGTCTTTTAAGTATCGCATTTAATGTTAACTAAACATTTCAACCCTCGGCTTCCGGCTCGGCTTGGTTTAGGTCGCAGTTTTTTCCTATTTTTTTTCCTTTATTGCTCTCAATTAGAACGAGACCTTGAATGAGTATGGAGTGAAGAATTTTAAAAGAGTGAAGGGGCCAAATTTCCCAAAATAAATGACAAAAGAAAGTTATAAATAGTAAAATATAAGCTATAGAGTAGCATGTCTAGACTAAGAAGTAAAGAAAATATTAGAAGTTAAATGACATGATGTACCATTACTACGGGGTAATAAAAGGCGAACACTTTATACCAAGTCACCTAGTTAATGTGTATTCGATTATTGCTTTATCTAACCCATATTTCATTGTTCCTGTTACTTGCGGCAATGATATTAGCTCGCCCGGCACGCAAATGAAATTCTTTTAAACTTAGCATACTTGTATGTAATCTGTTGCTAAAATGATTTCAATTACTTAAACTACGAGCAATTTTTATAAGTAACTCATTAGACGAGTAATTTTAACGGTGATACGATTTCACGTATCTCTGATTGACCTGTTGAGTACCATTTACTTATGCATGTTGAACCCTTTATTCTTATATACGGAAAAATTTAATCATTCAATATTATAGTTATATTTTTTTAAGGGATTTACCCTTATGGGCTCGTGGTAGTACTTTTGGTTGAGTGATGAGCTATTGACTGGAGAATGCGGGTTCGATTCCGGGTGACATATCTGGGCACATTCAGCTTTACTCTAGCTAAGTGATATTTCAGGCATCGGATCTTATTTGAGAAACCATCAGGGAATTAGATATAACACCATACTCCGATGCGTTGATTAGTACGAGATGAGCCTTGCCCCCGGGTTGATAACTGTGATTTTTTTTATTTCCCTCTGGTGGTGCTCCGAATACCAAGGCTTAATCGACATTCAGCAAGGATGTTGCGAACACTGTTATGGCGCCTTCTACTCCACGTTTAATGCCAAGGTCGTCGCCGAAAGCCAGAAATCCGATGCCCAGAGTGTTTAGTGACGACGCAATTAGTGCGCCTTTTGGCTCATCGGTCGTAAAAACGGCAGCCGGTCCCGAATGGTCGATCGTGTTCGACGGGTCGAAATTGTTTTCACGGTGTGCGTTGGACTCTCAGATACGTGTACCTGAGGGTAAAAATCTCCCGGCGCATCAACCAACCGTGGAGGGAGTAAATTGTTTCACGCGTTCGTGGGTCAAAGATGGTAGGCTACGAACTTATTTGGTGAAAGTGAAGAACAAATAAAAAAATTCCCAAGTTCTCACGTTTACAAGGACATTGGGTTCATTTCAGTTCGAAATGTGAAAGTGATAAATTTATGGGAAATCCCATTTTTTACACAGATTGACGTAAGCGTACTTATTTCAAACATGAATTATTCAAAAAAAGCATATACTATTGTGAACAACAATATCACAGCGGCATTTGTATTTAAAAACATACATAAATCAAATGCATTACAAAATTTTGTAAATTTTATAAAATGAAAATAAAGAAATATCCGTTCTCGTTTCTAATACGTGAATGAAGTACGATGAAACGGAAGCAAGAAATGAAATTTTCGTTTAGTTGTCAAATATAAATAAATGGCTATCAAAAATGCTGTTTATTAAATATAATGCATAGTATGAGCGTAATAGTTGAAAATAATTGTAATTTCGTTTATATTATACAAATAACATCAAATACTGAGTGTGATTGTATCATAATATTATTTTAGCTAATTATTATCGAGCTTATTAACGCTATAATATATTTTCTGTTAACACTACTGTAACGATCATTTTTATAACTAAACAGATCAGTGGGCTGCTTGAACTTCTGATCGATATTGTTAGGTAGACGATGTCCCTTCTTGGTGTATCCTTCGATTCCCTTCATTATTTTGCAATCAAAATTGTAAATCTAGTTTCTAGTCCCAGTCCAGTCAGGAAGGGAGGACGTAGTATAATAGATAAGGAACAAACTTGAGGAGTATGTGGTGCCATATGGTACCATATTGGTGTGCCATATGGACCTTCTCGTGGATATGTAGTTAAGTCGAAATTACTTTATGAATATACAGATCTTCCAAACATTAATGCAGCAAAAATTCAGCAAACATGCAAAAAAAGCGACCTAATTACGATACAACCTTTAGTTGCTGCCTCAATGATACCCCAACACTTAAAGAAACGATCGTAATCCTTTGAAACCTTGGCAAACACTAAGCTAACTATTTTGGCCAATGAGGACCACTATAAGTATGCAAGTATGTTTTGGAAAGAAATAAATATCAGTAAAATAATAATAATTAAATTCCCATGTGAAATGGTATTTGTATTTGTAAAATTAGAAAAAAATATTTATAGCAAGTCATATTGCAACACATTTACTTTCGATGTATTTAATACTGTTTGCTTGAAATTTTTTTGTGGAACTCCTAATGCTTTAGCAACCTGAAAACTGGCTATTTCTACCTTAAAAGGACTGTTAGACTGTTTACAGCATTAATTTCTCACGACTCTAGTTGTGAGAAATTAATGCGGTTCAATTTAATCCCACCCCCGTAACAGCGTTTACTTCTCGTGAATTTTCCATTGGCGAAAATTTTGTTTAAATTTATGTGCCCATCAATAGCTATGACGCTGTCACGGAAATTGATACATCTGATGGATAAAGAAGAACCGTATTGGTCCAGTTAGCAGAGCTCTGGACTACTAACCAGGGGACCCGAGTTGAATTTCGATTGACGCCTTTGGGCACCCTCTTCTTCTAGGATAAGTGATTTTTCGGGTATTAGATCCTCTAGGAAAGGATACGGGAAGAACAAAGAAAGGATCTGGCCACTCTCATAACCATGTCAATGTGGGAGTTTCGCACGCCGTATATGGTAGCACAGTATTATTATCTGTGTGTGATCTATCCTCATTTATATCAAACAAGCCTTTATGCCGAATTGTGTTGGTTTACTAAACTGATGGTATGGCATAAGTGAAAAATGCAGAGGAAGTTGGTGAAGTTGATGTAATGGTAATTCAGGCCCGGGATTTGGAATTGGATATGATAGAAGAAAAGATATACAAGGAATCTCAGAGAAGGTGCAGCAGTTTACCTACCTTGAACTTGTTTTGGAACAAGATTGTTAAAAAAATAAAGACAAAAGAAGAATTTCACAAGACAAATACGCCTTCATAAAGAAGATAACAGGGACATTGAGTAAGGATATTTAGGAAATATTAGTAAAAACTTTGATATGGAGCGTTAATTTGTTCGACTTAGAAAATTTGTTGTTGAAGAGAGATCGAAGGCTTTTGAGCTAAGGTTATGGATAAATTTATGAAAGGTAAATTTGGCAAAAAGTAATAAAACGGAGTGCTAGGCTCGGATGTAGAGGAGAGGGGGGAAAGCAAAAAATAATGGAAAGGTAGAGGCAGAGTATTTTTATTGAGAATGAAATGCTGAAAGGTACTGTGATGTATAGGAAAGAAAATTAGACAAGCCAGTTATGAGGGAGGAAAATGCTAGATATTCTGGACAAATCGAAATCAGATGAGAGGAAAACATGAGGAATCGAATAATAGTTAATTTTTACGCGTATTGTGAGGTTGGCTCTTTTTAGGCGAGACCAAGAAAT
The DNA here is from genome assembly GCF_022747635.1 of Hetaerina americana. Taxonomy (NCBI): domain Eukaryota; kingdom Metazoa; phylum Arthropoda; class Insecta; order Odonata; family Calopterygidae; genus Hetaerina; species Hetaerina americana. Next base: position 19,843,264 of record NW_027286069.1, read on the forward strand.
GTAGGAGGGGAAATGTTCTCGGAATCATCATCAGATGTAGTAACAGGTAATCCTTTATGGGTGAAGACGCCAGTGCTCTGGGAAGAACTCTGTGGTGCGGATTCCCCTCTGATTGTTAAGATTTGTTAAGAAAAAATGACACCCAAGCAGTGACGAAATACTTCGTAAAGAAAGGTTTGAAAGTAAGGGAAATTCATGCCGACTCTCTGAACACTCTGGATTGGATTAGCATTGAATGGACACATACTCGTAGTATGTGACCATCCAAAACCTTCCTTAAACTGTTAACTATGAAATAATAATCACCAATCATCGTGAAGAATGAGATGTCGAAATCAATTGTTCTTGCTCCATCTCTCTCACCTCAATTCAGCTTCAGGAACATTCTGTCCGCGTTACACCTTGGGGTTCGTAAGTTCCCGTATGCTCCATTGCTACGTGATGTAATCATCATCGAGTCTCGCGACGCATTATTTACGTAAAATAAAAACGCACAGACTCTCGGCTTCCGATCACGCGCGGCGTGGACCGAAGCCGGCCCCCGGCGGTGGCGCACGTGCGCTCGCCGCCCGGCAACTTTTTATCGCGTGCCAATCTCCGTTCCTTTTGCGGTCGACCGATTTCCCGGTCATGCGAGCGTGAGCGTCGTCGCTAATCGATTTCCGCCGCGCGCGATGAAATAAAGGAGTCGTGCAATGCGTGTGTTTGCGATTCAGAGAGCTAGCTCATCCTAGACAGTGTGCGTGCGTGGGACCTAGAGGTCTCTCCAACTTGGATGACATCGTTCGCACCATTGCAGGAGGTGCGCCCCGTTTTACTTTCCTAACACAAAGTTTTCTGTCGAAGTTTCATCAAATCTAGCCCTAAGCCATGGGGAACACACATAATATATTGTTCCTAAGGTGTGTTTTGTGTCTTATTTGGCAAAAAATCACCTTTCCCAATCAAATATATAAGCCGAAAGTGGGAGTACGTGATAGTTTAATGAGTAAAGCGTTGGATATTTGACTGGAGAGTCCGGTTTCAATCCCGGTTGACGGAACTGGGCACCTTCAGCTTAAATCTAGTTGTGTGATTTTTCAGGTACCAGAATTCCTTGGAATCCACATTCTGGTGTGTGAATTCCGTACGCCATTGTGCTCGGTACTACGTTAGATCCATCCTCAAACTAACCTTAGGGCTGGTTACTGTGGTGGTGCTATGATGCCGGAAGTATATGTAGATGACAACTGCAAAGGTTAATAGTTGCATTACAATGCATCTTAATTTGATTAAACTCATGTGACTACAAAATTCGTATTCAATAGTTTGGCGTCACCGTTAGGTATTTTAGAGTATAAATATTTAACTCGTACTGAAATTTGTTCGAAATATAGTACCAGCATATAGTATTAGGATTTTTTTTCACAAAATCACAACACTCAAATATTCATCAAAAGATTTTTTCGTCGCAAGACGTATTGATTTGATGAAGAAATAAATAAGAGTTAATGTATTTCTTCAAAAATGAAAAAATACGGTAATTTGTGGCAAATACATATGGTTAAATAAAGTACTCTTCACGTAGAAACGCTACGTAGGAACGCCAGGACCAAATACGCTGAATCCATATTGACGTCTGTTTTTGATGCTGCCATAACGAAATTAGTACTTTGAACATGTAGCGTCTATTTAAAAAGACGTTGTTCTCCAAAAAATCTTTGGCTCTTTACATTTTGGCTCGGATATTTTTCATTCATTTCGTTCGAAAAATTTGTGCATGCTCTGCTTGATGGTATTGCTGGTATTCTATCAGTTAAGGTAGTTTTAGTATTGATACAGACTGTAACACTATGCTACCAAATATTTCGTGGCCCCTACTAGCAAAAAAACTTGACATCCGAAAGTACAATACCAATTCCGCATACTATTATTTTTTACCTTTTTTCCGTTCAATAGTCTATCCTTTTCCTACCCCTCACTTCCTTGCCCACGGTTTTACCTCTGCCACAGTCTTCAACATCCCATTGCCGATCAAAATGCTTCTCATCCACCTTCTTGTCTCATTTGGATTTCTCCTAAATCTCCCTTCTCGTCCCCCCCCATACCTAGCCCATCCTCATTTGTTTTCCGTTCCCTCCACTTCACCTTCTCAACCACGCCCACATTTCATAAGTCTCCACTCTACGCCTTTTGCCTTGCTTCAATTACCAAGTTTCCGCGCCGTACAAAACCAAGCTCCATGTCAAAGTTTAAAGGAGCCTTTTCTTAACAACAATACCCAAATCCCTGTCATCGATCATCTCCTTGTGAAAGCTACTTTTTCTAGCATAATTATTCTTATAATGTCAACGGTAGGTACTTTTACCATCTTTGCCCAAAACCCTTCCATGATAGATGAATTACTCTCCCTGTTCCAGTTTATGAACTTTTATTTTATTATTTAACTTAACTTTTCTCTTTCTGGAAAATCGTTTTATCTAATTTTTTTTAGTATTTATTATAATTCCATTGCCGCACTGCCCTACCAATCCACTCATCAGTGCTTGAAAACCTATAGTTCACTGACAAACTAAACATTGATCATCCGTAAACCTAACTGATTTTATGAACACTTCACAGTCTGCCATTCATATCTCGAGTACGTATTCCTACATTAAATGGTGAAGATTCCATCTTCACAAATTTGACACACCCAATTCTTCATACCTAATGAAACAGAAGTTTTTTATAGCTAGGTATTTCATGTACATCCACTCTCCGTCTTTCTCGTATGCATTCTTGACACTATGTCACAGTCAAAACATCGAATCTGTGCCTGACAGATTCGACATTTTGGCCCAGTGCCTGGCAGATTCGATTGGTCGTGACATTGATGTCGAGAGTCAGAAGTTCTAGTCAGTACAAAAAGGGTCGGACTTTGGAGGTTGCGTGGACAACTCCCATTTCAAACGAAACTGTTCTTCCGTTCTCTGTTCTTACATCTTGATGTTCCACTGTTCTCAATCTTCCCTGATTGTTCGGTTTTTCCAGGCAACGTTTGATTTTTAATTATTTAAAATTTTGTTTTCCTCTGTCGCTGCCAGCCGGGTCACCCCTGGGTATACAGTTAATTATGTGTCACGCGCAAGCGGCGATTAAGGTGCTCCATTGACCCGCTCCCATACTCCCTGTCCCCTGCCATCTATTCACCGTGACGACGAACGCGAGTAGGAGCCGATTTTAGAAGCGAGTGATGACGTCTTAGGATGGGGTCTCGTCACCCGAAAAGTTTGCGAAGAAAGATGCAATTTTGAATTATGGAAAAGGGGAAGTACCTTGAGCTCTGTTCCTCTGGAACCGTGACCCACAAGAGATTGTAGCGCAGAATTTTTAGTATATACAATTTCATAGCTCTATGCAAATAAATTATTCATTCACATTTTCAGAATTAAAGAATTTTGTGATCGGGATATTCTCGAAAAACTTGAACGTAATTAGCTGTGAGGCGTCGTTTGAAACCAAACTTAAAAGAGACAGAACACCTTGAATGAATTACAGAAACGGAGGTGAAGCTCATTGAATGAATTCTTACACTTACTGGAGCTAGAGTGGTTCTGAAAGGCACTTGGTGGTGCTGGCTGATCATAGCCGTCGAAGCACACAAAAAACTCTAAAACTTTCGCTGCCATAGTTTCATTTTAAACAACTGGGCAAGACGCCATGTTCCATGGCAACAGGATTAGATTCTGACGCCGCGAACCTGTTGCATCACTCCTTGTGGATTCATCTCCTCTTAACTGCAACGATGAGCCGCAGACGATTTAAACGCATTAAAAAAAATACTCTCCCTCCTACGAGACCTCTCCCGTCTGTTTGCTGGTTGCGAATGTCACAGCAAAGGCTGAGAGTTTTGTAATTACCCAGAACCTTTGCTTGCCCGCTCATTCATTGGCTTTCAAAAATCTTGTAAAGCGACTCCGTAACGAGTGACTGTGAAATTCACTTAGCCTCATTAAATGTAGGTCACGTGCGTGCGGTCACCGTCGGGCTCCGTTAATGACGTTGCGTAGTTACTACGGTCGAGGAGCCACTGAATGAAACGAAAGTGGCGTGTAAATGACTGCAGGAGAATCGAGTTTAGCGTGTCATAACCTCGGGAAAACTAGATTTAAAAGATAAGTGGAAGGAATGTAGTCGCGTCCGTAGATGCGTTGACTTGATGACACGTACTCGCCTATGCGGTTGCATCAGAATATGAAGCCACCGAAGATGCTTGAGCATTTGACATCGAACATTTTCGAGTTTTGAATTAAAAAATTAAAAACCAATGCCATTCACTGTGCTTACTTGTTTGCCATAAATTAATGCATATTCTCATATACATATCTGTATTTATCACAATAAAATGTACATAATATAAATATAATAAATTATAATTTAAATTATAATAATAATAATTCTTTCTTTGCCTGCTCCTGAGTTTTACTTTTACATTCCTCCGTGTAACAAAATTTTCAAGCCCTTTCAATTTCAGTTTACCCTGTCTCCTCAAGAACCGCTGTTTGGAATTTCACAAACCTTACAACATTGCCTTCACCTGATCGTTCGGATACAAATAAAAAGTAATTTTAAAATTTTTCCGCGCAAACTAAGGAACATCATGTCGGCAAGCATTAAACCCGAAAAAAATGTATTAATTCCTAACCAAAATATAACAAATAATTTGCTATTGACCCTTGTTTATGTATTTTTAATAATATTTATTTGCTAAAGCCGATTCTAGTTTCGTATATTATGTTGTTCTCTTTTTCATGTTTAACTATCGTTCCATTTAATGTTGGTGTTTTCATTTTGTCACTTCTTATATTCCCATCTCGCATTTCTAATTAGAGATCTAGCATATACTGGTAGCAAGATTGTATACCTATCTCTGACTAGGAGTAATTTATACTTGCTCACCCATATCCCCGCGTCATTAAACTAGTTATGTTCCAGTGAAAATAAAATATTCATTCAACCCTTATATTTATTACCAAATTTTTCACAAATCTCGTCGGTATAGCTTCAATCAATCTCCCCGTTACCTCCACCTCCTCTGTGAAAATCCTTCTTCATTCCGGAATATAATTTTGTATATTACCACCCGAAGAGAAGGAAAATAATTCCAATACTTCAGTGAAATACTCTTATCTGCTGGTATCTTTGTGAAAAGCCAACATTTGTTAAAACTTATTTTTTCAGTCAAAAATTTTGATTGCAATCCCTTCAAACATGTGTCCAATAAGAGCAGATAAAGTACCCGCAAAAGGACAAAAACTTGTAAAAGGTTCAATTAAAGTGAAATGTTGCTTGCTGCCTTATATGGAGTAGAGTCAGGACGGAATCATTAAAGGCGTAACGGAAACCTAAAAACACTGGATTTCATTTTATATTGGCAACGTTTATTATTAGCTCGCTCCATTTTCCGCCAGCTTATTGGCCATTCGACGGAGGACGGTTAATTTTCCTCTCATATGCGAGAAGAGGAACATAAGCATTCAAAGCACGACTGCTGCGAAAGACACGGGGACGGACTGAATCCTCCAGGGATTAATTTCGATTTCTGCAATGGACTGAATAACCAAACATATGCGAGGACAGAAGAGAAGCATGCTTACCGCCTACCACGACTGACTCCTCCTTCTTTCCTCTTTTTTAGTGATTCGACACGGGTCATGAGAATCGAGGAGGTTACTGAAAAAGTTTAATTTTAAATAGGAAACATGCCCTGAAAAACTAGGTTGGCAAATAAACTGATATATGTCGATAAAAACAAGAATACAATCAACTGTAATAGGAAATTCCTATCGCATCGTAAATAAATGGTAGAGTTGGTAGATGCACGAGTTTTCACATACGGCGTGCCGCAGGAAAGTGTTATAGATCCATTACTATTTATAATATACACCAGTGATATAAGTTCTCGGGTAAAAAGTAGTCAATAGGTTTCTTTCATCAATGGGATGATTTACCGAAAGATAATTGAGTAGTCAGTCGATCACAGACTACTCTCCGTCGATTTGAAGAATAATTCAATTTTGTCGTAAGGAATAATGGACTTGGAATTAAATCTTTAAAACTCGTAATGCACATCGATGGCATCTTGAGAATGAAGTATTTGGGAACCCAACCCCCGCATACGGAATTGATGAGGTAGAAATATAACATTTGAAATAAGTGCAGTCACTGGGCGACTCCTTCACAAAACGTCTTATCATGAAGCCAGCAAGTTAGGAAGACTTTTAAAAACACCCTGAATAAACTTGGAATCATTCGAAGAGTAATTTTGGAAATATTATGCAAAAGTAAGTAAAAGGTGATAACTTGCACAGGTGAAGTTTCACTTGCATTCCGCGGCTAGTATTTGGTAAAAGTCCGAAGAGGAGGAAATTTATATTGTAGCAAAGGTTTCAATAAAGAACCACTAGGTTTTTGAAGAATTTTATGATGAAAAAGCGAGCGTAACGGGATTAATATAAACGGTATTCCTCCAAGTGTAAAGGGAGAAGGCGAGACTAAGTCAACGTATTACAAAAATACAGGAGACTGACATCATTAATGCCCATCATATTATTGACTAATTATACGTTTGGACGACTCGATAATGGAGTTAGACTGTATCACCAATAGATTCAGGGATTCTTTACTTTCTTCGTACGATTATTGAACACAAAAAAGAAAGCTAAATAACGAAATACCACGGCCAATTAACTTCAAATCACTAGCATTGAACACTTATTCGCATAGTTACCGGAGCTTGGTGGCCTAAACACCACTGCCTCACACCTAATAGGCGGTTTTCAGGGTACGGCGCAGATTAAACTACTATTTATGGAACTTTTTCATATGGTAATACGAGGTATGCAATGCACTCCGATCCTGATCCTCTTGATTTCGTGTCCTGCTCAAAGAATCTACGTCACTGCTAAAATTAAAATTTTCGGCACCAGATGTATGCTTAAATTTATTTAAATATAAACATTTAAGTAGGGGAAAATTTTATGGTAAAATAGCAAAGGGGAGCTGTTGTAATCGTGTGAGGACTTTTGTCATTTATCTCCCATTATTTCAATTCCCATACTTAAAAATAAACATGTTATTCGTTTGCTATTTTAAATTTTTAAAGCAAATAAACTAAAGATAAATATCGCCTGGGTCTTTGAAAAGAATGTTGGTTGCATGTATAAAAGGGCAGAGAATATTCCGTACAAAACGCTGTCATTTATATCCATGATCAATTGCCAATATTCCGCTTCCATCCTCCGTAATATTGTCTTGGTTTTTGTGTCGTTATAATTATGCCGTCTTCGGTATCTCGATCATCTTAATCTGGGAGAGAGCTATATAACCCCTCGCAAGAAAATAAAATATTACTTTGTCGTAATTGGGTTGAGGTGGATGAAATTAAAGCCATAAAATGCCGTCTTGGAAAGAGACGTCCATAATTATGAGGGCGAAGGGGACTTTGTGGAGAATTTATTTCACTCTGTCATAGTTTTACTAGAAAATGAAGAAAATTACTCCATAAGAGGCAGTAAGTCCGGATAACGGGAGTGTAATAACAAATGAATTACGTGATAAAAGATCAATAAAGACGATACGACGCTGCTATAATGCAGTTTATTGCGGAGAAGTTTGGAAATTATTTCATAGAAATTCCAAGACATTAATTATTCAATATAGTTGAGTAGTTATTAGTTGCCTAGTCATCACCAAGTTCCTATGGTATTGGCACCCTGTTGTGATTATTCATAACCTCTGACATTGATACTGAAGGTAAGAAGCAAGTATTAGATGTGTAACTGTAAGTCACATTTTTAACGTTGCATTGCTTAAGGTTTACGCCGTTAACTCAGAAAATCAACTACCATTTCATCCACATATTCTACTATCAGAATATTGACAAAAGATACCTTGTGACATTTATTATTCCTGGCCTGGATACCGATGCCTAGGATAACATGGATGTCTTAAAAGTTGATTTTAATAAGTAGGTGAAACATTATTCTAGTACTAAACACCAATTATGAATGAATCTTATCTTGAAGGAGGTTGGTCAAAGCTACCGATTTCCCTCGAAACTTAATTAAGACACTATGGTGCCATCTTGTTCATAAGAATTTTGTAAAAAGGGGAATATTTTTCGATTTAATAAAATGAAACGTAAATATTGATTATACCTAATATTGAACGCCTAATCCACACAGAGGGATGAAATCATTCATTTTAAAGTGAGTTGCGCTGCCTAAACTGGTGCGATTGTTTTAACATTGAACATGATTTTCACATCTAAATTGTTTATAAATTATTTTTACGTGCATAGAATCACCTCTAACTAAGAGGTCAGCTAGATCCACTACTGGCTGGGGAAAACAAGCGCCTAAAAGGCCTTTTATCATTTAAATCAAGAGTAGTATTTAGCTAAAAGGTGACTTCGGGGCTTGAAAAAACATTTTGATAGGTGATGACCATCTTGAAGCTATTCTGTTCGTTTTTTGCTTGAGATCAATATTGCGTTTTATGAACCCGGAGACCGCAGATGAATTGTCTCAAACAATGCACTTGTGAACGTAGTTTGGCGTGGGAAGGATTCGCTTTCGATTCGGTCAGAAAATGGCATAGCCAATCAGGGATCGCGCCGGCACTGATAGAACTCTTCCCAAGGGGGTCTCAAAATTAGGATTGTGAGAGTGTGAGGGGAGGGAATTACCGAGCTCTTAATGAGAGAGCATCCTCCCCAGTACATCATTGGCGGGAATCGTCGCAGCTATATATTTCGCTCTCTGCATCAGTAATTCAAAGCGCGTCGGGGCCGACGACAGCGTCGGCCAAATGTGAGAGATGGTCCTGTCCTCCCTCCCCACTCTTGCTTCCTCCTCCTCCCCACGCTCATCCCTCTCACCACCGTACTCCCACGCATCCAGGGCGGCGCGCGCCCTCCCGATGCTAAATAACTTTCTACCCTCGGTGTATCAGGGCGAGGGGAAGGGGAACGGGTGTGCGAAGAGGAGGTTCGAAGATAATTCGCGGCGGGCTTCGTGCGGGTACTCGCCGGGGAGCCGTTTGAAATTAAGCGTTTATGAGGCATCTCAGTGAGATTTATGCGAATCGAGATTTATGGCATAGATATTTCCGAGGAGCTGCTCGAAGACCATGGCTTACGGGGTTGGCCAGGGTAGGGAAGGGGGAAAATTGACGGATCGCGGAAGAGCTGCCGGATCCATTTTGAGATGCACGTCACAACCTCCTCCACATTTTTGCGGGCTTTGGTTTCCGATTAAACAAGCGAATGGCGCTTTCCGTTCCCTTTACTTTCGAAAGCGTCTATTTTTGGTCTGGGTTGGAAATCCTTGAGGAACTACGACAGCATGGGCTTCTCACGGGTATGATTAAAAAACTAATAAATTTGTGACGAAGAGAAAACTAAAGATGAAGTTTATTGCATTAAAGCGGCTCTACAAGTATTTTTATTAATAATGATCTACCGTGTTAGGTAGGCTTTGGATGAACACACTGAATAGCCACCGCTAAAATAATCTTTTCCCCTAATATGGCGCAACGTGAAACTCTAAATTACATTCAAAACGCCTCGTATCACTTTTTCTTCCTCCTTTGATTTTCAACCAATAATCTTTCTATCTTCCCGCAAGCCATGCCTAATATTTTCTCCTTAGTTTTCCTTTCCGTTCATTTTACTTTTTCCATCGTTAACAGGCTCACATCTAAAAAGCCTCTAACTTAAGATTACCTTCTTCCTACTTCAAGTATAAATTGAGTTAAAAAATTATATTGTTCATAATTCGAGTTTGCGACGACGTTTCCTTGTAAAAATTTCATTGTAGAAATTCCTCCGTAGAGATAATAGATATATATTCCTGTTAATAAGTATCTTTAAATTTAAAATATACGGCTTGTATTTCAAAATTGAAAACCTTGTCCTATTTAAAGGTACATTTGTCGGCCTTTTGAAGGGCAATTCAGCCATAATTAAAGTTATTAGCCCTCCAAATATAAAATGGGAATAAAATTAGAATATTATACTTGCACCATTGTAAATAATTTATATTTCCAATACTTTTCCTCCTTCGCGCACACGCGATATTTTCACGTTATTTTGATATATATATATATATATATATATATATATATATATATATATATATATATATATATATGGCAATAAAAAACGTAATTATCCCAATTTCATTTTCAACGCATCCACACATGCATTGTCAACACTGATATTTTATTGCCTAGGCATTAGACATTATTCAGTCTTTATTTGCAGTTAAGTAAAAATAAAAATTATTTCCTGATAATGAAATTCATTTTAAATTAATTTCAGGAGTTTTTTGAAACATGAATTGCTGGACTTCACGCCCTTAATATTTATTTTGTGATGGTGCCGAGTCATTGAGACAAAAAGATATCCATGTATTTAATCAAATTTTTCAATCTTGTTAGCAATTGTAAATCGTTAAAATAGGATAATACGTAAATTTTTTAGCAGTATGTGATGTCATAGTAAAGCCAATGCATTTGAAAGTCGGGTAGATTAGGTGGAGATTTATACGAAATATTTTCTTTCACGTTAGCCAGGCCTCAAATTGAATATTATTGTCTTTCTTTCGACGCCAATAAAAGTTGTATTTATACAGAATTAAAGTTAGGAGTATGCAGAGTTAAGTTCACTTGAAATCTCATTCTATTGAAAGACGTACGTATAGATAAATGTATGGCAAATAAATCATATCTCCCATGATAAATACAAATGAAAATGTCGCCTCAATGATTTTGTATGTTAGAAGACTTACAAAATCTGACGTCAGAAAAATAATGTTTGCGTTTCTTTCTAACTCGGGGACAATTATCAGAACTTCGCACCAGACGTCAAAGTGGAATGTAAGATTAAACAGGAGGAATTAACTTCTATACTGACATGTACTGAAATATACTCGTTCTCTCTCCTAATAACACACATCAAAACAAAACGTTCAGCATCCAAATGTGTGCTTTGACCTGAATATTTGGTTTTTAAATATGTTCTCCAAATATTAACGAGTCGTTCCGTGATGTAGTAATATAAATTCAGAGAAGAGTGGCTCTGTTTTGTCCAATTTATCCAAACTTTTATTTAGAATGACATTCAAACCATTTTGGATTGGACTCAGGTTTCACCATTGAACAAATTTCTATGAATTTCACTCATCCTCTGCTGTTCTCCTAATTTTCTGCCTAATTTAGATAAATTAAAAAAAAAATGGCTTTCCAAAAACTGTTAAATGACTCTACATCAGCAACTAAGGCAAATATTTTCCTGTTTGCCAATATTTATACCCGCTCCGATACATACCTTTCTCCAGTAGCAACAGGCTTTTCAATCGATTGGTGCCAAGTTCCGCGACTAGCAGTTATAACTCAGAATAGGCATAGATCATAAGTATAACCTCGCGTGATATCCCTCGCAAATGGAAATGTTTTCGCGGCATCTGCTGAAAGACATTGAGTCACGAGGCAATCATATATTTTATTTATAATAGTGCTTCAAGAAGCACACTATCCTATTTTCCAATCAAATTTCGATTGTTCGGGAACATGCATCAAAATGAACAAATTATTTGCTTACTTTGGTTATTTTCTCTCCACCCTAGTCCTTCTGATCATTTCCATCGATCGAAATTTTATTCCTATTTCAAGGGTAATTTTTTGGATGATTCATAATGAATATTTATTGCTCTAAGTATCGTGGGAACTTCCTATTTCTTTATTTATTTCTTCGCAACTTCTTCTGCCTGCCTTCCTACTATCTCAGAAAACCCTTATCTCTTCCTTCCACTACCCTGCGTACCAAATGTCCTCTCTTCACGGCCTAACCAACACTCAATACCTTTCAATATTTCATCCACCCACTTTTTCTGTCCTTTTTGGATTTCTTCCAGCAGCTTCCTCTCTTCGTCTTCCATATTGAAAACGTCGACCGTTGTATTCCTTCTTATTCAGCTTATTTTTTCCCTTTTCCGCCACAACTGAATCTTCTAAGCCTCTAACCTACGCTCATTCTCTTTGCCTTGAAGACTAAATTTTACATCCAAAGGGCACTTCACTGCATATGAAAGTTCTTTATTGATCTTTTCTTTACATTTTCTCTCCGTGTATCCGTCACCAGTTCTTTTCTTCCGGCAAATGTCTGTTTTACTAACGCAGTTTTATTTCCTAATATCCCCATTTTTATGTCCCTTTCCCCTATAATACTTCCCCAAATGCATTTACCACTCCACCTGCTCTAGGTTGGTGGTGTGACACAATATTGCTTGATGATATACAAAACTAACAGAATTGACCATCTCGACACTAACCCATCCACAAATTGTGGTTTATTAACAATGACGTGTCACAAAGGCCTCCTACCGTAAAAATAGCTTATAGGGAAAGATGGAGAGGTTTAATACTACAAGACCGTGTTAGATAGTAAGAAATAGGACAAAGGACAGCAGGGGGGTACGAAATTTCAACAATAAATTAACCCAGGTAAAATATTCATGTTTGCCTTTGCGTAACCTTTTCACTTCACCTGATAAATATCTTTTAAATTTTCCATCCCAATGAATAGGCAGTTAAATGTATGTGTACTTTGGAAAATCTAACAAATTTAAATTTTTAATTGGATTATTAGAAGATGAGGAAGGGGAACAGTTTACCTTTCTTGGAAGTGTTTTCGATCAAAACGATCAAAGTAGTTGGAACATGAGGAGGAAATTTGCGTTAGGTGAAGAAGATTTTATAAGGAGGAGTGAATTGATGACAGGGATGTTGAGAAAGTATGCTAAGAGATGACTCGTCAAAAAAAGTTATGAAAGGTGTTCTTGTTCGGCGTGGGAACATGATCAATGACGCATAGGCATAGATTTAAAATGTGGATGCTTAGAAGGATAGTCAAAGTGAAGGAGACAGAAATGAAAAAAACGAGGAATTGCTAGGCATGGTGGAGGATGAGAGAGGATTGTGGTTATTGAGTATGTGACCTTGAACGACTGTGAATCCAAAGAAAATAAGACATATATTAAGTGTAAAAATCATTCGATTAATTGTTATGCACGTTTAGTGGATGACTCCGTTGAACGTTACTGTCACAGCATGTGCGGCAGTTTCTCGGAATCGCATCTCCTGTTTATTACGGAAGGAAACGTCATAGATTCTAAAATCGATTGCATTAAGGGAATTATGATGTAATACCATGTTTTTTTCAAATGGATTGCAATTGCAAGATCCCACAGATAATGCGATTGCATTACCATTTTTGCAAAAATCTTATACATATTGTTTAATGATGAGTTCTATATTTTTATTTATTTGTAATAATATTATTATATAATATTATATATTCTATACCTTTGATCACAATTATAATCCCTTTGATATAATGTATAAAAAGAAATCATGTTATAGGTTAACTGACACAAGCAATATTAGTTGATTACTACAAAACGGTGATAATTAAATATTGAAAACACTTTTTGTATTTTTTTCTAATTTGCACAACTCTGGTAAAATGGCCTTTTACGTGAATTAGTCAGCAGAAAAAGTAGAATTTTACCCTTTTTAGTACTGGAATTGGCACAGAAAAATAAAAAAAATTATATATTTAGCTTTAACTTTTGCCCTGAATCTGTTTTTATTTGGTCATTTTACTCTGTAATATTTATCGTATCCATTAATAATTTTCCCAGTGCCTTCAGACTTGACCTCTCTCTTTAGCTGTTCTGCAATATTCTTCGTCCTGCCATTCGGGCTCGAATCCACCGTCATCTCTATCACTTAATCGATGGAAATACTATGCTACTCGCCTTCAATCATTTGCTGAGTTCTGCGATCCACCCAATCACTCAGTAGTCGCTCGATTCTACGCATCGCCGTGCTTGGTCTTTGATCTTTCATCAAAAGGACGATAACTTCTGCGAGGAAAAATGATGAATAAATAAAAGAGTTGACCGGTAGAAAGAGATAATATGCATATATTTCCAGAGAAAGTAAGAGATAGAGCGAGAAAACTACTCTGTTGGCAAAAGATTTGAAGGGGGAGTTTGAAAAGATTTGCTATTGGCAAGGGAAATGATAATTAATGGTTGATTGGAGGAAAAGAGTCAACACGGGAGGAGGAGGGATAGGGGAAAAGATTTGATGCAAAAAGCGTTCGGAAGAAGCGAGTGACCTTGAAAGAAGTTTATGCTCAGGGATATCATTTGAGATTGCTCCAGGGAATGGATTTGATATACTACCTTGATCAAAAATTTCCCGGAATTTATTCAGAAAATTAAAAATACAAGTTTATTCATCTAAATCTATATTGTCCCCTTCAAAGTAATCCCCATCGACTGCAACACACTTATGCCAGCGCTTGATCCAATCCTCGAAACATTTTTTATATTCGGTTTTCGGTATGTCCATCAGTGCTTCCTGCGATTTTTCCATTACTTCCTCTCGGCTGCTAAAACGCGTTCCCCGTAATGGTTTTTTAACTCGATTGAACAGAAAGAAGTCACAGGGAGCCAAATCAGGTGAATTCGGTGGCTGTTGGATGGTATTTGTTGCATTTTTCGTCAAAAAATTACGAATAATGATAGCACTGTGCGACGGTGCGTTATCATGGTGCAAAATCCACGAGTTTTCTGCCCACATTTCTTGTCTCTTTCGGCGTATTGCTTCACGCAAACGTCTCATAACGCCCAAATAATACTCTTTGTTTACTGTCTGGCCTTCTGGCAAAAATTCATGATGCACTACACCGTTGTAATCCATGAAAACCGTCAGCATTGCCTTCTTTTTTGACTGAAAACGACGTGGTTTTTTTGGTCTCGGCTCATTTGGTGAACGCCATTCACTTGCCTGATGTCTGGATTGCGTGTCGTACTCATAAACCCACGTCTCGTCTCCAGTAATGATCCTTTTGATGAATGTGGGATCGGATTCAGCCTCGCAAATCATGTCTTTTGCGACGTCAACACGGTCTCTTTTTTGCATGAAATTGAGGTCTTTTGGAACCAACTTTGCTGCTACACGACGGAAACCCAAATCATTAACCACAATGTCTTGGGCGGATCCATAGGCAATGTTCAAGTCCTCCGCTATTTCTCTGATGGTTAATTTGCGGTTATTGACCAACATTTCTTTTACTTTATCAATTTTTTCACCGACTTTCCTTGTCGATGGTCTGCCACTGCGTTCATCATCTTCGATTGACTCACGACCACTTCTGAACCGCTCGTGCCACTGGTAAACGACGGTTTTTTTTAGAGAATCGTTGCCGAAACACTTTTCCAACATTTCCAACGTCCGTGCGCCACTAAATCCGTTTTTTACGCAAAATTTAATACAAGTTCGTTGTTGCAAATTTAAATCCATTTCTGCAATTGTAAAAAATCGCCAACACACACAGAGATAGATGTACTCTTGGCTACGTAACTTTTGCAAATGTCAAGTTATGACACTAAGATTTAAAGGGAATATCAACAACAGATGTACCAATTTAACAAAAAAAACAGAACTCAAATCGGAACGATGGGAGCGCCACACGGTGGTTATTCCGGGAACTTTTTGATCGAGGTAGTATAAGAATGTGTAAAAGAAACTTCATTTAATAAACAACATGAAACTCAAAAGAGTGTACACACATTATTTAACATTTCGTCATGAATTGTCTTTTTCAAAAGAGTTGATTGTGATTTTTTGAGGAAGATAGCTCTTACTATTGAACTGTAAAGCAATGCGTCTGTCCTTTTTTGTATTTTGTGTATGGCATTAATGTTTTGCTGCCAGAGGCATGAGGAACTTGATAAGAGATGGAGAATTTTTTGGGCATGGTCGGAGGTATAAAAACTTTCTAGGATATAAAACGGAAGGAAATGTCTTTTTTCGAAAAGAAAGTGGAAGAAGGCCAAAAAGGGAAATCCTAGAGGACATTTAAACATAATGTGTGTCAGGACATATGAAGAATTGAATAGAACAACATTAACATTAGAGAATGCCATTTGCTCTGCCTTTAGAAGGCGATGATTTGTGTGTGTGTGTGTATATATATATATATATATATATATATATGTATATATATATATATATATATATATATATATATATATATATATATATTCATATATATATACATATATATGCATACATATATATAAACCATGTATATATATATATATAAACCATAAACACAGTAATCAACCCGATGGTAGAGTGTAGGGTAGGTGATGGTAGAGTTCACTAAGCCCTATAAGGCGTGTGAAATTAACACACAGGGTAGGAAGGCCAGTTCCTTTCCTATATAGATATATATATATATATATATATATATATATATATATATATATATATATATCTTCGGGTTGATTACTGTGTTTATGTTTTATATATATAAATATATATGGGTCGCGGTAGTCCAGTGGGTAGAGCGTTGGACTACTGACCGGAGGGTCCCGGGTTCGATTCCCGGGCAAGGCACTCTGGGCACCTGCAGCTCCACCCAAACTAAAGTGATTTTTCGGGTGCCAGGTCTTCCTGGGAAACCATAACCGGCACAGGGAAAGGAACTGGCCTTCCTACCCTGTGTGTTAATTTCACACGCCTTATAGGGCTTAGTGAACTCTACCATCACCTACCCTACACTCTACCATCGGGTTACTGTGTTTATGGTTTATATATATATACATAGTTTATATATATGTATGCATATATATGTATATATATATACATATATATATATATATATATATATATATATATGTATATAGATATGAATATTATGTATATATATGTGTGTATATGTATAGTAAACATATTTTAGGAAATTAATTTTTTGCCGTAATATAAATTAACAAATACTAATAAAGTAGTTTCAGCAAGTTTCAAGAAGTTTGGATTTCGTTTTCGTGGATTTACTTTCAAAATAGTGCAATTTTTAAATTATTATATTTTGATGAGATAATATAAAACATAATAAACGGTCGTAAGCAGAGTAAGCATTTGTATATATGCTTGCTTAAATTTCACTTTTACATGCAAGAGCGGATCGACTAGAGATCGTGGGGCCTCGGCCCAGTAAACGGATTAAATTTGCCTACCTATGAATTCCATTTCAGTCCAAGCGCGGAAATGGAATCCCCGTGCGCGACCCTGTACGTGACTAGTAGCCCACACGGAAAGGAGGGAAACAGAGAGAGAGAGAGTCATGCTGAGGCTAGGAGCGGGAGATATCCGTGGGGGAAATACGGGTTACGGGGTCTCGTCCGCATCAGTGAGTGAAACTCCTCTCGCGTGGAATCGAAGCGCTTTCGTCTGAAATTAGCAAAGCGTTCGGCTGGAGCAAGTGAAATTATCGTTTTTGAAATCCAACGCCCCGCTCTAATCTCTCCTTTAATCGAGCAGGAGAATTGATCGAAATATTCCAAATCCACGTGCCTAGTGTGAAATCATATTTGGCACTTCCGTTCCAGTTCACATGAGGCAGATTCGCACGCAAGGTGAAAACCCATCGTATTAGGAATCCCAAATGTTAGAGTTGAGAGAATACCCACGGGAAAAGATCAGTACGCTCAGCGCCATGAGAGTTTAGCGTAACGAGAATTGGCTCATGTTCAATACCGAAGTAGAAGTTCGCCAAAAGTTGCCCTGTCACGATCTGGAACGGTTCCTTGAGCTCCCCAATTACTTATTATCGTGGTTTTTCCTCTAACCAAAGTGAGTGATCAAAATAAAATCGTCGACAGTGAAAATGTAGCCTAAACTGATACTTGTTATTGATTGTAATGCTTTTCCAAGTGTATCGTGAGCGACAACAATGTAAAATAAGTCCAATATGGTTTCGAAGCGAAACATCAAGAATTAGACGAAGGTTTATCATATTTTTCCAAAAATTGTTTGGCTATTTTACCAGAAGAATATGGAAATCCTTGGGGAGCTTCAGTGGATCAATAAAGTTTGTTAAATCCCTACCTAAGCTAATGAAGTTACAGCCTCTGGCAATGCTTACTTCATTAACGCTAAGGTATAACCAAAAATTTTGATTGTGGGTCAAGAATAAAAATGGTAGAATACGCGATCGTAGGTTCTTCTTTAAGAGCGTAAAATTTGAACACACAGTTTGCCAGCGGAAGCACACTCATTGCCTGCTGCGATCGTACTATGCGGCGAATCCGAAGTCCGTTGTTATTGGTTCAGCTTACTCCACGGTTCAGGCTCCTGATTAAAGAAACCAGGAACTGCCTCGGAGGTGGATTGGTCAGGGGATGACTCTTGCATGGCTTCCGAGACCACAGGGCCTCAATCCGTTCGATATTTTCCTTTGGGACTAATTGGAAGACCTCATTTGTCCAACTGAACTGGTTGATTCTGCGGAATACTTGATGGCTGCACCGTTGCTTGTTACACTGAAATCAAACTATATTTTTTTCTAATGATTTCAATTCGTTTTCAACCGTAGATGGAAAATTTAAGCAACCCATAGGAAAAACTTTGTAAATTGTCTGAATTCAAATTTAAAAAATAAATCATGCATAAATGAAACGCGTTCCATCGAAACTTTGAGAAAACCCGTTGCAATTTATCGATGGGTACCTTTTACAGAACCACAGTTAAAAAGTCACGAGATCCAAATTTTAATGCATTTAGTATTATCGTCAGGGGAGTCATAATCATATCATAAAGGAATCGTCAACTCCTTTTTGAGTATGAATATGTCTCTCCCTATTGAATATAAAAGAGCAGATGCTGATTACTTTGAATTCGGATCGTGTGAGATTTTAACTATGATTCTGTAAAAGTTTCCCAGCAATTCAAATTTAAAAAAATCAGGCACTAATTTCCAAAGAAACTGCGGGAGATGCCGCAACAGTAACTTTTAACGGAGTCACCCGCTAATGTGCATTTCAATGCAACAATTTCAGAGTGTAAAGAATGATTTTTACAATCTGAAACTGTTGCATTGGAATCGGGCACTATTTTTCTCTCATTCGAATTTCTAGGGCGCAACTTCGTCGTATCGATGTGCACTCGAACACAGTCGTCGCATTCCGCGGCCACTTTTGTTAGACCTCACTCGTTCTAATCCCTCTAACTTATCATAATGTTTTGAACTCTACTAACATATTTAACCATTCATAGTAACCGAGAAATTTAATGGCTCCTAAAGATCGAATAAACAGGACCTGTATCTCGTAATATTCTTTATTCTTCATTTTATTTTCATCCGTACGATTCAAAATGAAAAATGATATCCGTAGCAAAATTGCTTCGAATGCGTTGAAGTGACTTCTACATCTACATCATCTACATAATACCCCGCAAGCCGCCGCAAGGGCGTGTGGCGGGGGGTGTTAGGTCACCAACCGTAAAAAGGAAAAATACCACATGCAAAAAAACAACACGGGAAACCACACCCACAGCAGCGCACACACTCATGCAAAAATCCCTTCATCCAATACTCATGCAAACACATATACCGCAAAACAACTAAAAAACTGCACCCCATGATGCAGCACGAAAGCCATCCTACAACACGGAAGCCAGGACACAACAAGCAAGAAATTGAAACACCACATGAAAATGCACCACGAATACCATGACTTGCATAAATATCGCATTTTTACGATTAGGAGAAGAAGACTCAATAAAAAATTGGTTTCCCGAATCGACCATCGCCGCTGAGTGGAGTAGGAGGGGGATTGGGGGGGGTTAGGGGTTGACTTTCCAGATTGAGAGACTTCCTCCCTATGTGGGCTTTCACAGCGGCGCGGTTCTTTCCTTTCCCTCAGCAATCCGGCTATGGCCGTGATATAATGAAAAAGCAGGCAAATAGAGCAACATTCTCTGAATTTGGCGTTAGACTATCAGTATGGAAGGGAAAATCGTCGACCGTCGACATTACGAAGTAAAATCAATGATCTGGAGAATAATAAAATTTAATGTTCAATGTTTTATGATGCATTATGGTCGCCGGTATGACTCTCTTTCACCGAAGATTTCCTTTGAATAGTTTAAAGTATTTGAACCTCATATATATATATATATATATATATATATATATATATATATATATATATATATATATATATAGAACAATCTTGATAGGTTAATACTGCCCAGTTTGAAGGACCTATTCCAGTATTTTATAAAATATTTTATACTTATGTTAGTATGCCTGTGTATACTTATATTAGTATGCCTTTTAAATTTTAGTAG
The DNA here is from genome assembly GCF_022747635.1 of Hetaerina americana. Taxonomy (NCBI): domain Eukaryota; kingdom Metazoa; phylum Arthropoda; class Insecta; order Odonata; family Calopterygidae; genus Hetaerina; species Hetaerina americana. Next base: position 19,863,499 of record NW_027286069.1, read on the forward strand.
GCGTGTCTGAATCGAGTGCTTTACTCCTAACTCGAGAGCCCTGGTTCGGCCCCGGTTACTTTCAGCACGTCACCTCAGCTTAAATCTAGCTGAATGTTGTTTATCAGTAGCAAATGTGCTTCATCTGCGCCCACACCATGCCCTGCCAGCCGCCGCAAGGGGCTGTGTGGAGGAGGGTTTCACGGCACCAGCAATACGTGCAGAATTATTAGTTTATACATTTAATAAAACATATGTTAACTCATACGCAAACACACTAATGCACATGCATGCCCATATACGTACATCATGTAATTATGTGTGTATTTGACCGATTAATTACAATTTAGTATTTAAGTCAATTTAAATTGTTTGGGTACGGTAGTCAAATTTTTTTTAGGTAATTTACCAGTTAAGGTAGGTTTTTGGATGGACACTACTACAAACAAACAGGTAGTCAAATATAACGCTATAAATGTATTTTGGCGCCATTATATATTGGGCGTTGCTCTATGTTGGAAGAATACTCAGATGTGTTCTGTGGTCTCTGAAAGCCTTTTAAGTCTTACACTCTCGTCATGAGTCAAGGAGCTCCCATCGTAATTCCTTCAGCATACCCGTCATTCCCTTACCATCATCTCGTAGCAATTTTTAAAAAAACATCCAAATTTTCTTTGAAACTAATTTTCTAACTATCTAATTTTATAATTAATGTTTACTCCCATTAATCAATGATCCTTGCCATGTGTGCTCTGAATATAGCCCAACTAAATCTAAGTAGCACCTTACTCTTATCTTTTCATTACATTTTCCAACGAAATTAATGTTTTCGATATTTCTAGAGCTTATCGCTGATAATGATTTCTGTACTTAACCGAATTTAATATAACCAATGTTAAATTTTTTCATGGGCTTAAATTTGTTGCCATATATATTATAATATTTTCCCACCATTTTGACGTAAAATAGCATTTCTGTGGTTGAAAATGTTTTTGAAGTTGAAGTTATCGTGAACTCTTCGTTAAATACAATTTTTTTTTGGAAAACTACTGGCCAAACAAGGAGCCCCTCTCCACCATTCCAAAGGTGTAGATTTTACAGTCATCGGCTTTAGTATGAGTTTAGATCTACCATCCATCAATTTGATCAAATAAATTTTCTGGATGATTACTCTTGTGTTTTTCGTCAAATGTTAACTGCCGGGGTTTTAGGTTTTTTTTACTGGTTGACTTTTGTGAGTATTTGTAGATTAAGTGAGCTAAAATATGCTCAAAACACAGATAATCATGCAAGCAGGCGAAACAAATATGTGTTTCGATTTTCCAAGGCTCGTACCAACGAGGTGATAACAGTAGTTTCATTGCTCCTAACTTTCTTTTGTGGAATATCCACTTTATCTTTTGTTTATCGTTTGGTACATGCTAATCCAATCTCCGTGTTGCCATGGACTGTTTGGCATTAACTCAGCCATAGGATTATCTTTGTCAATTGTGATATGTCTACTCTTTGATCGTACATTTTTTGAATACAAGTATTTTAGTATATAAAACTATCTATATAAATGCTCTTTGCACTCATACATTTAAATGATTGTGATCTGCTTCAACACCGAAATATTTTTAACATTTGGGTTTTATTAATTGACATGTACAAATTGAACGAATTTGAATCAGAATGGTGCAAAACGGTATATTCAGCCGACGCAGCTCATTAAAATACTAATGCTACCACTACCGCCGCTTAATGAGGAACGTGAAAAATTTGAATTCCGGTGCACCGAGACGAGTAGAAATGTAACCGACGCGTCGGTTGCATTTTCATTTAAATTAAATTTCGCGGTATTTGTATCCATTGCGGTCCACGACCGAAATCGAAATGTCGTTTGCGGTCAGCAGAAATTATTTTCTCTTAGATGATTTTAATTTTGATCTGCTTACATGAATATATTTCTGTATTTTCTGCGTGGTAATGAATCTATGGAAAATTTAGGTATCAATATTAGAGCAACTAATAGTTATTCAGCAAATATTTTATTAAATATTCAAGATTTCAAAGCGCTTAAAACTTAGAAATATTCATAGTTTAATGTTTTACGGTAATGAAAACTATTTAGTCAGTTAATTTTATTCTTCATTTGTCGTTTCCGTGATGGTAATATATCCGTTTCTCCATAAAACTTTTATAGATTTGTTTATAGTTTCTCCTTGTTGTATTCATGCCAACAATGGCTATTGTCATAGCATTTCAGATAAACAAGATGGCGTGTTTCAGAAATGCCGTTTTCTATGCTCGCATGTGTTTTTCCACTCCGACTGTGATCGGATGGGGAAAGCGACGAACTTGAACCAGCGTCACGGAATATGAGAACACGGATAAAACTGGAGCGAAAATACACATCAAAAAAATGAAGGAGAAAAAAATAAAGCAGAAGAGCGGTGGGAGAAGGAAGACTGAGAGCATGTGTTCCGCGGAGAATAATACCTCAGCGGCCGGGATCAGCAGCCCCAACTTTCTCGGATACAAGTCCTCCGGTGATAAACGAACGTAAAAAATGGAAACAAGAATGGTCCGAACGCATAAGCAAAGGTTGTTTACGAAGCCGGCACCACTCTCGGCCCATCTGTCTGGAGGTCATGCAGACAGAACTCCGACCACCGCAGACATGACCTCACTTCCTCTCAGCATCACTCCCTTCTCAATCCCGCGCTCTTTCTCCCTCGTCCTCTCACTTTTTCATTAGATTTCCCGGCCCGTCGATCTCGTGAGAGCACTAGAAAAGCCTCCGCTCCCTCCATCTAATGGCTTCGTCCTGGTCGATGCCGCTGTTGCCCAAAGCCAAAACTCTCACGAGGCGCAAGTACTAGTTAAGGCCCAGTGACGGTAGGTCGTTAAACCTAGTATGTGAAAATATATATCATTACATGGATATTAAATGGTAGCACTGTTTAGAATATTTCAATATCCTCACGCTAATGCATAAGTATGGTATGAGTTAAGGTAAATTTGTTAGTGTCTCGCGCACTCAATGTGGTAGTCAGTTGTTCTCGCGCTTCGGATCCGTCATTTATTTGCGCGTGTAGTTGTTTCAGGCGATAAATAAATAAGCAAATAAATACATACGTATACATTGTTTTATGCGAAACTTAATAAGGTATTAGATAACTGTCATTAAATGTGAAAATAGTAATTGGGATTTATTTGCTAAAGGCTCTACCAAGCAGTAAGTTCATAGAGATAATTATTTTTTCTTCCTTTTTTAGCTGATTTTCTTGCTTCAGGCTAGTTTTTTTGGTGCTCTTGCCATTTTGTATTAACTCATGATAATATTCACCGTGTGATTTTTTAATAGAAATATCTCCTTGTTAAGAACACCTTCTTGTATGCTCCTTGTCATTTTCAAGTCGTTTTAAGTTTGACCAATCCATTTTATAGTGTCTGTTTTCGAATTTCTCCTGTTTTTGTAGAATTCAAGGATATTTTTTTGTGAGCGTCTCAATGTTCATTCTTTAAATTTAAGAATATACCAATGCTGTTTTCTTTTTTAATCAATCAATAACTTTATGCCATCAATTTAAAACGAAAATGCTCCGAAAGAGTCAGGAAATACGTGTCAATACTTCATCAAATATAATCCATATCACTTACCACTATTCCTAATAAAAACTTATGTTAAGTGCCTTCAAAATACATGTGTAAAAATTGCTTTTACTGAAATTTTAAATATTTTTAAGTGAAGTCATTAGATTAGACACTACCCGCCAAGTTATGGAACATTTAGAGCAAATATATATCAGATCTTCGAGTTAACAGATCCATAGTGATGGAGTGTTGTATTAACATCGTATTGATTGATAAAATGAAGAAAAATGTGAACACAGAACTAAATGTTACCGTTTGAGGCTTTATTTAATAGTTTATGTTGATTATAAAAGGGAAATGCACAGGCTTTTTTAGGCTGCAGAATTTTTCTTAATGAAATGCTTATTATATACCATGCTGTTGATTGGAAATGTTAGGTTTGATTTTTGGAAAAGGAATGAAATACTGGTTATTACGAGAAAGCTTGTTTGATTTCTATTTATAGTTTTATATATTGGCGGCAGCGACCCATATCATGTATCTTCTACACGCAACTGTATCGCACGGGTAGATCACGTGCGATACAGTCATTAGTTTAATCGTCTCTTCAAGTATCATTGACAGTAATGATACCCAAAAGGGTCGTGTTTTAAGTACCTCTTGAGAGCATCATTTTTACGGTTACTATCATTAATATATTCGATTTTTTATGTCCAGTACGTAGGTAAAGCCAACGTTTGGTCCGTTTCATACCCTTCGAAGCATTTCGTGTCGTACCAATCCACGCTTTTAAGTGCATTAAAACATTAGCAGCGGGCCGTGGAAGGAGGCTACATTTCTCGTTCTAAGATTCCCATGCCTTTCATCCAGTGAGGTGTTGCAGACACGATGCATAGTTCGATATTCTCTGGCATTCCCGTCAGTTCGCGTCATTTTGCTTCTTCACAGCACTCTGCCAAGGTTAAGCGGTACCTTTGGAAAAATATTTTACGTTTAATATCTACCAGGAAGAGTGTAACCGGGCGTTAAAACGATAAATATTTGTAATAAATATAAATTACGCATAGATTTCAGTTCTATAAACATATTTGAATAAGAATTGGACTTGTGAATAACAACAATATACTTTTCCATTTGTCAATAACCCCTTAGCAACCTTAAATGTTTCACAAACCCGGAACGTTTCACAATCGTGCTCAAAGCGGTGGAGTTTTACGGCATGACTTTGGTGAATAAATCGCTTATCCTCACTTCGCAAAGCTAAACAAACGTTAGCGTGGAAATAGGATACGTACTCTCCGCGTAAGTCACCCAGAGTCTGTTTCCGAGGGCTGTGCGGGATTCTCCGTTCTCCCGTCCCTTTCTTCTATGTGGGACGAATAGCTATCCGTCGTAAGACGCATCCTATCCCTTGATGACCGTCAATGGGAGGCCATTATTCCCTCCCGGACGCGATGAACGGGGATTAACCGCCGTCCGCGGGCGGAATGGACCGTCCGGCACCTTATATGAAGGACTTAAGTGCCATATCGTGCCGTCGTTACGTCGCAATATCGGGTCTGGAAGGAAATGGTCGACGGACCACCAGTACAGGGAGGCGCTTGCCGGGGGGGCTTAGAATGATGTCCGCGTTCTTTCTTAGTGTCACCACGTCTTCTCTCCACTTCCTTCTTTAACTACTGCCGTTCCTTCCTTCGGCGCAGTACCCCTTCCCCTTTGTTTTTATGTCCCCACCTCTCACTCAGTCGTTCACCCATTACGAAGAAAGGAGGAGGGCACAATCAAAGGGGACAATTTGTCCGCGATGGAGGTTGGAGGCAGTTTGTCAGCCTGGTTACTCAATTTTAGAGTTCACAATGAAGAGTGAGGTTTTATACCTACTTTTATTATACGGCCCAAGGCACGGAGAATCACAGATATACCAGTCTAAAACATCCAATGCCATTACTTAGATCTGAACTGTTCATCGTTCTTCCGGAAAGGAGTGGAATTACGATGTTATTGGTGGAAATTGCATTATTGGAGCAAGATAATTTGTCGGTGAATATTTCTTCAGACCAAGTATAGTAAGATTTAGAGTGAACTTGTAATATTATGAATTAATATAGGCTTCACATGAGTTTCTCAGAGCCTAAAATAAAAGGTAATAAATAACCTATCTCTACTCATGGGTGTCATTTCTTCTAGAAACGAGCCAGTTTAAAAGTCCTAGTAATTTGAATAAATAAGGTCTGCTGATTGTAATTAACGTCCCAGCTGTTCTTACTCGCCTTAAATTGCGCATATTGTGAATTTGTAAGTTTATGCATTGCATGTGGCATTTTAGGCTTTTTCATAGGATTTGAATTTATCGAAATTAAGATATTGGAAAAAAGAAGTCTCCTTTGGAAAACTTTTCCGTGACGTTTGACTTAGGAGACAGATCAGGAACTCGGAACATTGGGATTTTGCATGGGGAATTTCATTCAAAGTATAAACAATTCACTTAAATCTCCCAGAAATGAGATACGACTAAAAATACGGGATTGAGTGCACAGGTTCTGACCCAAAAGTAGGTGGAATTAACCAAGGAAAGGTTTTTATTGTAGAAGTCTGGAGGAGGTGCCACATCTAGGGAAAGTACCCTAGAGGGCATCTGTGGAAACACCTTTCTCATGACCAAATATTCTGTAAGAATGCGAGGCACCGTGGTTTTCTTAGTAAACCACTCTTCCACTAAAATTCTGACACTCAGGCCTCGATCAAAATTGAATATTTCTCTCACTTTTTGCACATTTTCGTCGCACTGTGTCGTTAATGGTAGTCCAGGGAGTTCATCATCGTCAAGCTCCTCTCTACCCTCCCGAAATATCTTCTGCCAGCAGAAAACCATTTCTTCAGACATTGCTTCATCTCTCGAACTCGATTAATTGGGCGTTACACAAATTGTTATCGTTTATCGTCCCACTATAGAATAGGGAATCCTGAATTCGTGTCGTGACCCTTGAACAGAAGTCCATCCCAGCAGCGATCTGCACAAAACAACGGTCTGCAGACATCCGATGCGGGCAGCGTTGCTTTTCCAAGACTCACCACCACATTTTCCACCACAACATTTCCCACTCCAGCCGTCCACGTTGGCGGGAAAAATCTTTCCAATTATTTTTGTGGCAGATTCTGTACTTAGATTTTATCGAAGGATTAGGAAAACAAATTGGGCACTTGTTAGCCTCGCAACCATTGCATTTGACGACTAATTCATATGTGGCGTGTCTGGTAATACAGGGTTCGTCCGGAAAATAAGTGTACTGAGCTCAGGAAAAAACATTTATTGCACTTTTACATATCTTAAGCTAATATTCCTCAAAATAGGACCCTTGTGAGTCGATACACTTGTTCCAGCGGCGTTCCCATTCCTGGAACGCTCCCGCGAAGGCATCATCGGGAACCTCTCGAAGACTCGTCGTCGACCTCTTCTCTGCCCTCTACGAACATCTTGTGCCACCGAAAGATCATGTTTTTGGACATGGCTGACTCCCCGTAAGTCTGGTTAATCATACCAACAGTTTCGGTAGACGATTTCCCAAGCTTTACCGCAAATTTGATGGAATAACGCTGCTCCAAAAACTTCGGCATCACGTTCCGTGACGTGGGTCGAGCGTGGAGGTTCGCGTTAACAGAGCTCCTCACTGCACCACAGCTCAGAGCCGACTGCCTTTTTCAGCGTCGCTTGCCAACATACCCCCCTCCAATCGCAGCCCGTCAGAGCGGTGCTGGGCGCGCCTGGAGCGGCGCGCCCAGCCCAGGAGTCAGTACACTTATTTTCCGGACGAACCCTGTAGTCTCGGGCATAAACGCACCCCTCTCATGTTTCCTCTTCCATATTCATTGCGAACCCTGGCGATCTAAGTAGTTGCCGTCCCTCCAGACTTATTGCAACAGAAAAAGGAACATACTAAAGGGTGCTTTAAGTTGTTCCTTGTTAGTGACAGTCGCCCTATATGTTTCTATGTGATAACGATCCATTCCCCTTCGTGCTTACGGGTAGTCATCGTTCTTCTTCTGGTGTTGTCATAAATGCCAGCCATGAAATATCTTGCAGCTGCTGCGTCGTTTACTTAATTGCCACGCCACTTGCGAGATCATTGTGGCGTCTAAATCAATGTTTTTTCACACGCCGTGTGAAAGATAGGCAAAATTTAGTAGGGTGCTAGGAGAAACAAAAATGCGAATGCACTTGTCATTTAAAATTCAAATGCTATAATTGTCAAATAAATTACATCTTTGATGATACTTATTACCTCCCGTTGTTTTAAGTCGACACTTTCCGTACTAGTTTAGTACCTGAGATAAAAATGCTTCTGGTGTTGATTTTACTACTTGCGCAGGTGAATTCTGCTCACGTTTTGTCCCGATTCATCATGAATTAATATTTGTCCTTCCACATTCATCAATGACGGAAAACGAATCACAATCACAAACGGTAAATTGTTGATTAATATTCTTCAACACCTATTTTAAATAATGTACCATAAACCAGAAGGTGCTTTGCAAAAAATTATTGATAACACTCGAGTTTCGATAAAAAATTCTGCTCTTTCATTTCTAAATGAAAAGACATCATAAACAATATGTTGTAACTAATAATGCTTACCCTTGAATGCAGTAAGAATTTATTATATGATTATTTCTCTCTTGAAGGCGTTTAAGGAAGCAGCGGGTTTTAGCTGTAATAAAAAAACATTTCAGTTTTATTGGTATAATAATATATATACTTTTCAGTTATATTGGTAATATAAAATTCGATTTTAAAGAGTAAGGGTAAACTGGGTATGCAAGAGCTGTGCGAGGAAACAGTGAATCTTAGAACAGGAAACATTCACTAATCGACGCGAGTGAAGAGGGATTTGAAAACTTTTGGTCTAATAATTTGCACTCAGGTGCATTATTTTCCATTCAGCTCAAAACTAATGTCATGTACGAGAAAGGAAGGCTGTAGAGAGCAAATGAAAGCGTCTCCTGAATCTAAACTCATATAAAATTTCCAAAATTTTATTTTTTTGAAGCGAGGACAATTCCTAGTTGATCAGGAGGGTCTGTTTTTGCACCTCTTCTTGAACGTGTAGGTCATTTTGGGTATTTTTTTTAAAACAAGGCTTGAAAAGGTTTTAAAATTATATTGGCTAGGAAGAATATTTTTTATATTTGTTTCTAAAGATTTTTGACACCCTGAGATATTCTAATTTAGACTCAATTACTCTATTCTGTATGCTTGTATCAATTCTTTTTTCTGAATAATTTTCCTGTTCTTTTCTCAGGTGCAAAATATTATTTACAAAACTGTTTAACCTTACCCTTGGGGATAAAAAATCTAATGAATTATGTCCCGAATGAAATATTTTTCCTACTATGTGAAACTGGGTCTTTCATGTTACGAGAGAAAGAGTCATTTTCGCGATATGGGTAATTATTTATATCTATTTGGTTTGCTTGGAAGAAATACCATAGTCCTTATTGTGAGAGCATACATGCTTGCTAATGAAACCTTATGTTTATAAATTGAGGTTCACGCGTCATTTGAAACGTCGTATTTAAAATGTGCAGTGAATATGTATGAAAACTACAAAAACAGTGCTAATTTTACCATACCTGTTAAACATGTTAAATGCAATAATTTAGTCGTTAACTAAATATTATATCATTAACAAAAGTGAAGCAGTACTACCGTCACAATCAGAAACTGAATCCCTATTTGCCTATATGAAATGGGAAATAACAGCATAGAAACGATGATGAGGTATTACCGTATTACCGATTCCTCGTCAACAGCCAGTAACCAGGGAATTAGTTTGCTACAGGTCTCCTCTATCCCCTTAAAATCTTCATGAATCCATACAGATGTGTGTCTCTCATAGCTTTAAGCAAAGGCTACGGTTAAGGCTCCACGGTCTTTCTTTGTAGTGCTTCCCTTCCGTTCATATTTCACCCCTTTGTTTGGTATTCTTTTCCTCCTGCGTGGGACTCGTAATGTTTCGGATAATTTTCACAACCGAAGGAAATATCTTCTAATAAGCACAACCCAATCTTTTTCCTTCCTCCATTACATTCTAGAAAACATTGTATATCTGAAGTAATGATTCCTCATTGAAATCACCCTTTTTATTATATTAATCTTTAATTTTGATATTAATCATCAAAGTATTTAAATTTTATAGAAAAAGTAATTTATTCTTAGTGTCCCACTTATTTGCACGTTGAAGTGAAAATATTTACGTTTTCATTTAGATTCTATATTTTCTGTATTTATCTTCAAACAATAGTTCATTCCGTATTATTTTCCGAGTTTTCAATAAACTTCTATTTTCAATTTGACTTCTGAGAACTTAGCTTCATTAGAATTTGTTCCCATTTGCGATAGCATTCCTACATGAGGTGGGTTGAAAGATAGCAAAAATGAACTATTTGCAATATAAAAAGTTCCTATGGAAAAATCTGACAGTTTATTACATGAGATAGGTAAGGATATGACACTGGTTTCGCCGTTTCTCAGTCCAATGCCTCCATTGTATCCTTGCCTGGTATATATAATAGAAACATTCCACAATTCCGCAATTAGTATTTCTTGACGATCATAGTTTCGCTACTGTGTCGTATCAGCAGCTGACACCTGATGATGTCACACAGTGGCAAAGTCATGGTCGTCATAAACGAGCGATTGGACGTGATAAAAAGAAATACCGTAGAATTTGAGTTAGGCATTTAAGGAAACCTATTAAGAATGAATGATTTGGCTTGAACTGTTTGTTAATAGCTTAAAACTCTCACTTTGGTCTTAAATGACTGAAGCATTTGGTATATTTAAATATTTTTTTGAGCTATAGAGCACGGTGTTTTTACATTGTGAGTGCAAAACTTGCTTGACTGCCTACCTTGTCTAATTTTACCAAAGGATATTCATTACAAGGTATATTTAAGGCCCGAAGTGTATAGATTATTTCTCGAGACGAAAAGTAGATCAAATTTATAGTTCAGCTTAAAATACTGGGGGCATTTTATATGAATTAAAAAAATAATTAGTGGCTACGCATGGTGCACAGTGTTTGTACAGCTGCTATTAGAATGAGAAATGTTTTCATCACTTGAAATGCCGTCATTTATTGTAGCCATAGTAGCGTGGAGTCATCAGTTTCCGCGTTTACGTAGTTTTAGATGCCTATCAAAATTCATTGCAAATTCAATGAGATATTCGGTGGTGATGGTCTTCTGAATGTTTATTATGCGTGGCAGTGAAAGTGATTGTCTTATGGCAACGAACCCAATAAGCCTCGGCCACGGACCAGCTGTTTTCCTAACAGGAAAAAGAGACTCCTTTACAAGCGTTCAATGTGGTCACGTAATCACAGCGTCGTTGTGAAAAATGTCTTTGTCTAAAATCTGATTATCTTGAGAAGTAAGAGTAGTTAAAACTTTTTGGTCCGTATAATTTGTCAGAAAATATTAGGAGACTATAGAACTTGGAGGAACCTTGTATCTTCATCGAAGTAATGTGGCATTTGAACCTTTGTCGTAGTCTCGTGTAATTATAAGGATAATTTTATTTCTCCCCACTGATTATATGCGTAAAAAATAATTTCGTACAACTCAAAGTTGATTAGATCTAAATTATATTAAGGTACATTCTGTTGTCAGTAGTTTTTTGACCTTGGAATTTCACCTTTGACAACTTAGAACTTGAAGGAACTATGTAGCTTTGCTATGTCTTTAACAAGAATTTTTCTTCACATTTTTTAGGTATTGTTGCCTGTAAAACCTCTAAGTAGCACAGTTCATAAAAATCAGTGGTAAAGAATGGTTTGATTTTACCTTAAAATCACATGGTAGTAGTAGATGGTGAAGTAGGTGAGAAATTAGCTATCATTAGCAACAAGGATGATTTCGCTAAATGCTAATTTGACCTCGTTTTAGTGGCATAATTTTATGTTTATTGAAAGTATATGTCAAGACGTATATAACTCTTAATATTATTTATTTTATTCCGAGTTTTACGGAGCGCGGTACTATGGAATGAATATTCCAATCATATTGATTTCCGATGTACTTACGCAACGAACTTTTCCGCCGAAAATATTTTAACTGCGGAAAATGATCGATTCCCCGGTCAAATTGCAAATTTTCTAATGTGCGAACTTTTAAATTAGTTCGATATATCAGAAATCTAGGAGATAAGTTGCGGAATGGGGAAAGAATTGAGCGTTGATGACGCACCCTATCCTAAATTACATTATTATGTATCCAGGTTGATGATTAGAAATTTATTAGGACCGTAAGTAAAAATTGGCGTGGCAAGTTTCGGTTAATATATCTTCGAATTAGCGATCTTTTATCAAGGATTTCATCCGTCCATAATTTTAATGAAAATATGACATTTTGTCCAATTTTCAGTTGGCCTTTTCAGCTCAAGTGTAAGAAATGATGCCCGGAAGAAATCTCGGATGGTAATAAGTTCATCTACACCAATTACGCGGAGCCCTTTTGAAAAATTTAAATGCATTTCAAAAAGATTAATCTAGAATGATTTTAAAGGATATGCTATGTTCTGTTAGTTATGGCTTACGAGTGCAGTAATTTACAGTAAAGTTTACGCCAAATATCTACCCTGAACCGGAAAAATACTTCTAATGACCATAATTCGAGGCCTTGACTTGATGCAAAAACTTCAACAACTATCTGCTTTTTTAGAATGATTACCGTAATTTCCCCATTTCTTATTAAATCAATATTATTTGCAGCCACAACTTTATCCAATTATTACTGGTAATTTTTTGGTTAACGTAGGTTTTGAATGGACACGGGCTACACAACGGTACAATGATAGTTCCGTGGACTCTTCTAGAGAACACGACCTGAGACCAATAGATGAAGTAAGTCCCTCTTCAACTCCGTAAACATCCCTCCTCCCTTTCTCCTTACATCCCTTATCCTATTGCTACCTCCTTCCTCGCTTACCTAGCTTTCTCTTATCTATATCCCATTCCCAATCAAAACACTCTGAATCCATCTTTCCAGCCTCCTTTTGATCCGTCTCAACCATCCCCTCTCCTCTCCTGGCATGTATAGATTTCATAGTTTATTTGCCCTTCTGTCCATGTCACATTTTTCATACTTCTCCTCACCCATGCGTTTTTTCCGTGTAAACATGATAATTGGTTAATGGAAAAGCATAATTCTAATTAAAAAAAAATAAATGTACATTTTTACAGCTTTCATCAGTGTACTTAGGATTTTGGGTTTTATTCTAGATAGTATGATTATGCAAATATGCCAATGGGCAAATTTCTTGCAAATAATTTTATTCATTTGTGATCATGTAAAAGAAAACTCATGTCCTGATAATTGACACGGATAACATCGTGATTGGTTTTACTACTGCCCTCTATTGCAAATATCATGTCACTTATTTTATATATCTCTTGACTGTGACCGTATTTAGATATTCTCAAATTTAAAGCCCACTTTTATTATCAAAGTTATTCCGCAACATAAGTACGTTGACTTGTTTCCTTATTCTTTTCTTTCCTTAAGCTTTCTTTAGTTTTCTCAATCACCTTGCCATCTAAAAACGTCTCCGTTGAATACTCTTCCTGTTTTTTGAATACTAATATCGCCCATATTATCACATTTATATCGCACATTTTGCATACCCTAATAATATCGTCGTACCTACCTCTCGTATGTGAAAAGATGTATTACATGTTTCTGATAAGATGAATTTTAAATTTTAAAATTTATAAGATTATATTATGTATAAATATATATTTAGATCATATAGACGGCTAATTTATATTAAAAATATTGTTAAATATTTGCTCATGACCTGTAGCTGATTATGAGGCATATTTCCCCAATAAAGACCCCACAGGACACAATCATATGATCTCATCAGGTCGGAACCTTATCTGGATTCTCATTTTTGAACACAGAGTAAAGGGTGCCAGCATTGATAGGTCATCTGCAACAGTTATCGGAGAAGTTATTCCAACGTTAGTGGCCGACATTCCAAATCGAACGGTGACACAGATGCGGCCTCCTAATGAGATAGTGTCAGACAAGCGGTTTTGCATCAACTCTATGAGGAACACACGCTATCCACAGCAATATCGTTTTGTAAAGTTTTCGGTCTTTGTTAATGATGAATATAATAAGCAACCGAAGTCCAAAGGCCCGTGTTTCGGCCAGAGGGTTGCCTTCTCAATCGGACTGAAGGTATTTCTACTTCCTCGATAAGAGTGAAAATTGATAGACATTCAAATTCTTATATCTTTAGAGAATTTTAGGATATGGGGAATGATGTCAGTTAAACATCACGGTTGATCATTACCTTCCAAATGACCATGGTCATTTCAACACATTCACTAATTCGTAAAAAAAAAAAATCTGCCGGCGCCTAACATTTAGGCAAACATGTAGTCCAATAATGCCATGCGTTTTGCGGCTCAGTAGGATACAACGTTGCGTCTTAAATGAAAGTACAAGTGACGGTAAGTTTCCGACTCCGAGCTTCCGATCATGGAATTTTCCCGAATCCACACTAATATGGGTTCTAACTTTTCAATACCCATATATGTATTCAGCGCTGCTTTCGCTTATATTTCTTCCAAAAGACGGTGTCGGATCTTCATTGAATGGATTTTTACTCAAAAAAGTTCATTCATTGTAATAATGTCACCCATAGCAATATTGTCAGCAATTTATGCTTCAGCATTAAGACCAAGAGCAATAGTTTTTATTAATATCCAATATTTCTTAGCGGATAATAATTTCCTCGATAGAAAAGTTATGTTTTTTGCAAAATTTTAGTTTTTTATCACGGAGATTTTGATTTGCTTCTTATTAAAAAGGTAAGAAGTCTTTCGTTACAACTAGTGAAATATAGTTGAAGGCAAGTAATTTTCTGGGAAAGTTTTTTTGCATAAATATTTCTTTCCATTCCACAACCTCTGAAGCAGGAGGGGGGAACTTTAAAAAATGCATGCATAGAAAGGCAAATTCAATAGTTCATCTAACTGGGCAATCCGTGTCATAGATTCGTCGGATAGGAGTTGAAAAATTCTGAAAGATTGAGTGGATGCCTATGGTTATTTGTTTCAATCCTGATTTCTGCTCGATGTATAATTTTAAGGTAAAAATGATAGGTGATAATAGATTCTTGGTTACTAAAAGAATAGTCGCACATGATTTGAGCTGTTCTCACTTCATTAAACTCCTAAATATCCATCCATATTCAGAGTCTTCTAGGCTGTTAGTTAGTTTTCCTAATGATTGATAAATAAAGCCCGTGTTATTATACGGGAGACTAATACGTTAAATTTGGTTTTGGAAATAGCAATGCCGGGTTTACTATGCCTAAAATTTCTGTTGCATAAAATAGCCACGAGACGTAGGTTTTGAGAATTTAAAAAATTAGTTTTGTAATTTCTAATATCACAAATGTTGCTTGTCTATGAATGTGACGTAGCTTTTTTAGGTATCATATGCGATTCTTTACTGTCTTTGTAGGCTTGTTACAATTACGATTGACCGTCGCATCAACCACTTTGTTTTGATGAACTGGGAATTCTTTCGAAAATACGAAATTGACGTTGAGAGTGATGTAAATATGTTTCATTTCCCAAAATTGGATAGTAAATACAGTTTTTATGACGTGAAGTTAGCATTATTCGTTGCGTATAGCAAAGGAAAAAGTCACATCACCGGATTAATTGGGAAACCTCAAATATTCCCAAGCAGCGTGCGGCGGAAGATTGACGTTTTGAGGTCACAGCGAGGTTTACACTCTTTGCATTTCTGGAGTATTCAAGACTGCCAGATATCTACCAGCTCAGTAGTACATTTGGGGATAAATTTGGAATTTTTTTGAGCGAATACCTATCAATGCATATTCATTTCTTGGCCCGAGGGGCAATATTAGCGAGTGGAATTTATTTCGACCACGCAGGAAATCCGAATCAACGCTTCGGAGGGCTTCCTTGTATTATTCGTGTATCACAGACTCTTTAGCGATCCTCGGATATGACGGTACGTTAATTAGCCGAGCTGCACTTACGGCTTTGATGACATTCCATGTTATTAAGCGACCTCATAGGCCGCGGTCGCGGTGCTCGTGAAACTCATACATTGAGCCACGCCGTCCGACGCAAGGGAGTTAAAAGGGGTGGAACCGCGGCGAAAGCTAGTTAATCCTGCAAATTGGCTCTGGAAGAATTCCGGTAGTGGGATTCGCACACCGTCAATTCCGGTCCACTAATCCTATCGCGCGAAATCCTCCCACCCTTCTGTACCCTGCACAGTTCCTGCCTCCACCCTCACTTCCTCTCCTGTGCGCACCAAAGTCGTTCCGACCTCGAATATCTTTCCCTCGCTTCACCCTCTTTTCGTGGAGTTAGCGAGGGTTAGGGAGGTGGCAGTGGATACAAATTGGGGTCGCACGGGGCACACCACCCCCACCCTTCCCCTTGAAGAAGGGGGAAGGAAAATTTTCAATGCCTAAGTCAAAGAGAACACTTTTTCTTAATATCACAGGAAAAGTTTATTTCGGAAAATAAAATACGTAGTTATTCCACATGTATTTTACTATACACGACCTAGGTTTTGACTTACAAAGTCATCATCAAGTGATGATGACCATGTAAGTCGAAATCTTGGTCGCGTATAATAAAATATGTGTGGAAGATTTAAGTGTTTTCTATTCCGATATGAATCACTTCTATAAAGTGAAGCCTCAAACCATGCTATTCATGTTTCAAGTCAAGTTTAATTCGATTGACAACACAATAATTTTGCTATATTAAACTAAAGCATTAGTACCTTAACCTTTCTATTCCTTTTTTTAATTTCTAAATATAAATCTTTTTGTAAATTTAGTATTTTTTTAAGAATAGCAGCTAAGTCAATCATTAGAAAAAAGTGTAAATGAAATATATATATATATATATATATATATATATATATATATATATATATATATATATATATATATATATATATATATATATATATATATACAGGGTTCGTCCGGAAAATAAGTGTACTGATTTTTTCCCGCCGCTCCAGGCGCGCCCAGCACAGCTCTGACGGGCTGCGATTGGAGGGGGGTATGTTGGCAAGCGACGCTGAAAAAGGCAGTCGGCTCTGAGTTGTGGTGTAGTGAGGAGCTCTGTTAACGCGAACCTCCACGCTCGACCCACGTCACGGAACGCGATGCCGAAGTTTTTGGAGCAGCGTTATTCCATCAAATTTGCGGTAAAGCTTGGGAAATCGTCTACCGAAACTGTCGGTATGATTAACCAGGCTTACGGGGAGTCAGCCATGTCCAGAAACATGATCTTTCGGTGGCACAAGATGTTCGTGGAGGGCAGAGAAGAGGTCGACGACGAACCACGGCCTGGACGCCCATCAACGACACTCACCGACGAAAATGTGCGAAAAGTTCGCGATGTACTGAACTCTGATCGTCGTCTTAGTGTTCGGATGATAGCAGAGCAGTGTAATGTGCCAAAAACAATAGTGCACGAGATTATTAGCGAGCAATTACAGATGCGAAAAATTTGTGCAAAGTTGGTGCCGAAAGTGCTCAGTGATGATCAAAGACTCAATCGTTTGGAAATCGCGACACAACTTGCGGATCACTGCAAAAATGATCAACATTTTTTAGAGAACGTTGTTTCGGGTGACGAGACGTGGATCTTTGAGTACGACCCGGAGTCGAAGAGACAAAGTGCGGAGTGGCACACCCCATCATCACCCCGTCAAAAGAAAGCTCGCATGAGCAAATTTTGGATCAAGGCGATGCTCATTGTCTTTTTTGACAAAAGGGGAGTCGTCCACTACAAATTTGTACCTGAACGACAAACTGTAAATGCTGCATTTTACGTCCAAGTGCTCGACAGGCTTCGAAAACGAGTCGCCCGCGTCCGGCCAGCGATCAAAAACATCTGGCGGCTGCATCACGACAATGCGCCGTCTCACACCGCGCTTGTCGTGTCTGACTTCTTGGCCATGCATGGCGTGGCAACGCTGCCGCACCCGCCCTACAGCCCGGACTTGGCACCACCGGACTTCTTTCTGTTCCCGAAGATAAAGAGGAGTTTGAAAGGAACGCGATACGGGACTTTGGACGCCGTCAAAGAGGCCGTGACGACGTGTCTTCGAGAGGTTCCCGATGATGCCTTCGCGGGAGCGTCTTAGGAATGGGAACGCCGCTGGAACAAGTGTATCGACTCACAAGGGTCCTATTTTGAGGAATATTAGCTTAAGATATGTAAAAGTGTAATACATTTTTTTTCCTGAGCTCAGTACACTTATTTTCCGGACGAACCCTGTAT
This sequence comes from Hetaerina americana, assembly GCF_022747635.1. Taxonomy (NCBI): domain Eukaryota; kingdom Metazoa; phylum Arthropoda; class Insecta; order Odonata; family Calopterygidae; genus Hetaerina; species Hetaerina americana. The sequence continues at coordinate 19,881,417 of NW_027286069.1, forward strand.
ATATATATATATATATATATATATATATATATATATATATATATATATATATATATATATATATATATATATATATATATATATATATATATATATATATATTGTAAAATTCTTATATCCTCATATATTTGGCGTTTCTTTTCATCATAATTGAAGTAATAATTGATGCAGTACATATTGAGTGGAGAAATTTGAAGACTAAAAGAGTAGAAAACGTTGAGTTGGCATGGTAGATGAAGTAAAGTAATAGGTATTTCCAATAGAATGAGGGGAAGCAATAAGAAAGTAGAGCTTAAGAACGATACTTTGTAATCCATTGTGCTAGAGAATTCATTCGTTGCCATATTGGGTGAAACGACTGAATTGCTGTAGCTCTAAGATGATAGATCCTCGTAAACTACCTTGATCGTGCAACTACTTATATTGGTAATAATAATACTCTTGGGTATTACTTAGCAGTGTCGCACCCTCCTTCCCCACGTTTAAATCCTCTATACATCTCCCGTAGAGAAGGCGGACAAGTGATTATAGAACAAATGGGAGAGATGAGAGGAGTTTTCCCGTCGTCTCTTCCTAAATTGGGGGGGGGGGAATAAAACCTGGAAATAAATATATTTTCGCTAAGTAAATCTCAGTATCGAGCACTAAGCTTGAATATTTTCAATTTCATCTCAGTTACACTAAGAGAAGGGATGTGATCGGGGTGGAGACGAAGAAGGGTTCGATGAAACAAATGAGACGTAGAGGGTTAATAGGAGAATTTGGCGTAATCACTCTCAATACTTTCCAATCAATACTTTTGAATTGAACTAAAACCTTAAGCTAAAGGACACGTACTTCTAGGTTTGCACTTAGCATATTCAGGAGAAACGTTCTCGTACGTTTGTTTGTCTCTCACTCAAAGGATCCAGGGTCCTTCTTGTATATAAGATCCGAACCCTTTCTTTCCAAGAGAGATTTGACATTCTCCCCCAACAAACTAGTTCCTTTTTCACAAAATTTAGTCTTGCGTTCCAACATTGAACACTCTTCATCACTGCTCACCACTTTCAGTAATAAACTTTTAAAATGGTTAAAAACTAACCGGTACTTTCACTCAGTTTGGTGTCAAAGTTATCATATTATAAGGAAGAAAAATAAATATCTTATTCGTTCCGTATAAATACGAAAAATTTTAGAAATTAATATTTAGAATTTAAATGTTCCCCCCGTGTAACAACGCAGTGCGCTCTGCTATGCCGACGTCACTATCCTCGGCTACAGAAATGGCTCCGAAGGACTAATGAGGATCCTCTACCATGCCCTACATGGACTCTATGAAAGAGAAGGACAGTCTTTATTACCAGACTGGGCCTTTTTTTGTACAGAGAGTTAAGAAAACGATTATACCTGAAGGTTAAAAGCGTACCCCTAAGAAAGCAATAAATAAACAACAACTGAAGCAGGGAAATTACAAAACTAAGCAGCAAACCACTGAAAAGCAAGCTCTAAATATGTTTTGCTTTCAACTAATTTGGATTCAGACGACAGCGCCTCCCATTATTATGAAAGATGATATGTAGCAAAAAGTCAAACGTAAACCGCGATTTTCTTATGTTTCACAAAGAAATGACATTAATTGCTCCATTCAAAAACTATGGCACAACCTGTGATCGTCCACAACTGTGATTTCTAGGTCAAAGGATAGCTGGGAAGTGCAAAAAGCAATTTTGCAGCCGTGATTCATGGAGCTTTCACGAAAAAATCACTGTCAAAAAGCTTTAATTTCTGGGGAAATATGACTGCACACCGCAGAAAGGGTGTTTTTGAGTAATATTCGAATAAGTAAAAAAAAAACTGCATTGCAGTGCTTTTTAAATGGATATATGGCATTTTTACGATGTGTTTGGACGATATCGCGGTAATTGGTACTTTTTCGAAAGGATACATAGGCTTGTGAAGGGAAGGGTTTGGACATACCTCACAAGAGGCATCCTGAGAAAAACGATTGCCTGTTTCAAGGTTAGGAGGGAGCTTTGAATTGTGGTTGTGAATGTGAAAAAGGGGTTTGTTGCAGCTGAAAAAACGGAGTGGAAGTGGACTGATGGAAGTGGAACGGAAGAAGGAAGAGGGGAAGTGAGGAGGGGGTGGCGTGATAGAGGGGGAGAAAAGGAGATTGATTGAAGGATAGATTGGACTGGCTGAATATTCGAATCGAATTCATTCGCGAAGGTTTTGGGGATTCGGGGCGAGGGTTTTTAGAATTCGATCATGCCTCGCACACTTAAGCCCTTGTGTGGCTCTAGAACCGTGGCTTGAGTGACTGCTTGTAGTAGCGACCCGCAGGTATCTTTGCCTTGGCCACTTGCTTTATTACTATATATTTTACAATCAATTGATTGTGCATTAAAATGTTCACCGATTACTATGTCTCGTTTGTTGTTTTGCGATGATAAACTTCTGATATACTTGTCTGGTTCTCTAATATTGCATTAAATCTTTCGTCCTGTAACATGTAAAATTTGCATACATAGATTTTTTTGGATTGATGATTTGTAACAGAGCATCAACCACTTTTCTAACTGTCATCTGGGATTTTCCTTGCCTTTCTAGCAAGGAATCACGATTTGTGGTTTCAGAGGTATGGTAAATTAGCTCCACACTTTTCGTCAACTTTCACAGCAAAGTAAAGTGCCTCAGAAAACTCACCTCACTGCGTCGGACCGTCTTACATCTGTCGGCTTTGTGTGAAAGATTGATTGGCTCTCTTTACTAAGGGAACCGTTTGCTGGTTCATGATCCGGTGACTCCCTGGGTAGAAAAATAAACATTATGTCGATTCTCATAAAAGTCACGAGTTCGCAGGTTAAAATTAAAAAAAAATGTTGGCCTGGTTTTAAAAAAATTAAAAAATCGTTCAATGCAAAACAGGGCACAATCTTCTAAAAGATGACGGTATGTGTTTAGATTAGGATTGGTTTGAAATGTGAACGTTTCAGTTTTAGCTCACCGTGACTCGGTTTTTTTTAAAATATTTCAACTATTTGAGTTTATGAAATAACTATTACTAATTTATAATTAAGCGTTTTCAAATTTTTATTAGTCAGCTTGAGCAGGTAGAACAGTTAAGCAAATCTTGGCAGTGTTTTGGATCAAAATGCTCAAAGTAGAGCATCAGAAGAATTGTTTGGAAAATAGGCTTTACTAGAAGTAAATTGATGAAAGAGACGTCGAGTCAATTTTAAGAGAAGGTTCGTCAAAATTTTTATATGGAATATGGTTAAAAATGGTGTAGAAACTTGGTAGTTGGAAAAAAACTGGAGGTTCATAAAATGTGGTGTTGGAGAAGGATGGAAATGGTGAAATGGAGAGAGAGAGAGGAAAACAAACAAAAAGGAGGTGGTCGTGGAAGAAAGAGGATGGTTGGTAGAGATCCAAAAGAGGCAGAAAAGGTGGATACAGAGCATTTTAACTGGCGATGGGATGTTGAGGACTGTGTTGGGAAAGGAAAAGCACAAGTGTGTTGGGCGGAATGAAGAGAGGAAGGGCGAATGAGGAACTGAAGAATGGTTTATTGTAATGTTAAGTGTCTGGGTGTGTTTTGTTAGGCGGAGCTTCGAAATGTAGTGATGTCTATCCAAAGCCTACCTTAAACGGTGGACTACCTAATAATATAAATTGGCCAACGTTTTGTGGAAAGTGAGTTTCTAATCTTCTTCAGTTTCTAGTTTTCTCTTGTAAAAAGATAAACAAATATACATACATACATAATATATACATAATCATCATAATGTTTTGTCTATTTTACTTTATTATCACCTTATTAAGAAGTGCCGAAGGTAACAAGGACTCCTGTTTGATTCCATGTAAATAACGTTAGTTGGATTTGATAAACTAAAAAAGTCAAGCTGCCGTGAAAATAATTTCCAAAATGGTGAATTATGGTCTTTCATCACCACTGCTGACATAATCAGCGTTTTTTCTGAGGTCACTGAATATATTGACTTCATAAATTTGTACTAATAGAGGCTTGATGAGGTTGTTATAACAATTAAACTTGTAGTTATTTTCCTTCAATTCAAGAGCTAAGTTATTCTCAAAAATTGTTTTATGTTTGCGGTGTTTATGTTTCTTATAATTATTATCACTTACAATCCATAGGCTGCAATCATTTAAGAAAAGAGCAATTTTCAACAAAATATGTGTAAAATTTTAAAAAGGTGGGTGTCGGCTGCATTGTATAGATTATATAGACAAACATTCAAAACAGTTGACCACCTGATATAATACTCATTTAAATTACCACTGGACACAGAACTGTACTATGATCAATATATAAAGAGTAGTAGATCACCTCTTACTCGCTTCTCGCAGGCATTGAGGGGCGTTTAAGTGTTAAAGTTGAAGTAAAGGGGTTTTCTTTTGACTCAATCATTTGATTTATTTTCAGTAAGAGCGATGTGTAGTCGTTCACATGACGTGAGTTGTTGAAAAATACTTTTCTTAGATAAAATTATTTATTTTTTCATTAAATAAAATTTCCATCGTTCGTATGACTTTTCTGCTTCATTTCTTTTTTAAGATAATCAAAAATGTTTCGCGGAGAATGGTTTGTGTCGGCGTTTCAAGCGAAATATTATTGAGAACGTTTGACATTACTGCGGCGGATGGAAGATGAAAGAACACACTTTGGTGTTTCCAAATGGAGTATTTTATTACGACTTAGGTTTCGTTTCCGCTGACCGAAGATGTCACGCTGTAGCGAAACCTATGGCGTAATAAAAATACTCTATATGGAAAAACCAAAGTGTCTACTTTCAGCATAAAGGATTTTCACCATGTTACGCCTGAAACTGTGCAATTTATTGAGGATGGAAGAGGTTATCCCCGTTTCTTTTTTCTTTGCCAAAACCTACGTGATACCCCGTATGATAAATAGTCACCTAAAAATACCTATGTCTGAGGATACATAATATCCTTCTATCTTCTCATGGTATCCTTCTATCTACCATGTAGTTCTCATGTTTTTGAGGATTTTTAGAACGTTTCATTGACTGGCATGAGCATTGTGCTTTAGATCTCTTTCGTAGCCAGTATGCCGTTTATCACATCGTGTTTCACCATCCCGTAATGTGGAAAAAAGTGATGAAAATCACCATTCGTGACGGTGAATGGGGATCGTACGGAATTTTTTATCAGACGAAACCTTAGTTACCAACACGGTGAGATAAAAAAACGGCGCGCCTTAGAGCTGGATTGTTGGATAGATGGATGGGTAAAAGGCCCTCTCCTACGGAGAGATACTCTTGGTTGGGGAGGTGGGCGTCCAAATGCGATGGCGGGTGAGGGGGGGATGAGTAGCGCGGTGCGGCGTGGCTGAATAATGGGTTTGGCAAGGGGGAGAATGGGGGGAAGATTTCGCAAGGCGTGAAAATGTCCTAAAAAGTTAAAATAAAAAAGAAAGTTGGAGAAGCCGATGTGTGGATGGTGTTGCTGGAGAAGTGGATTGAGTGGATAATCGATCCGTCCTCTTCTGCCTGGAAGGGACCATGCGTCCTCCCTTTGAGTTCACTCTCCTCCCCTCGTCTAACGGTCCTGGAATACGGTCTCGGATTAGAGGGGAAAGGATAGGGGTGACGAAGGAAAGGACCATTTTTTCCTCTTCCGAGCGGCTTAATCGCATTCTGGGGTCCAGAAAAAAAACCGGAATCTTGAAGGACGACGTTCCTGTGGGCGAACGGCGATGTGGACATTAGTGTTTCTATGCCTACCCTCTTCCTTATTATTAATTTCTAGTTTACTATAAAAGGAAAGTTTTGGATTGACTTGGCAACAATGCATTTATTGGCTTAGTCGAACAAGATAGCATGTGGCACCCAACACTACTCTTTTCTTCATCAATGCTGCGTACTTTCTATCTCCCCTCATCCGATCCAAAATGCCTCTCCTTTTCCTCCCCCGCCTTAACTTCCTAGCGTCCTTCTCTTTATGACCGTCTTTAACATTCCACCGCCAGTCAAAATGCTCAGTATCCTTCTTTTATGCTTCTTTTGGATGTCTTCCAACGATTCTCTCTCCTCTCTCACTTGTGCAGTACTTTTTTATTTGCTTTATTGACCGTGCATTTTACCTTTACCATTCTTCTTTCATCTTAAGAGTCTCCAATTCTTGCCTATCATCTAGCTTAAATGACCAAGACGCGCAAAACCAAGCTCAATATAAAGGTTTTCAACCATTTTTTTCTCAACATTTCTTTACTCTCTCTCCCAGTTATCAACTTTGTTTCGTTTCCTAACGCAATATTTCCTCTGATGTCCTTACCTCTCGCATTTTGACCATTTTGAAATTCTTCCTTCTCAAAAATTTCAAAATCCATTTTTTTATTTCATTTATTTACATCAGAATGCTATCACACTGATTTTCAATGAAGTCATGAATGACAGCAACCCCTAAAAAAGTCTTGATCATCCGCAAATCAAACTATTTTATAAATTCCTTGGCTACTTTCACTCTTCCATATATCCCGTGAATAATATTTCAGTTTAAAAAGTCATCTTTATCATCATTGTCACAGGTTACCAAAGCGATGATTTTTGAGCAACTCTCCAAGAGAGACTGTGACTTACCAATCAGTTCGCCGATTTTTCATATAATTATTTAATATTAAATTTCGTTTTACTCAAATTTGTTTTGATTTTTCAAACCCACAAAGAAAGCATTCACGTGCATACCGGCACACGAATATACAGAGAAGCATTATGTTGGAAATTGCCAAAGCTTGATCAATTGACCCCAGCATACTCAAGGGTATGATATATTTTTGCTAAAATCCTACAATCGAATTTTTTCTTGACATAATACTTTATCTTATACTACGCAGAATGTTTCTCTTAAGCTTCACCCAAGCTGTGTGATTTTTCAGCTGCCAAGTCCTCTTGAGAAACCATATGCAGCACAGGAAAATGAATTGACCTCCTAATACCCTGACATATGAATTTCACGAGTCGTATAAGGCGATTGCGATGTCGTGCGATTATTAATGTGTATGATGACAGTGAAAAGGTTGAATTTATAAACCACTCTGCTATGTCGTTTTCTTAACCGTAAGGCATAAATAATATTTATTAATGTTTTGAAAAATGAAGATTAGTAGAGCAAAGGAAATATAATTAAATGGGCTCAAGTTCTATACGAGTATGCATACTTTTAGTTGACCACTTATTACATTGCATGCTCCTCCACCTGAGGTTCGCTCCCTGGCTTCCCATTGCCAACACCTTGGATTCGCCCATGCCTTTCACTGACATTTACCATTACATATTTGCCTTTGCCTTCCTATATAATCCCTCCCCTCTACGATACCTTTGACTGTGGCCTTCAGTGAATTATCGTGCCTCCGTGTAAGCGCAATTACTTTCCAACTTCTCTTTCCTATTCTCTTCTGCGGGTGTCTTTTTCCAATCACATCTTGAAATAATACTTCATATCTTACGTTGTATAAATATTTACTCATTAGCATTCGAATTCTCAAACCGCTCATACAGGTACATTTTGCAGCCATTTATGAAGGATTCACGCACCTCTCTAAAAGGCTCATCAAGCTAAATATGCTATTAACTATGGGAAATTATGAAAAATAAAAATGGCAATAAAAAATTTCAAATATATTTTGAGGAGTCTTATATGAATCATCACGGGTTTGTTTGTAGCAGTTTACTTATCTACATCCTAATTTATTTGTGGGGAAACATTTAGAAAATCTTAGTTAAGATAAAAGTAATTTCACATTGAAAAATTCAAAAGGGTTACCGAAAAATGTTTGTGTCGATTTTTATTTATTTAAATCCTGTTTCTTGCCACCTTATTTATGCCCTCAGTTCCTCGCCTACGTCTTTTAGTAACCGTTTCTTACAGTTCATCCTTAACCTTTCAATGCAATTCTACCGCTCTTTGTGTTTCCTTGAATTATGATCTTCAGTAAATCATTTTATCTAAGAATGTTTCCTAATATGACAAATTACTTCTATTGTCTTCTTGTAAGTCATCTCCATTATCTTCTTTCTTCGCTAGATCTTCAGAGTACATCATTATGTGTGACCCTGTCTGTCGACTTCATTTTTATCATTTCTACCCTGTCAGAATGCTTCTAAACAGCCATGGCAAGCGAAAAGGGAAGCCTTTGGAAAAGGAGTTTTTTTCACTTTAGTCCATCTTAAATGTTCTCTATTTGAGTCTGAAATCCTGTTTACATCTTCACCGATCGATTAACGATATTTAAGGCTGATTTTTCTCTAATTAGACTGTAATAAGCATCCGCCATAGATAGAAGATTTATCCAAGACTGGTTATCCATGCTGATGGCCGAAAAATTTATCACTATAACTAAGGAATAATGGGAATTCATGAATAGAATGAATAATTTACCATTATTCCTGTGCTATTTTTGTGAATTCGGTAGATAATATATTTTTGTAGAAATTCTTCGGAGTATTTGATGTACTGCTGTGGTCCTCTTTTTCATTATCTGGTCTTCTATTTAAAAATTTAAGTTTCATTCCCTTCTAGCTGTATTTTGAGCTTGAGGTTTAAAGGTTGTGTCACCTTTTGGACCCCATGCTACTGGCAGTCAATTATCGTTTTTTCGGTCATATCTTAGTCGTGAATTTACATTTCCTTATCCAAATGAACAGGCGTAATTACGGAAGATAATTATCTCGCGATAAGAAACAATTACCAACAGAGAAATTAGTAATGGGCGAAGGGTTAGTCGAAACGGCCTAAATTAGATTCGCGATAAAAACAAGATTTTCAACTGTGAATGCTGTAATTGCAAATTGGATTCCATAGGAGAACACAGTTTATTTTGTGGGGTTAAGCATGCTAGCATGTTCATTCGTGATTCAGCAACGTAATGGCTCCTATTTTATTTTCGTCTAAAACCTAATCCGTGCGAATTCTCGAGAGCAACACAATGGAAAGCACTCGCTCTCCTCTCCTGGAAAATGCGATTTTGAGAGAGAGAGAGAATGTGTTGTCTGTAATCCACCAATGGTAGAAGATCGTTGAGCAGTGCCGAAATAAATGGTGGAATCCCATTTAGCGTAATATTTATTACGATATGCTCTATTGTCTCGAAATCAGCAGTAATTTTGCGAATACCGAATGCCAACTGGCTGAATAAATAAATAACATCATATGTAAGAGGCACTCTGATGTAATACAAGGGGAGTTATTTTCTCACGTTGGCTACAATTTTTCTAATTTATTTAAAATTATAACTTTCAATGTATCATCTCGTTCAGCCCATATTTAAGTTGTTCCTTCGGCATTTATCTATTGAGCCAATTTGTAGTCTTTTTATTTATAGTCAGAAAATACTAATGCATATATATGGAACCTAAGTCATGGGCACTTTTTGATTTCAACGGAGCTTTCTGCATACTCTGTCATTTGTGCTCAAAGGAACAAATGATTCTAATGTGGTTATAAGGTCACATTGAATAGACACCGGTGTTGGCGTTGATGGTGAAAAAGTTAACATGGAATTTAATACGTTCGTAAAGGCTAATTTAAAACGAATACATTTTTAAAAATTATCATCAATTTATATTTGGCGTTTCCTGAATTCAACATTTAAATTCTTGGACAAATATATTTGGGCATTTTTAATGTTGATCAGACAAAGTTTCTGAATTTGCGATTACATCAAGTTTTAAAATATAGGCAATAGCAATTAAAGTGTGGAATAGACTATCCACGTACCAAAAATTGTGCAAGAGACATTTAGTGATACGCGTAAAAATGCCTGCCAAATGCTTAAGCTCAGGAAAAAATTACGGGTTCAATCATGAAACAGTTTTAATGATTATTTTAATTTCTAATCATTTGTTTCAATGAATTCGAACATTTTTTAATACCAATAATAAAATAAATTTTAGTTTTCTACCGATGTGTTCATTTTTTTTAATGGCGTTTGAAATAGAGTTATCTCTTAAGTTACAACTTTTGGCTTTGCTACCACATATGATTTATTAATATTCTCGCATATTATTTTAGAGAGCAGTAAACTATCACCACTATTACTTAAAAGTATGTAAGTTTTAAATTCAGTGGCTCACACCTTTTATATTTATGGGCCTCCTTCAACGCTGATCCTCCATAGAGAAGTTGTGGAGACAATGGACCGCAATTCATCATATCGAACTTCCTCTCTCCTGCTTATTATAATCCAATACAGCTTGTAGAGAGAAATAAATTTCCGTCCAGCGGATTTGGAGGCTATTTTGGCATCAAACAGAGCTCCAAGTAGAGAAGAGAAAGGATGGGAGCCAGATTAAACTATCTTGACGCTAGCTTCTCTAGGAGTTATTTGTTAAGGTGATGATTTAGGTTAGGCTGATGATATACGCGAAACGGTACGGTGAACGTCTGGAAGCCTCCTGCTTTTTCCAGGCCATATCTTTCATCATCTACTTTCACCCATATCGTATTCTGTTTTGACACCTACCTATGTGGTTTAGAGTTTCATTGTATTAAAAAATTATATTTTTTCCGGCTTCATGTAATTTCAATTACATTTAAAAATTACAAGCAAACCTCTGCCGTAAAAAACTGCGTCGGGGGTTGTAACAGCACCATCAATGCTTGCAAATGGATCATCATACGTAAATTTGCATTACATTAACTCATGCACAAAATAATTCGTACATATACACATTCATGCTTATACGAGTGCCTCGTGTATTCTCGTGTATTCCCTGCAATGAATTGATATGCGTTATTGAATAATTACATTTCGGCCTATGATTAAATATATTCTGGTTATTGAATTCAATTTTTTTAAATAATTGTACATGGTGGGAAGGTAGAGCGACTGCTTGAATTTGTCAGTGACGGTGTCCCTAAAATTTTATCCAGGTGTTTTATCCTACCAATATAATTTGGGATCACAATGACTCCCTCGGTGCCACAAGAGATCTCAGATATGACTAGCACATCTAGAATAGCCCTATCATCTCCCCTTCGTGATCAATTGAAGCCCACCGACAGTATACCCGCCACGCTTATTATCTCATCGGAATAAATTTTAATTAATCTGGTATATTTTTCCTGAGACTTTTCTGATTCTCTGGTTGAGGTTTTATCCAATGTTTTCCAAATAATCGGAGAATATATCCAATTAAGTCCAACTAAATCCGTGCAACGCCTATCACTTTACTTTCCGAAACATTTTTATATAGCCCTCCTAATGAAAGCTAACTTCTTTAAGATTGATCTGCGTATTTCTACGTTGTGTGTATTCCATGAATGCTTTAATGTTAGCTTAAAAACCACTCATTTGTCCTAACTCGTTCTTATCTATTTCATAGTCTAAGTCTTGTTTTTCTTAGCATCTATTCCAAAATTTCAGTGCTCCACATTTTCTGTTATTCAATTCTAACCCTCATTTTTCACAGCACTCCATTATCTGGTCTAAATCACTGATCTAATGAACATACATGACAATCACGTTTACAATATGACTTGATGGTTTCACGGATCCCTTTCTGCGTTGATTCAACTGATTGGATGACAAATTTACTGGCATTTTGGCCATTTCCTCAAATAGTAACTATTGCTGCAATTTTCGACCTCATTTTAGTTAATTATACATGTGATTCAATCGCTTATTGTTAGTTATATATCTTATGTAATTAGGATGAGAGGGAAATAAACTTTTCCAAAGAATTTTAATGAGTTGGGTCATTAGTAATAAAGGATGGAATGAATAAATTTAGCTTCTCACGGCCTCTTTTTAGACTGAGTGATATTTCCTAAAGCCGTAAAGGGCTAAGAAAATAACCCTGAACCCTTTACGGCTTAAGAAAATATTATTTAATATAGTCAATCTAGCAAAAAATGATGCCAAAAGCAAGAGTGAAATAAAAAATTCTTAATTAGTGGGAGTAAAAGATTTTAGCTAAATAATATTTCCTATAGCCGCAGAGGGCTAAGGAAGAAATAACCCTCAACCCTTTACGGTCTAAGAAAACAATATTTACCATAGTCAGTCTAGCAAAAAATGATGCCAAAAGTAAAAGTGAAGTATAAAATAGTTAATAAGTGAAAGAAAAGGATTTTAGTTAAATAAAAACAATTTCTTACGGCTAAAAAATTAGCAAATAGTTAATTAAAGAATTGTTGAAAGTTTTTACGAGCCATAACGTTATACACGTCCGAAATCTTGAGCTGGAACACTAAAGAAGGCTGAACATCTTCGAAATATTGTGCCAGATTGGCTTGCTACAGTTCTTCGTTCATCTCGATTGAGTATTAAGCAACCACTCATAGCTTATCTGTTTTACGTCTTATTTAATTTATCCTGCGCCCAAATGTCTCTTGGTCTTCCTCGCGGGTTCGTCCTTTTAATTTTTCCTTCTGATACGTTTCTAACTTATCCATTGTGCCTCAATGTGTGTTTAATGTATCCGGTTTTTCTTTATCGTAGTTTTATACATACTATCCTTTAAAAAAAACGCTTTAGTTGGCGAGTTTCTATGAGTCAAAGTTTCCATCGTAGGAAACCTGGTTTTCCAGTGAAAATTGTGAAGTTCACATGAAAAAATCTGATTCCACCATGCTTCAAAACGCCACGCATCAACCTTTTCACAAAACCATCTCGAGAGGGAAACGGCGGATCCGTTTGCAAAAGGGGTTTTTGAGAGATTTTGTGTGGATGGTAAGGACTGTGTTTAGTGGGATTTCGAATCTTAGGTTTTCAATAAAAAGGTCGAGGACCGACGCCACATTTTGGACTGTTCTTAGATTTAATTCAGGTGTTGTTTCAGGGTGAGTTTCAGATTGCGCGTGAGTCGTTTGACGGATTATTTCGACTGAAAAATAATCTGAAAAAGCATCAGGGCATTAGTAAAATGAATCAAATGGAGTTGGTAAAAATCAATGAAAAAGTTGAAAATATTAGTCTAGGTGTTTCTGGATCAAGCCCAAAAGTTTTTCTTACAAGCAGAAATCAGTTCTCAGATAAGCCGGTAAGTGGCAGATATAGCCCCAAGTGACTAGGAAATAGATCCCGCTCGCACGCCGTACACACGTTTTTATTTCCATATAAGAGATACATGCATGGCAGATGCCTCATACTTGTTGTTGCTGGAGTGATTGGTTAAAAATTTAATCGACATTTAAGAATGTAAATTTACTAATACCCAATAATTAGTATTATTATCAGCGAGCTAAGAACCCAAATATCGCTTTGATAACATTTGTTGTCTCAGGCGTAACTTATGGCATTCGCATAACATATTGAAACGAAATGAAATAATTTACTTTGTATTTCCACACACTTCATTTAAAAAACACAACCCAGGTTTCGACGTTGAACGTCATCATCAGGTGGTCCTCATAGAAGCACGCTGGCTATATATACCTTCTGATCATAGGAGGGGGGGTTGGTCAGAGAGGGAGGTCGGAGGGGTAAAAAGGTTACAATGTAGCTGGGAATAAAAGAGAATTACATTTTTGATTTAGAAGAGTGGTAGGTCTAGGAGTGGGGAGTGGGAGGGATACAAAATTTCGTTGGCAAGTTCATCTTTCCAACGGACATATTTCAAAATTTCTAACTGCTAAATCATCGAGTCTTTGACCTTTATCTTCAAAATGAATAATTTTTGTCACAAAGTCACTTTTGTGGTCGCTTTTGATGAGGTGCTTTGCAAAGAGGGATGTTATGTTCTTATTTTTTACACATGTTTGGTGTTCTTTAATTCTTTCTTTAAATTTCCGTCCTGTTTCCCCAATATTCTTTGTGCTACATTCTGAGCTCATACAATCATACATACTCTCACTTATACACTCCACTCCTCTCGTTTTAGGGGACTCCGTCTTTAGTGTGAGAGATAAGGTTCTTACCTGATTTCTCACACTAAAGACAAAGGATTAAACCGGAATAAACTTAAAAAAATAGCCGAACATTTAAAAGATCCCTCTGCCAAATGGCGGAGAATACTACTATATATCTAGGGACTATTTCTCAAAAAGTAAAAAAATGTTCTCCTAAAGAAAAAATCAAATGTACCTTTTACAGTGGTTCATGCCTTAAGAACCATGAATGCCATGCTAAGATTTTCTAAGTAAATATTAGTGAGATAAGTGTATTTTAAGTTTCCTCACAGTATGTTAATGTAACAGATTCGAAAATACATTGCTTAAAACTCTTGACTGCAATTGTGTCCTTTTTTGAACTATTTTTTGTTTCATGAGCATAGTATTACTTAGCGCCCGTTTTCCCGTAGCAATGAAATTCGCGAGAAATCTCTCGGTGACTGGGGCAAGGTGAGTTGAGAGGGGAGGAGGACGAAAGGTAACGTGACTCACGAGTAACTGAACTTCGTGAGGGGGTCTTCGGCAGTGTTCTCCCTCCCGGCCCTGGCCGAGAGGGAGCAGGGCCTTTAGGGTGGGAGAGGTGGAGTCGGAGAAGCTTTTGGTGGTAGCTACTCGCCTGCGTCGCATTAATAATAGGAACTCTTTTGAGAGAGGGAGAGTGGAGGGGTGGAATGTCCCCTGGGATCGAGGATTGGGGGATCGAGTGGTGATGGGAGGCGATAGGACGCCCGAAAGGTTTTAAGTTCAGAAGAAGAGAGGATGCGGGTCATACCACTTCTTAAGTCACTCGCCATATTCTACGTGGGCGTCGTCGAGGGGTACGGGTGTTGAATATTGAGGGGGGAATAGAGATGGGTGGATTCACGGAGTGAGGCGACCTGGATGGGGGTGTACTAACGCGGGGGAGAGAGTTGAGGGGAGGATTGGGTGAGAATGAGGTTAGGGGTGGCGGTGTTGGGGGAAGAGGAACTTAATTGAATTTCAACTCGGTTGCATGTTCCACATACACTCGCACACAAAACCACACCTTCGCCAACTCGTCATCCTACCTTAACCACCCGCGGCACTCTCTTCCCCCTTTTATTCCTTTCAACTCCTGCTTCGTTCTATTTCGCCGTTCTCAGATTCTCCCGAATAGAAGGGTAACAAAAGGAACAAAAGCAAAAGAGAGAATAAGGAATATTTTATTATCTATATCCCTTTGACGATTACAACGTGATCTTTTAATCCATAAATGAATGCCTAAAGCTTGTCCAGAAAGTTCATTGAGACCTTAAAGTTCGTAAAATGCATGCCATGAATAATTTATGGTTACTTTGCGTACCATAACTCATTACTGATTCTGGCTCGTCAGTTATGGGATACCCAAGCGTGAAATTATTAAACTCTAACCTCTATTATTAATGTTAACGTATTCTTATTTGTTGCACCAGTTTAGTAGGTAATTGAAATATATTTAATAATCTCTGCACGATCAATTTTATTCTATTGTATAGCTTCTGATAATCCATCATGAATGACTGTTAATCTTTAAGCCTGCCCCTTCCAATCAAGTTTATATTTGGGAACGTCTCACCAGAAAACCACCTGTGTCTCTTTTTTTTATGTTTTGCGTTTCACGGTTATTTTTTGACTCGAAGACTTCAATTTTGAGGATCTTTATTCCTTTAACGAGATCTTGTGCAGGTTTGCAGTAGTGCTCAAGGTGTGAGCCTCAGGACAATAGATATTTTTCCACTCTTTCTTTCTTCAATCTCCTCACCACACACTTTTATTTTCCTCCCTTTCACCTCTTGAGGCTTCCCACTCACGAGAGGCACTCTCAGCCTCTTCCCCCTTCCTCACCCCTTGCCTTCTCTCTCCCATTTCCTCCCCGTGCACACCCCCTCCCCAACCCTATTCAGACCGAAACCCACTTACCCCTCTAATTCGATTGCTGAGGTTTTCGGATGTGGGAAGAAGCCAGTCGACGGGTGGGACGACTTTGAGTGAGGGGGTGGGGTGGCGGTGGCGGGATTGGGCAGGGGATGACGAGGAGGGGAGAGAAGAAGGGAGGGCCTTAGGAATGGCGTCGAGGGTGGTGCTGGTGGTGACGGGGAGTGGGTGAAGGGTAGGCTCTTCGGGAGAAGAGGGTGTTAGAGCTGAACAAGGTTTTCGTCCCCGGAAAGGGAGTTGATCTATGAATTTAAAAGGAAATTATTCGACTCTCCGTTGTTTATTTCGCATTTCAGTTCGTAGGAGCGCGGTGGTTTGAGGTGCAGTAAGAATGAGAGTGCAGGATTTTACCGCATTAATCGTTTGTATGTCTAACAGAGCGCGACAGAAATTCTAAAAATTCGAAGAAAAAAATGTGAAAAAATGTGAAAAAAATGTGGAAAGATTTTCTATGTGGAAAAGCCAAGTGGTTTAATTTTAAGTTCAATATGAAGAATTTCCACCAAGTGACGCCAGAAACTGTTTTAATAAAAAATATACTAGTTTACCCGATAGGGACAATACATTACGATATTATTCAGACGATTAATTTGCATTCTTTTGTTTTCCTTTCCATTTTCATAATCATAATCGAGTTTGAAGAGATTTACTCTCGTTACCAAAATGTTTATGGTCAATCACCGGCGGGGTGACAATTGGAGGCATTTGAAAACATTCGTTATATTGGCGTTCAGTGGCTGACAGACACTTCGGCCTCTCAAGGGCACGCACAAATATTTCAGCCCAAGTGTCTACCAGGTATTGATTGCACGAATAACGAACGGTTTCACCCCCCTTTAGTCATAGGCGCACCATAGAGCATCTGCAGGTTTATGAAAATGGTAATATATAGTAGAAAATGGTTAGGGGTAGTCCGAAGCAGCAGAACATAAGCCATTCTAGCAAAGTTATTTCTAAAAAAACTATTCTACTTGTACATTCCTCAGAATGATGGGTACTGATGAACAAATAAATGCGAGCATAATTTGTATCTATTAATAAATGCCATCTTGTCTAATGGAATGAACTTTTAGAGCAGGTTGATTAAGGATTTATCGTTGACATTTGGTCTTCAGGTACTGTAGAGGTTGGGGAGAAGTGATTGCCGCTTTTAGCGTCCCCAATTCCTGTTGAATCCTCACGTGGAGCGTCAGGAGGAGATGGCGCGATGGGGTTGAGTTTCGGGAGAGTACGTGCTGGCGGGGAACGAAAGTTGGAAGTGTGGGAGTGCTTCGGAAGAGGGGATGGCAGACCGTAGGGGTTTAGGGAGGGGTCAATTTCGGGGTTAGGGGAGAGACATGGAGGTAGTAAGGGTGAGGTGAAGGCTCTTAACACTCACGAAAAGAAGAGGATAAAGAGAGTTTGAGGGAGAGGACGCAATAGAATGCCAACAAGAAAGAGGACCTGTTGTCTTGAACACGTACGAAAGACACTGAGGTAGTCTCGGTATAATATGAACGCACTCGAGTATACGAATCAAAATCGTTTTGATGAACTCTATTGGCCTGATTACGTTTTCAGAAATGCTATGGTTGAATACAAAAATACCTCGTCATTACATTTTATATTAATATTTAAGTATTTTTTATAAATATTATCTATTCCTTCTCCCTCTTCGGCTTCATTTTCCATAGCACCTCGAGCAATTCTCTGTCTAGTAGTTTAGGACTCAAGTTACTCTCATCTAAAATACATTTCCTTTCCACTCATAAATGTTTTTGCCTTATGCCTATTTTTTTCCAAATTTTTAAAAATTATTTGGGCTGGCAAAATTTTTTTGTAAATTTTCTTATGGTCAGAATAGGTTTTGACTTACCACCCTGAGATGATTCTTATTCCTTTCTTGTAATGTAAGACTGAATTTCTGTCCCTGAATGTTCTCTATATTTGCAGCTTTTTCCACCATGTATCTTTGGCTCTGTTGGTGATTTCTGAACCAATGGTATTATTTACCTCTGTATACACCCAATCTACCCTCATATTCTTGTGAAAGTTCTATCATTTCATTTTCTCTTTTATTCTCCCAATAAGTTTTCCTGTGTTCTATGGCTTCTTTATTCCATCAGTGTTTACCAGGAATGTTATTTTCGTTTCTGCTTTTGACGTCCCGTTCATATGATCCACTTGCTCTTTCTCAACAGTTCCCATTAATGTATTGTCTCTTATTTTTATTAATTTTTGGTGCTTTATTATTTATGATAAATTGTATGATCTTAAATCATAGCTCGAAAAAAAGATATTTTTTGATTAAAATAATCATTTTATAATTTTGATTGGTTCGAAAAAGCTGTCATCATAATTCCATGGTGTCTGCGGATGGCTTTGATGTTCTCCGCGTGAGCCTTAATTGATGCAAAATGACTTCATCTACCGAGGGAACTAAAAGTGCAATAATTGATTGCTCTTACGACAAATTTACATGATTGACTTAAAGCAATCATCATCTGAGATTGGCGTTTTTGTGTCTTCATTATTTCCTCAGTACATTACTGTTACATTGTTTACGGTGGTTACACAAAAAATAAAATTACAAGCACAGGCTAGGAAATATAGTGTGGTCAAATAAGTGTCTATTCAAAATTTACATTAAACAGGTGAAAAGCAAAAGATGACAATTTGTGCGTAACTGAATACTTTTCCATAAAAATCCAGTGTCCTAAAATTTCGATCCACTCGCCCTTACTTTTACTTGCGGAAAAATGTTTAGATTAATCCAAAGCGACAATGGCATTTTATAAAACTGTTAGGATACTCAGCATCCAATGAAATTGAATGCGGTAATTATGCATGTGATTCTCCTTTCGAATGTTCATTGGTCGAGACAAAATAAAACTCCCTTTTCTTTAAATACATATAACATTATATTTTTCCTCTCTAATAGAATTTTAAATCAATTTAATGTATTCAATTAAACATTCCTGCTTTGAAGATTAAAGTTAGCCCACTGAATAGGATTTTAATGCCTAAGTTTAAAGGAATGAGGTAGATGTCGCGAACTTTCTTTTAACGGTGCCATTTGCCAACGCACTCCGAAGACAGGTATTTCACAGTGTAATTACAGATATTCTCGGTTAAGGCTAATTATTTTTACACCGCATATTTTAAAGACTATTTAATTGTTACTTCGGCTTTAATATTGTTTAATTAACTGATTAATATGAGTGATGAATTGCTATTCATTTAAGACCCCTGTCAGGGAGGAAGTAATACCCGAACAATTTAACTTCTCTCTGTAAGTTTTCCGAGCTACATCAGTGAAAGAAATCTTTCTGATACCATTTAAACTTGGTATTATATAAAACAGGAGTCAATGGAGTAAAAGTACAATAGGTATTTGGATCTCTTTAACCCCATAAACTCCCCGGGTAAGATGTAGTACGAGTAGTTAACAACCTGTCGGATTTCCATTTCCGAGTTCACTCTCCTCATCTGGATATTTCTCCGTTTATCCCTCACAGACAACCATTCGATCAAGATTTGCCCAATTATTCGATTGTTTTATTGGAATAGTTTAACTTTCGAACGTTAAGACGCCACCTTGACTCAGATGTGGGTGTAATGAGTACCGAAACTCTTGGCGGAGCCCAATGTTATCAATTATTTACTTGAGTTTAACGCACAACAGGAAAATGTATACGGTTAATGATGCTCTATCAGAACGAGAAAAAAAAGATGTTTATGAGTGCTTTAACTTATTGTTAATGGAAGCGTGAAACATCTGCTGTAGCATTTTACGATTTTAGCGTCAGAGATTTTAACTAGCACCAGGTAAAATATGATCACCTTGTGACAATAAAGTGGTTTAACAGGGCTTTATTGTTATTAATAGTTCAAGTGGTGGGAAGGGATGTGTTTTCCAAGTTTATGGTTCAAATTCCTTCAGCGGTGAACCTGTTCTCCTCTCAATGACCCTCTGTGCTGGATAGGTATGTATAGTTAAACAAATACATGATATACCTCTTTCACTCATTTGTAATGTACTTTTATGCTTGTCAAATAAAGTTTCATATCACCTAATAGGGTAGGAGTAAAATATAATGGTGTATGGTTGAAATGGACAGATGTCTGGGAGTTTAGTCTCCTTAGCGTGCTTCGAAACGCATTTAAAAACTAAATTTTGTGAACTGTTACTTGGAAATGCCCGTTCTTCAAAACCTCGAATATTTTCCTTTTCCCGGAAAAATTTTTTTTGGAAAAAAAAACAATAATTTTAATGGAAAAGGACGCGACGGGGATGTGGTCATTGGAACGCGTTCATGGGCCGCGTTGCTTCGGATATGTTCCAAAATCACTCGGATCGCTGTCTCTTGGTCAGTCGTGTGGATCTCGGGCATTTCCAGTGCACGACTTCAAACCGTTAATATCGATTCGCCTGGGACTCCGAGAGCGAGAGGTCCGAAGCCTCATCCCCAGGAACAGTCGACGACGGAGCGTTCGCCGAAGGGATTACTTAATCGGATGCACTCATCTGATTCGCCTGCGTGGAAAGTCCGTGCTCCTATGCGGAAATCACCTCCACTCGTGACCCAACAGCAAGCTATACAATATGTGTCTAAATGAACTTTCCACGAGTCGTGAAAATAAACTAGTGCATGCATTCATATGTATGCCACTCACGAGACAACGCATGAACTTATGTTCAGGCTTGTGCAGTATCGTGCCAACTTTTAATAGATTTAAAAGGTAAATGTAGTGAAAACGTTAAATATAATGAAAATGTCAAATTATCGAGCACCTATTCAATGGTAAATAAATTTATTTTGAATATTTTAAATTGTGGAGTTGATTTTAATTTGAATTTTAAAAATAACTCAAAACAAATTATGTGTTTTCATGTCAAATGGTATCCCTATTTTTTTCTCGAGAGCGGTAGCAAATATGAAAATGTAGTTAAGCTAAAAATATGGTGGCACTTTTTGTAAATACAGTAATTAAATAGCGGTACTTGACAGTGGACAGTGTTGACATACATACGGCGTAATTTCTTGCACAAGAATATGGTGTTGTGGATGTATCTATGAAATGTGCAATTATGGGTGCGTGGCAGTTCCAATGAGGCCAAACGTCGTGCGACAGCAAACCTTAGGAACCTCAGCTAAGAACCTGCCAGTTTTTCCAGTGGGCGAAAGGTACCCCAGCAGAGTCGTTTCAGGCGGTCATAAAATCGTGTAGCCGACGTCGTTAAAGATGTGTACAAGAATATTATTTGAAAATTAACAGAAGTTTTAAATATTTGGTATAAGTATTTTTTCATAAATCAATCAAGAGGCTTTTAAACTTGAACGCACTTCGGTGCTTTTATATTTTTTAGAGCAATTCAGTGATTTTCCAGCATTTATGATAATTCAATTTTTTCTTTAAGAAACGAGACTTTTTGGGTATTCATTGTTGCGGGGTCAAAAATATATTTCAATTATTGAAGGCATTTTATGGGTTTAAAAGTTGGTAACGGAAAGTACTAGACGGCTATTTACTTTTACGTGCCACAAGAACTTCATTTTAATTTGCCTAATATTAAATCTCTCTTAATTTCTTCGTGACTTCTACTTGCCTTCATACTATCAAGATTTCCTGCCTATTCTTTTCCTTCATCTATTCCTCCTCCTCATTACGTTCTCCTATCAAATTTAACAATCCCTTTCATTACGAGTATTCCCTCCGCCCTTTTTTCTCTGATTTTTTCATTATTTCCCCTAGAGGCATCCTCTCCTCGCCCACCTGGTTTCATTACTTAGCGTTTGTCTTCCACGCTTTCCAAGTTATTTTCTCAAATCTTTGCCACCCCGACATCTGAAAAGCCTCCAATTTACGCTCACACACTCATCTCAAAGAACAGGTGTCACATCCCTAAGGCACTAAGCTCCTTCTTAAAGTCTTTACAAATCTTTTCTTTACAGCTTTCCTCAAGTACACGCATCATTAATTCTCTTCTTCTTGAAAACGCCTCTTCGCTTCTTTTCCTAACCCCTTCACCATATCACCCCATATCCTTTGCTAAATTACAGTGATGATTAAGTAAATAGGTAATTCTGAGTTTAACATTGACTGAATTGAATTTAATCTATGTTTAACTTTTACCTTCATCATCATCATCAGTATTTCAAGCGTAGTAATTGTTTATTATAGCCTTATATTTTCGATTCTTCTCTATTCAATAATTTCAACTTAACGCAATTAGAAATATATATCGTTTAACTCAGCGGATGTTTTTTATGTAGCTAACTTCCCTATGTCTGTCTGTAGCAGCTGTCAGGTGGGTTAGGATATTGCTTGTTCGGGTGAAATGTAATTTTAGCGCCAAATTCATTTTTCCAATCCGAAAAAAAATAAATAAAGAAACAGCTACTAGATCGTCAGTATTCACAAACTCATTTTTTGCAAACAAAAATTGATGGAAAAAATGAAAGCGCTCTTTCCTAATCCAATCGTTTTCTCATTCACCAAATCATTGACATTGGTTCCTCTTCCTCCGAGACAAAAGCCGTGCCTTGCTGGGCTTCAATGCAGATGAGGAAGGAAAAGCAATTAGAAGTGAAATAAATTTACTGTATACAAGCTGGAGGGAAAAGTGAAATTACGGTGAGGGTAAGGGAATTGGGTGAGAAAATGGGCAACACTCGAGGATGGAAAATTTAAGTTTAGTTTATACCTGGGTAAGATGTTGCATGTTATATTGTGTTATTTTTTGTATTTAGGTATTTTCTATTAGTTATCGATTTATTTTTTTCTTTGTTGATCGATTTGTTCATTATGTCATATTTGTAAAAAAGTTCCTTGCCAACGAAAACTTTATCGCTGTGGAATTGATTTTTTTCATTGACAAAAGGTCATAATTAATTGCGTGGAAGTATAGTGCACATACAATGCAAGGAAATGAAAGTTTATGAAAATGTGAAAATTCGGCAGCAAGAAGAGAATAGATCCTTGAAGATATTATAACAAAAAATAAGAATCACAATCCGCCGTTACATCTTTAACGAGAAGGATAGTATTTAAAAAAGTATCGAGAAAAATGGAAGTAATTATCATTGGATTCAGGCTCCACTTTCTTCAACTCTGTGTTAAATGATGGAATACCACTCATAGGGAACCCATAAATGTGATTATATTCATCAATTTTCCAAAAATAATTTAATTTATTAATCGAAAATAAAATACCTTGACTGAAATTTTTAAATGAATGATACAGACATGTTTTTTCTACTCTTTCAATACGCATTTGTTATTCCAATTAAATAATGTCATGTAAAAACAAAATAATTATAATTTGAAACAAAAAATAAAGGAAACATGGCTATTTAACGGAAAATTAAGTACCTTTTGGAAGGAAAAAATGTATGCTCAGAAATAAAATTATTTTCCTTAGACGTGTGCGTGTATGATTTTATAGGAATTAAAATGTGAAAGTAGTTTCCCCTTTGCATTATTGGAAATCCATTTTTCAAAATTGATTGGTTCACTCTAAATTGTCTCCTGAGCTGGAGTGGAATCTGGAACCTAATTAGATTCCTTGCTGAAACACTATGTCAAGGATGCGCGAACTGTGGACTAATTGTATGTATCATTCTTGGTATGAAAGCGATTATTAAAATAGTGTGACACAAGATTTCACAAAATATTTGAGGAATGGAGAGGAGGAAGAGGAAGAAATGGATATAAACGGAGCGGGGAATCCAGGGAGCTGGGTTTTGGGGACACCCGAGATTTGAAAGGGAAAATGGCGATTCGTCGAAAGGCGTGAGAAGGTGACTGGTGATGGGAAAGGATGGAATTACGTTTCCCCCATCTAAATTTAGCAGCAGGAAAGCCATGAAAGCGAATGGGGACGTGGAGGGTATAAAGGTAATGGAAGGAGTTGATGCGTCGTAAAAATATGCCCTCATGGGATATTTCACTTTGGGAATTCAGAACTTCGGGAGACCGGTCAAGGAATTCAATTTTATACGATAGAGGAGATAAAGGGATATTCGCTGATATTCTCGGTGAAACTGCTTCAAAGAGATATAAATCCTTGGAAAATATTTTTCAGTCATATTAATAAAATCTCGTGTGATTATTGAGGCAATTATTGTATTACCAAATATAAAAAAATTACCCTAAAATTCATAAAATATGTTTTCAACGTACACCTCTCTGGGAAACTTCAAGAGGGATGCAAGTAAGTTTCTCTATACCCTTGCCACATTCTATGTATACAATATTTTTTTAAAGTTAACCAATAATATATCCCTTTCACCATTAGAATGAGGAAGACGATGCATAGGTGAACGTGAAAGGATTTGATATGACGCTGGAGCAAGTGAATTTTTTTAAAGACCTCTATACTTTTTCGAGAGATTTTCCTATTTCAGCATGCAGCAGGCCATGTTCATTATGATATCTGCATGGAAAAATACATGTAAACAATATGCATATACATACTAAGGTATAAATGCGCCTGCACACGAACAAGCTCACTTGGTATCTCTACATGCACCTGATATAAAGACAATGTGTCGATTTTCTTTTTAATGCGAGAGATACTGGGGAAATACGGTGTGTCATGTCTTAACCATTTCAAGTAGTTTATACTTTCTTGGGTTTGATGCGAAACGTATAAATCAAAATCTCGATAGCCAAGGTAACAAGGAGAACTTATTTTTGCCCCGAGTTTGTTCCCGGGCCGCTTACCTTTATAGAATTCTTCCCGGGGACAAAGAGGATCAAGCGAGATGAGTGGGAGGTATGGGTCAGATGGAATGTGAGAGGGGTGCTGGAAGGGAGGGAGAAGAAGGAAGTCTCGCGATAAGGAAGAGTCTCAGCGTGCAACGTTGATCGTAAATGAAGGGGGAAATGGTTTCTTTGCTGGGTCAGTGGCAGGAGGTGGCGACGAAATTGGAATAACTACGTTCAAGCTGCAAACTCTTGGCTCCGCCTCATCCAGCTATAATCTAACCAAGTTGGTCAGAGGTAGGGTAAAATGGATTTTGCCGTTTCACTTAAAGAATATTGAGCAATTAACAAGCAAAAATAAGTAGTTTGCGATAGTGAGGATCCAAATACATCAACCTTCACGTAAGACATCTTAAATTACATAAAAAATCTTAATGCAGAGAAATAGAAACATAAAGCATACATTCTAGGTCAACTGGTAATAAGGAAACTGTTTACAGGAGTCATTCTCTACAATAATAAAACTTGTCAATTGGCATAGTTTTATTAATAACTCCATTTTGAATTTAAAAAGAAATATTTTATGTCACCAATCTATAGAAGTTAAAGGTATTTTTGTGAGGTATATTGGTCCGTAAAAGGCAGCCATTGCCTCCCATTTGCTGGAATCAGCTAGTTATTGCGAAACTTTGATTGGAAATATGAAGGGCAGGATTCAAATTTCGATTAACCAGGGTGCTGTCAGGAGTTACTCTGATGAAATTTCCTATGTTAGTAATTTTAAGTGCACTCTATTAAATAACAGTGATAAAAAAGAGGTCTCATTCTTTCAGTTTTTATAGAAAATGGCATGGAAAATTCAATATTTTAAACGGTCTTGCTGTAGTGGAGGGCTACAACTAAGGATTATATTATATAGAATAAATATAGCTTAATGGTGCAAGTGTACATGTTCTCAGGAAATACTGACATCATGGGCGTATAACTAATAACTTAAGGGTTGTAATAGTGACTGCATAAATACACCACCAGCTTTTGTTTCTTTGGTATTAATCATCGCTCGTCAAAAAAAAGAGACGAAATTGCAAAGCGGTAATGGCGCCTCGAAACTAGTTCGAAGCAAATCTTTGAGGACGTTTCAAAAATTTAATAGGACCTTAGTACTTTAAAAACTTAATATTCTCATCATATCCGTTTGCGAAATACGCATAAACGGTTGCTACATTGCTTATCATCATCCGGATCCAGGTCAGGATCCAACCTCCTTAAGTCATACACTATATTTTCTAGGTGAATTTTTCACACTTCTATGTATGTACATACTTTCTGATGGATGAAGCTGTATGCATTAGTTTTTTATTTATAAAGGTAACATAATTGGGATTAGTGCCAGAGGAAGGACAATAGAAAAAAACCCTCGAGCGACCTTGGAGAGATATGAGTGAGGGATTTTGAGAAAGGTAAGCTTTATAAGCTCCAACATGGTTTATATTCGAGATATTTGATGTTACTAACAAGAAATAGAATCACTTAATTGGAAATTAAATTGATAATTTGGAAAACATAAAAAATACTCTATGAAACTTACGAAGTTATTTTGTGGAAAATTAATCCCCATTTTTCTTATCTCTCCAAATGTCAATTCTATTCAGAAATTTATTTGGCAAGCACTTGCCATAAAAGAACTTAAATTGACGTAAGACTGTGACAAGTGGCATTTTGTTGAGGAGAGTCAACCCTGCTTGTCTGCTCAACGTTTGATTGGCTCTCGCCAAATAATTGGAACTTTCTTTCGTTATATTTATATCAACGAAATTTCTTACAGAATAAAAGAGATCTCTTCAATTGTGTAGACTTTTCTCTTATTTTCTGTTCTTCATCCATGAGCAGAAATGTTTTCCATATTTGCAAATTATTTTCTGTTGCTCTCTCCAAATGTTGGCTTGGGCTGTGATGTGAGTTCACAAATGGTATACCCAGATACTCTATTTCTGTTTCATCGAACTCCTTACCGCTGCAGTCATAGTGATTCATTAGTGATGCGTAAAATATATGAAAAATTTCAAATTAATGAAGCGTAAAATTCTGAAATAAAAGTATATAGAAGCTTGGAAATAATTAGACCATGATATATGTTTATCAGAGCAAATTATATGACCAAAATAATGTCGTCAGGTGAAAATATACAATCAACTGTTGCGCACTCAATATTTTTGATTAATCTATGGGGAATGTTCGTCCTCAGGAAAATAATAATGTCGGCCAGGTTCGCCTTCATGCATGCCCTCAAATCTGATCTAATTTTTCAAAGAGCAGAGTCTTTCTCAAAACTAACTTGGAATGGTGATAAAGAATTTATTTTTAAGGTGAAATATCTAGTAAATTCAGGATATGAAGAAATAGTTTATTGCACTAATAATCGAAGTAGTTGAAATAAAGAACTCTTGTAATATATCAATGAAAAAATATTAATATATGTTGGGAATTGAAATTAAAAATTACTGGTTCCGATTGAAAAAATTAATTTTTCTGTTTGAAAAGCTCTTTAATTTCCAAATTGATCATCTTAAAAAAGCAGAATTAGTGGAAAAATACTTGTGATATCCATGAAGACATTCAACATTAATTATTAAACTTCATTTTTAGATGGTAGATTACATTTTTACAATCTCTTTCACTCAATTTTAAACATAATTTTAATAAATTTTATGCTACATAGTTATTTAAAGAACTGGGAACTAAATTTGAACAAGAAATTATAGAGAATAATGTTCTACAACCTATAATTTAGGTCATATTGAGTACAAATTCAAAGCATTCTTTATGAAATTTCATCCAAAAAAGATTCATTTTTAATAATACTTACTTTTTTTAAATTAAAATTCTTGTTTGTATTTTCAAAGTTACCGGTTTTATCATCGGTATTTTATCATGAATATTCACTCCCCCATTGAATATTTTTTTTTGCTAGCGTGGTGAATTCACTGAATAGGGGTAGTGATGATGGAGAGAACATAAAACTCATGGCTCAGTGTTCATTTGCGTTCATCTAGGAGGAAGAGGGAGAAGGTACATATCATGTAGTTCAAACCACCCGATATCTAATTTCCCCATCCACCATTTCAGTGTTATTCTCTCGCTATGGATATTGTCGGCCATCTCCGGTGTAGTTTTTAAGATGAAAATGGTTGTTTTTCTTGGTGATGAGCAGGAATATATGGGTACATCTTTATGAGCTAAGAAAGTTGAGTAGTTGGGAAGGAATAACGTAACATAGGATACGGAGGAGGTTGCAGGATTGGAAAAGGGTGTCAGGAATCATATATAGTTTCAGTCACGTGAATCCGTACGGCTTTGCAATGCACCTCGCAGTAACAGCAGTACCAATCCCTCCTCCAACTCCCCTTCCACAAAAATTTGTTTTTTTCTCACCCTCATCTCCCCTATCCCTTTTCCCCTCTTTCACCTCCTTTACACGTAATTACTATTTAAACCAGTCAGTTATATAAAAAAATGAAGGGAGACAAAGCTTAATTGAATTGAAATTTGTGAAAATTTAATTGAAACGTAATTGAAATTGGTAATTGAAAAAAAGTTTACCGTGGTGCATAGTGTCAGGTTTTGTCCCACTAGGCGAAGCTTAGAAATGTAGCAGTGATTTGGTAGTGTTTCTATCCAATACGTTTCCAAAGCGGTAGACCACCTGCTAAAACAAATTTTTAAATCAATGAACAAACTCTTGATAATACCGTTGTAACGTCGATACCATGGTTGGGAAATATTAAATAGTTAATGCAATCAATGTAATGTGCTGATGATTTCTACGACATTACAACGCTAATTCAGAAAAATTATTGTCATGACAATATCTTAGAGGAAGACAATGACCAACCTATATCTCCGTCAGCGATGGGAAATAAATGATATGACATTTCGCTGTCTGGATGACAAGACGGATATCTACAGGGAAATTATATGCGTTGGGTATCCTGAGTGAAAAAATACACAAATAATAAATTTAGTTTAAGTTTTAACTGTGAAGAGAATTGGATGATATAGTGGCAATCAATTAATTCTGCCAAGGATTGGCAAAAAAACTCAAAAAGATAGTTTGAACGAAAAAGAAAACCATTTCATCGATCAATAAGGAACAAATGCTGAGTGTGGGTGACAGTGGGTATCCGATGTGCTCGTATCTTTGCGTTTAAAAATTGAAGTTATTTTATTGCTGAGTGACATTCATATTAGTTCCCATGAGTATTGGTGAATTTTTGGCATGGGGAGGCAACCGATATTGTCAGATGATCCGTATGCATGACAACGTATGCATAACCGATCATTTTTGGGATATACTCCAAGCATATGGCAACGAGATGAAACTCAATGCGACAAGGTGAAAAAAATTGAGCCTGAACAAAAGAATAAATTTCAGAGACGGTAGAAACGAGAGACGCGACCGTATATTATGTCTTTGTCTTTTGGAGAAGAAATGGAGGAAGTTATAGGGGACAGGTTGAAGGGAATAAAGGGGTGGGCTCGTAAGATGAAGGTTAACTTGGTTTCCTTTAAGGATCGAAGACGTCGGCAGTCGCAGTGGTGTATTGGGAAGGAAAATCCCTCGGAAGGTCGCGGGCGCAAAAGTGCAAAGGATCAGGAAAGATGAGAGAGGAATTGCGAGCGGAGGACGGCGGGATGAGGAGAAGGAATTGAGCAATATTCAGTTTCACTCCCATCTCTCTCCCCACCCACTCCTTCCAAAGTCGGATTCATTCGGAAGGAGATGGAAGTGGGAGATTATGGAAAAATGATAAGTTCGCGGGGGAATATTCCTTCCATTCTGGGAATTCACTTGGGAGGATTGAGTGGGAACGGCCCGGATGAGAAACAGGAGACAGTCTCTTTAGACTCGGAGTGTATGCAGGGCTGGTTTTATCTACGCCGGACTCTAGACTACAGGGAAGACTTCTCTTTACCTCCTTTACACCCCCTTTCTCCCTTCGATACCCGAGATCTCTCTATATAATAAGAAAGATCTAGATATATTTTATCCCTACATGCAAGTAATTGCAAGCGGATTTTTTATAAGCTTTGAATCATATTCTCTTTTTATGAAGCTGGTCGAATTATTTTCCGGTCATTGCTTGGGAGTAGGAGAGTTATATATTAGGAAAAGAAGAGGCAGGTTTCCAATTGACGAATTAAACGCCGATTGATATTTAAAGTCTAAACAACGGAGGAGTAACAAAACGATGCTCTGTTACCGGTTCTACAATGAAACTCATCCGACGAAGTAATCGTCCATGACAGAAATAGTTTCAATTATCTACTGGTTGAAGGGCTTATTTGCTACAACGTTTAGATTTACTATATGATCATAGTGTGCTGTAGTAAATGGACATAATATGTTATAGTTGAATAAAATTTAGTAAATTGAAATTAGATAGTAAATAAATAGTTCAAGTCGTGAAATTCAACAATTCTTCACATCATTTGAATGCTCTGATTCCACCAGATCACGACTAATACTCCGTAATCCAATTCATCAATATACCGAAATGGCAGGATGTTGAAGACAAGACTATTCGTCTACATACTCGCAGATACACCGTGGTTTCTCGTGGTAAATTACTGATGGAAGAATAATAAGAGTATTGACCTGGTAAAATATTTAAAAAAAAATAAATCAAAGCTCAGAAACAGAGTATGTACAAGATAACTGAAAAACCGTGGGATAATATTGAGCCTAGAACAAAAAAACACCGCCATCCCAATTCATGTCGCTGGATAATTCCCAGTCGCTAATTACAATAACCTCCAACTCAAAGATAACTTAACACAAATGCGATAAAAATACTGATACTATCAAAGACACAACGGCTAGTTGATGTTCCCAAGCCATTATTTGAGAATATGATTAACTCTGCTTGCTAATGGTTGGGGGCATCTCTCTAGCCTGATCGCAAGTGTAGGTGAAGGGCACTTCGAGATAAGCCCCGGGCACTTGGACCTCTTGGTCAATTGTGCGAACCCATTTTTAATCTTCCTGTCGCATCCAGTCAGGGGAGCAGAACATCACGTTATGGTGGTCACCTACAGTGGCATAGAGGTCACCCATCCAACCACACCAAAATTGCTTGGTGTCCGGCTCTAACGGATACCGATGTGACAATGGGTGAATATCCCCATAGAGCCCGATAGACCGTGAAACTAGCGATGAGGTATCTCATGATTACAGTTCTACCAATGTAGACAGCTTCCTTCATGTTCAGAAGGGAAGGAACAGCGATAGAAATAGGGAAAAATCGAAGAATACGACCTGAAATAGGGAAAACCTCTCGTGCTGTCTATCGCACTCGGCATTACAATTATTGCGAAAATTCAACAAGAGATCAATGAGGAATTGTTAAAAGAAATGTTTTGATTACATTGAATATGTAAAGTAAAAATCAATACTAATAACACCAAGATCCTGTTGTGCAAGAGGGAAGAATGGCGACTTTGATCAACATGAAGGGGGCGAATGGGATTTGCTGGTTTTGCCACTTTTATCCACCTGAGAAGCAAAATGGTGATGGATAAAAGGGCTTGTTGTACCTCATACTTAGATTAACTTAAGTTAAAACGTCTTCCATGACAATGATACGGTTACAAATAATTAGGCAGGTCAAAACAACAGCATTGTGGGTTGTAACGAAACAGAGATATATCTACGAGTATATATTGACCCCCGAGAAATTTTATCTTAATAATTAAGACGGAGACGATTTTAAGAAGCACGGCGTGCCACATGTTTTGTGTTGTTGAATGCACTTTCAGAAATATTCTAAATGTAATTGTAGCACATCGTTTGTTTATTTTTCCCTAAAATAAAAATTACGATTTTTACTACTCTTAGATCGTGGGGTGGGGGCTAAATGAAATAATCTAAAATTTTAGTGAAACATTTTTTTTTAATATCACCGTAAAGGCCGCGATGGGTAGGCACTTTATTTAGGCACTTGCATCTGTGATTGATTTTAATAAAGGAAAATTGGCTTAACTTTATTTTTCAATTATTATTTACCATTATATATTCATATTCATCGCCACATGCCTACCATTTTCGCTTTGTATTTATTTTGACGATGTATTTTACGTTTAATTTTTGAATTTCAGCGGTGAATAAATAGGTTGTTTTATCACCTCACAATTCCCAAACAAATGTAAAGAAGTAGCGACATTTTTCCCGAATGAGTCGTGCAAAAAGGAAAAACTTGGATCTATTTTTTGTTGATCACTTGTTATGTCACCCTACGCAATCCGAGCGAGACACGACGATGGAAATTTTCGTACGCGACAGTGTCATATTCATCGGCTAGAACATGCCGGAATGGCGGGGAAGGGAAGGAAAAACTCGTTTTGCTCGCATGAAACCCTGCCACTTTGGAGTCTCTTTTTGTTCCAGCAAGGAACAGTAAGGGTAGAGGGTGGTAATCGCCCCTGTCTCGCTCAATGAGCTCGTCAAGTTTGAGGTGGGGGCTGCGGACGGGCATTTGATAAGCATTCCATTACTAGCATTGAGAAGTGAGAGGCGTTTGTGCAGGAAAGGAGAAAACGGGGGTGTGGGATGGGATTTAACTGCCCACCTGTCACTTAGCCCTGCGAGTAAGGAGGAGGCAGTTGGGACGGGTGCGCTCCTTCCTTCCCGCGATCCATCGACTCCGACGCGCACTCAAAATTGATTAACCAACTTGCGCACTTGCAGGGAACTTGCAAAGGGGCAAGACAGGAGGCCAAAGCGACAGTGAGTTAAGTGTTGGATCGAAGTTCTGTGGTGAAACAGTTATGTGTGTGTATATATATAAACCGTAAACACAGTAATCAACCCGAAGGTCGGTTTAGTAGGTGATGGTAGAGTTCACCCAGCCCTATACGGCGTGTGAATTTCACACATCAGGGTAGGGGGGCCAGTTCCTTTCCCTGTGCGGTTATGGTTTCCTAGGAAGATCTGGTACCCGAAAAATCACTTCAGCTTGGGTGGAGCTGCAGGTGCCCAGAGTGCCTAGCCCCGGAATCGAACCCGAGACCCTCCGGTTAGCAGTCCAACGCTCTACCCCCTGGACTACCGCGACCCGCTGTGTGAATATATATATATATATATATATATATATATATATATATATATATATATATATAATTAAAATTTATTAATATTCAAATAGCTACTTCTGAAAGACAGGCCCGTGGAGCATGTACTAAAAATATGGACCCTATTTTTTATTACACCTGAAGATCGATTGATTTTGAATACAATAAAGACAACGACAAAATTTTTAAGGGAATATATTTCACAACTTCTGCATACGTGAGAGCAACCTTAACCTAATCAAAGCTCATCTTCTATGGAGCTTTGATTCGGTAAACGTTTTTAAGCCACCTTATATTGTGTACTCCTTTTCTTTTTTATTGTTTCTTTTTCCTATATTTTTGGATTTTAAATGTAATTCAATCAAATCTGATTAATGAAGGCATACCACGTATCTAACTTTTAAAATGGCGCCCATATATCCTCCTTTAATCTGTCTAAGGTGGTAAACCTTTGCATCACCAAGAAATATCTCGGTATCCGGCGATTCTTCCTTTGCAGGCGCTATTATACACTTTTGTATTTCCATGGAAATTTCTGGGCCAGGATAAAACCCCTTCATCAGCGGAAGAATAAATCTGCTGTTGCAGAGAATGAGGATTTAAGTATGGCCAACGGGGTGAAGTTGGCACATATGGCAGTAGAGAGCCGCCAAAAACTTTTTTTAGAATATTTTAGTCCACTGATAACATTTTTACTGGTACATAGCCAGAGAGTGCAGGCGAATGATGGTAAGAGTGTTTGTTGGTAATGCCAACGGATAGGGGAGGGTACCCGCAACGGGACAGGTTCAAGCCCAACTGAGAAGGATAGCTATATATATATATATATATATATGCGTGTGTGTGTGCGTGTATGTATGTAAAAGTGAGTATATTCTCACATAATCATAAATCTTACAGGGTAAGCGACCGAGTCAGCGTGAATTGAAAGCAGTCCTCCCCCCTAGAGAGTCGATTAATTTTGTGCGAAAGCCTAATAATTTCTATGGACCAATTTTCGTGACTGGTGAATGCTTAGCTTTCAATTTGTCACGTCATGTGGTGGGGGGAGGGAGATGTTAATTTTTTTACATTTTTACCCATTATCCCAGACAACGTCCCTCTCTCCGTACGCTTTCGCGTTTACCATTTTTCCCAAATGGCTTCCGCCGTGGAAATTTCCGGTCTCTGCGTCTGGGTCACGAAAATGAGACTTGGCTTCCGCACAAAAAAAGGACCACGACTCGTCACATCCCTTGATTATTCCTTTCCTCGCGAAAGGAAGAACATTTGGGCCTCTGTCTAACTCGCGATGACTTCATTCTAGAGGGTTTTTTATCTATCCCTCCCTATTGCAAATTGATTCTACTCCAAATTATACCAAGTGATAAATTAAATGTATATTTCCTCATCAGGGACCCGATTTCAGAAAAAGAATTTCAGTCAAATTTGTGTGTAACATAGGCGTATGTAATTAATTTTTCTACGACTGAATTAGATAATTTCCCAAAAATTTGTGATTATTTTCACATAATGTTGATTTACATTGTCCCTTCGTCAACCTTAATGCGGTTGAGTGTGCCTTTGCAGAAATTTTTCTGGGTTGTGTTAGTAATATTCCTCCTGAGAACATCTGACAAGTTGATTGAAGTCCATATAAAGGGCTATCAAGTGTATAGGCTTTTATTCTCTATATTGTGTAGGGTCTTATTTTCAATGTTAAATAATATTTATATTTTAGTTTTTTCCACAAAAAATAACTGGAAAAGGAAACTAATTTCAGTCTAATACTTGATTATGGTATTCGTTTAATGTAGTCGATGCGTAATCTATCAATTGGAACCTATTTCATTATTTTAATCAGCAAGTGAAAAGTACTTATTTCTCGGAGTATCAGTAGATAAAATTGTTTATAAAATTCTATTGCTCCTTGGAAAGTTTTTTCGTACCCCGGTCTAGATTATCATGGGTTTTTTTATGATGTTTCGTTTGCATAGGGTTCACTTCCGATGTTCCCACGTTCATTTGAAACGTTTGGCAAGTCATGTTTTCGTGTCAGGTTTTCATGAAGTTAACAAACACTCCGGAATATGTTTTCTGCCAAATTTTTCCTACAACTCACTACTACTTTCCAAGTTTCAGATAATTGGAGAAGGTTTATCTTAACGAAAAGGTTGGCTAGGTGGTAACAGGCCCTATATAATTATTGTAAATTTGTAAGACATAATTTGAATGGTCGTTGGTGAATAAGTGATTCCGTTGGGCAAACCATGTCCGTACCCACTCCTCCTCAGCTGCTTAACGCAAACACTCAAGAATACGATTCTTCGAGGGACACAGCACGACATACTTACAGTGATCGGGATGGTATGGTATCTAACGCGTTAGCTTCCCAAACCAAGGACTCGGGTTTGTCAACCGGTGGTGGCTGTATTTTTCTGTGGCATTCGTACTCGGGGTACTATTTGGATAGTACTACATGTGGGGTGGACCATCCGTCTTTTGGGACGCTTAATTGTGTGACAACTTGATCGCTTTCATTTTATGCGTTGGCTCATGCTGGCACCGGTTTTCTCTTCATCCATTCTTTTCCATCACTTCCTGATAACCGTATTTCTAGCCGTATATGCTTCAGTTCAATAATTTCGATATCCTTTTTTGTAAAAGAACTGTTTTACTCCTCAAAATAGCCATTAACTGCCGACATCACTTCTTCCCGGTTGGAAAATCCTTGACCGAGCCATTTTCTTCAAGTTTGCGAACAGAAAATAATCCAAGGGGACTAAATCTGGCGAATAAGGTGCATGAAGTAGCAATTCAAACTTTAATTCATGAATTTTGGCTATTGCAATAACGGACTTGTGAGCTGGTGCATTGTCTTGATGAAAAAACATTTTCTTCTTTAGCAAATGCAGCTACTTTTGCTTAATTTTTTCGCTAAAACGTTACATTATTGCAAAGAATAACACTTGCCGTTTTTTTAAGTTAGTCAATGAAAATATTCCCACGTGCATCCCAAAAAACCACCGCCATGACCTTACCTGCAGATGAAACGGTCTTCGCCTTCTTTAGAACCGGTCCGCCCATTTGAATCCATTGTTTTGATTGTCTTTTGTCTGGAAGGTGAAGTAATGGAC
This sequence comes from Hetaerina americana, assembly GCF_022747635.1. Taxonomy (NCBI): domain Eukaryota; kingdom Metazoa; phylum Arthropoda; class Insecta; order Odonata; family Calopterygidae; genus Hetaerina; species Hetaerina americana. Next base: position 19,917,143 of record NW_027286069.1, read on the forward strand.
CCATGTTTCATCTATGGTTATGAAACGGCGCAAAAATTAATTTCGCTTTGTTGCGGTGAAACTTTGCTAAACACTCAATTGCAATATCTTCAAAACACTGGTTTTGCTCGAGTGTGAGTAAACGTTGCACCCATCTTGCACAAAGCTTTCTTATGTCCAAATGTTCAGTTAATATGCGATGTACCGCACTTTTTAAATTCGCGTACTTTCAGTTAACGAGCATCCAGTGTCACTTTGTGGATTTTCTGCACTGTTTCTGGAGTCGTCACCTCATTTGGTTGACCAATGCGATGCTCGTCATGACAGCTCGTACGGCCTCGTTTAAACTATGCTACCCAATATTTCACTGTTGTAAACGGAGTAGACTCACCCAGAGTAAAATCTAGTTCAAGTTTTATATTGATTGGGCTGAGATCTTTCAAATAAAAGTATTGTATCACATAACGACGACCAATTTTCTCCATTTTCACAAATTCAATGAAAACGTTCACTATTGACGGCTGCCAGACAAATACTGAACGAATTAGTGTCTTCAAACTTATGCAAACTTCTGCTTTATAGATTGCGCACTTTCTAATTCAGTCATATTTTTGAACAAATACCGCCATCTATAGGTCAGGCCGGGTACTTATAGGACCATCCCCGTTACTACTACAATATCTTTACCCACGAAATGCTCAGTCCATTTCAGAGAGAACAGTGGGAATATTCAGAACAAATAGAGAGAAAATTAATTGGCTATCAGCGTGCTCGATGTATTGGAAGTGGAAATAAAGGAAACTAAAATAATTTTGCAACAATAGTAAAGAAAAATATAAGATAGCGGTATAATTGTCTGTTAGAACTAAGCAAGCAGTCTTTAGGCTCTGAGCAGCAAAGCTTGCAGAAAAGAAAATATTTTGGAACAGAAATTGAGAAAAATAGAGACTGGGTAAAACATGAAAAATATATACCATATTTAAACTTCGAGTCAATATTTTTCTCATGAGAAATCTTTTTACCGGTTGGGTACACCCGCCATTTCTGTTCCAAGCTCCTTGCGTGACCTGTCTAATTACACAACTTTAACATGGTTTCGTTTTCATTCAGAACTATGGAACACACATGTATGGAGCATTAAAGAATGAAGTTCATAATTTTATATTGGTAATAAAACTTTATTGATGACTTTAATATGTACTCCAATGTAGCGTATTTTGGTTTTCATTGCTGATGTATAAAAATTCTACGTATTAACGATACAGAGAAGTTTGTAAAAAGTGGTTATGAAATATATTTTAGAAAATGAAATTTCTTAGAAATATAGTATTTGACAAATTGAATAGCATGGAAATCTTGAGGAAAGAATGAAACGTAAGGAAAAGAACATATAACTTTTGCAAGAGAAACGTTTAGAACTACGAGCTGGAGAACTTTTAGAACTAGGAGAATTCGTAATGCATATTTGACATTAAACGAATGAAAATCTTGTCTGGAGGAAATTTACATTTCAAAACGGAAGAATTATTAAGGAGTACATTTATACTACCACGTGAACCATCTTTGAAAAAATATAATTTTGACAGCAAACAAACTTAAGCACTTTCCCTCGCTGAATGACCATTAAAACAAGACTTCTGAGTTTTCTCATATTTTAACAACGTCCCACGACAGAAAGCTGTTGTTAGATCCGGTTGAAGTATTGCTCTGTATCAATCGAACCTGCATTTAGTCGTGATTTTTATTGTAACGGAGGATATTGCACTCCCTCTTTGCGTTCCAACCCCTCCCTACTTTGGAGTACTGTAAAAACAGATGGAACGGTCAAATAATTTTTGCGTACTCTGGATAGTATTTTCTTTATGTCCCTCATAGAAAGTGATACAAATGGTTTGAATTTATGCCAGAAAATACTGATTCAAAATATTAACAAAAACCTTTGCAAAATTCGCTAGGAAAAACATGACATCACTCCATTACCAAATATTTTCGGATGCCATTATCAGGAGTTGGGAAACCTCTATCCGTGGTTAATATTTTTGAAAGATATCCGCCATTATGGCTATTGAGGAAACGATCCTACCCCCTTAGTGTACTTACTTAGGCAAGGGGATTCCGTTTTTCCCAGACGAGTTTCCCGACCACATCTCAGTATGGTTTGCCTGCGTGTTAAAAAAATCTTCCTTTAGAGTGCTTAGCCACCTACTTTTCCGCAGTGGGTGTCATAGCACCATCCCCACGAACCCTTGTGACGACGCCAGGTCGTTTATTTCGTAGCTTGCAGAAGTGGGGTGAGGGGGTAAATGAGAAGGGTAGGAGTGGATGTGCATCATGGGTGGAGAGCAGGGTAACATTTCATTCCGGAAGCATGAGGGTGGAGGACGCCGAAGTCCACCCTCACGCCATCGCAGGGAGCTGCGAAAGGATAACGGGGGGAGGATGGGAGTGTTATGGAGGCAAAGGTTGAAATTGTGGCCAATCAGAGCAAGCGAAGGATTGAGGAGGGGGGGGGTGAGGGGAGGGCGAATGGGACCTGTATCCCCGGGTCGATTATGGAAATTAGGCAGAGCCCTGGTAATGCCTCGACTCAACGATAAAAAAATAATACAATCCTCAAGGTGAGAGTGAGTGTTGCAGGGAGGAGTGCGGCAGGGAACGGGTTCAAGGGGGAAATGAGAGGGGGGAAGGGGGCGTGTCCACCGCTGCTGTGACGTATTTTTCCCGGGGAGTTACAGGTGGATTAGTGCGTGTCGGAGACGTCTGCCCAAGTGGGAATCGTGTTGGGGCTCTGGTGGATCGACGATGATGGATTAAGCACATCTGGAGAGGAAAGTTGATAGAAAGCTACTTTTGCTTCAAGGGCCTTCGGTTCGTCTAGAAAAACTGATAGATCAAAGGAAAGGAGGAACTGAACTGACGATGCTTCCCCTACAGCAACATCGTTTCGGGATGAAATGAAAGGATCTGGGAAACGCGGATACAGAAAGTGAGCTTCGTCGCATTCTGGAAGCAATGGAATAAAGTTATTGAAGCATTAGTAACCAAATCGGAAGAATTATTAATGCATTTAAATAAAAGAAGTAACTTGGTAATTCCACACAAACTTAAATGAAATACGACCTAGATTGCGACGCTGGACGTCTTCATCAGGTCCTGATCATCATCGACCTGTTGATGACGTACAACGTCGAAACCTATGTTGTATTTCAATAAAGGTCGTGCGGAATTTCCAAGTTACTTCTTTTATTTAAATATTTTGTGCAAATTCCATTCATTTACGCCGGAGACAACAAATTTCTTCATTTATTTAGTTTTGATGAATGCTGAAATCTAATCTGGAATTTTAGTGAGCGAATATTGCTATGGTGTACATCTAGAAAGAATAGTTTGTAAAGTTAATACAAAAATTGCTTGAAGTTATCAGCACAGGCGTGAGTCGAATAAGCTGATATGGAGATTTTAATGGAAGGAAAATAAGAAATTTATAAAGCAGTAGTTTTTTTTTAAATTGTCAAGGAGTAAACTGTTAAATCACATTGATAATTCCCGAAACTATTTGCGACTAATGCTTAGACTTCGGTAGTCACTTAAATATTTTAAACCTTGTAGAATTAGATTAATATGAACACTCCATGGTATCAAGTTTAAATGAAAGTTTTATTCTCATTCAATGTAACATAAACTATACGTCACTATTCAGGCTATTGTGCTTAAAGTGAAGATGGAACGATGCTTGAATGCCCCAGGCGAGATGTGGAGAGCCTCTCACACTAATACCAATAGTCGATCACTAAATTAAAGTTTGTAAATAGTTTAAAGACTCGGCATGTACGCCGAGCCAAACTTTGCTTGAAATATTGTAATATCAACCCTTTAAAATCAATCTTGCTGACTCAGTACTGAGCCGAAAGAGTTAAATTTTCCCTCTGCAGCAAAAACATTTTGAGATAAAAATTTATGTCATATTCCTCTTTTGACGATTATCCGACCGAGGCGAAAGAACTATCCAAAAGCTGGTTAATATGGATAAAATTTCTAAACAAGAGTTAGATACCTGAGATAGCTTCATATCAAAATTATATTTGATTTTTGCCTTCCCCGAAAGGAAATTTCGTGAAGGTCATGTGAATTTTTGTACAAGCCAACGGAATTTGTTACTAGGTTATCTTAAAAAAAATCAAATCAAGCTGGGGTACAACTGCTATTATATTTATTATTAAGAATGCCTTTGAAATATGATTTCGTAACAGTTTATTTAAAAAGAGGTAGGCTGACATTATTTTTCTATGGAGGGAAAAGATAGTACTCATCTATTTTTGATAGCCGGATGATCAATCTACTCGAGGATGAGTCCGATAAGTTGGGAATTGACCCGGATTTTGAAGAGGGAACGCGGAAGATTCCCTATTTGCTGTTTTAGAGTTCCCTATTGTGAAATGGCAAAGGCTCCCTTTCCCAACGAGAAAGGAAGCATAATGCTGTTTTCCACTTCATTACGCATTGTGCCAAATAGCAAGATTTTTCCCGAAATATCTCCGTAGGTATTACGTTTTGACCATTGAACACCTGATAATGGTTTACCTCAAGTTGAATGCTCTTTTCATTTCTTCGATAAAAAAATGAACAATTATGTTTTTGAAATACATGACATTCCTCCAGGAGTGGATCAAGAAAATCTCCCAAAATGAGGAAGGTTTCCTTAAAAATATGATGAATATTAATGTTATGACTTTTATTCATGTTAATAAAACTAAGAAAAGCATTGTCAGTTTGATAGCATTCCCACTAATTTACGAGATCGCAAAGAACTATATTGCATTTATATTTTCTCGGAATACTTTCAAAAATAGTGTCCAACAGATAAATGTTATTAAATTTGAAGGTCTCCAACCTCCAATTAGGTCCGATGTAACCCTATATCTGATAACGCGACGTACAATGAACGTGCATCCATGCAATTCATTCAAAACAAGCCATTCATCCCTCCCCGACAACCTATGAACTTCATCTGAAGCAATTTTACACATCTCTTTGTTTTATAGATAATAATGAATGTTCATTTAAAGTTCCAAACCCTCAGTTTATCGGTCCTACATCCATTCTGCGTTGCCCTCAAGGTACGAGCTCTTGAAACTTCTGGTGCTTCGTGTGGACGAAATCATCCTTTTCGCGCACCAACCAAACCGCCTGACGGCAGAAGCACACCAGCTTACCTATCGATTTTAGTCAGACAAGCAGACGGTCAGAATGAAAGGATTTTGGTATTTTCCCTCCCACAGACCATTTTTTGTCTTGCTTGTTTGCTCCTGTTGAAACCCTAAATCTCTTGACGCCTCCCACATAGATTCACGCCAGCGAGCCTAAAATCCGCCTTTTTCTTCCTCTCTTTGCCTCCGATTCTCCAGTTTTTTCCTCCTCAGTTTCCTACGGATCCAGATGGGAAAATAACAAAAAAAGGAAAGAACGGTCAGGACACGGTTCTGTACCTACCCATCGCTCCCGCGAGTAAAGGTCGGCTTGAATGGGCCCCGGGTCAGCACCCCTCACTGAGGAGTCCTCCTTCGGCATTGTCGCCGAGGATTATTCAAAGGGGAGCAAGCCAGAGGAGTGGAAAACCAGGGGAGAAAAAAAAACTGGGCCGCGTGCGTCTATCCCTCATGTGGCGGTTCTATCACTGAGGGCGGCGTGAGTGAGGGATTCGATCTCTTAGCAAACCGGGCATCTTCCTCGCACTTTCTCTCAAATACACACACGTAATGGCGTCCCAATCCTTCAGCGTCGTAGGGACGAGCGCACATGTTTTGGGCGACTGGATCGAACCGGATATTTCCGACTCGGTTCTTTTTTTAAATTAAGGATTGGTATCGGAGGACGGCTCAGCCCTTTAGCGTCCTGCGAAGGGTTTGCAAGAGTTCCGAGTATGTTCCTCGATTATTTAGGGCTTTACCTCCTCTCCCTCTCTCTCGCTCTCAATTTTGCCCAAATAAAGACCTCTATCTATCTATCTATCTCTCTCAATCTCGCTCCATCCCTCGCTACCCAACCGCTTCGTCCCAGCCGCCATCCATGTGGGTGGCTTCACTCTTACATTCGTTTTGGAAGCATGTTTCTTTTTTACCTACAAACACCCTTAGCTAGCCCTTCAAGATGACCTCAAATCCTGGCCATCGCGGCGGAACTTTTACGGGAAGGCATTACACTATTCGCAGCAGTCTATTTATGTATATTTCAGAGATAATATGTATTTTATTAAAATATTTCCTTCGTGTTGCAGACAAGGTTAGCCCAAGCATCTCTTTTGGGACAATAGTTAATTCGATGTGTGAAAAAAACTTCTACAATTGATATTTTCAGCTCCCATTTTGAAATATATTTAGAGGGAAAGGGAAATCTATTTCCATTTAAATTCCAAAGGCTTTGTGTGTGTGTATGTATATAAAATGAACACCAAGATAGTAATGGCGAACAAAAACAAAAACACAGAAACACACAAAAAAGAAACTGACACGTATTCTGAATTTTCGGTGGCAATACCACCTTTCTCAATGGAGAGAAGGAACTCTCGTGAGAATGGTGGTATTGCTACCGAAAATTCGGAATGTGTGTGTTTCTTTTTTGTGTGTTTCTGTGTTTTTGTTCACCAGTGCTACCTTGGTATGCATTATTATCCACATCCGTGAGACTTTCACACAAGTTATGTGTCCATATATACATACATACTACCTTGATCAAAAATTTCCCGGAATTTATTCAGAAAATTAAAAATACAAGTTTATTCATCTAAATCTATATTGTCCCCTTCAAAGTAATCCCCATCGACTGCAACACACTTATGCCAGCGCTTGATCCAATCCTCGAAACATTTTTTATATTCGGTTTTCGGTATGTCCATCAGTGCTTCCTGCGATTTTTCCATTACTTCCTCTCGGCTGCTAAAACGCGTTCCCCGTAATGGTTTTTTAACTCGATTGAACAGAAAGAAGTCACAGGGAGCCAAATCAGGTGAATTCGGTGGCTGTTGGATGGTATTTGTTGCATTTTTCGTCAAAAAATTACGAATAATGATAGCACTGTGCGACGGTGCGTTATCATGGTGCAAAATCCACGAGTTTTCTGCCCACATTTCTGGTCTCTTTCGGCGAATTGCTTCACGCAAACGTCTCATAACGCCCAAATAATACTCTTTGTTTACTGTCTGGCCTTCTGGCAAAAATTCATGATGCACTACACCGTTGTAATCCATGAAACCCGTCAGCATTGCCTTCTTTTTTGACTGAAAACGACGTGGTTTTTTTGGTCTCGGCTCATTTGGTGAACGCCATTCACTTGCCTGATGTCTGGATTGCGTGTCGTACTCATAAACCCACGTCTCGTCTCCAGTAATGATCCTTTTGATGAATGTGGGATCGGATTCAGCCTCGCAAATCATGTCTTTTGCGACGTCAACACGGTCTCTTTTTTGCATGAAATTGAGGTATTTTGGAACCAACTTTGCTGCTACACGACGGAAACCCAAATCATTAACCACAATGTCTTGGGCGGATCCATAGGCAATGTTCAAGTCCTCCGCTATTTCTCTGATGGTTAATTTGCGGTTATTGACCAACATTTCTTTTACTTTATCAATTTTTTCACCGACTTTCGACGTCGATGGTCTGCCACTGCGTTCATCATCTTCGATTGACTCACGACCACTTCTGAACCGCTCGTGCCACTGGTAAACGACCGTTTTTTTTAGAGAGTCGTTGCCGAAACACTTTTCCAACATTTCCAACGTCCGTGCGCCACTAAATCCGTTTTTTACGCAAAATTTAATACAAGTTCGTTGTTGCAAATTTAAATCCATTTCTGAAATTGTAAAAAATCGCCAACACACACAGAGATAGATGTACTCTTGGCTACTTAACTTTTGCAAATGTCAAGTTATGACACTAAGATTTAAAGGGAATATCAACAACAGATGTACCAATTTAACAAAAAAAACAGAACTCAAATCGGAACGATGGGAGCGCCACACGGTGGTTATTCCGGGAACTTTTTGATCAAGGTAGTATATATATATATATATATATATATATGTATGTATATATATATGTATATATAACGATTGTCCGGAAAAACTCATACGAGCGGCACAATAATGGGCTGACACAACATAACACAAATAGAAAAGAATAGACACATATAAAAGAACACTTACACGGTAAATTGTTCGAGCTTTCGGCCCTCTTAGGGGCCTTCTTCAAGAGAGACTCTCTTGAAGAAGGCCCCTAAGAGGGCCGAAAGCTCGAACAATTTACCGTGTAAGTGTTCTTTTATATGTGTCTATTCTTTTCTATTTGTGTTATGTTGTGTCAGCCCATTATATGTATATATATATATATATGTATATATATCTTTATATATACATACATATATATACATACATATATATATATATATATATATATATATATATATATATATATATATATATATATATATATATATATAAACAGATGTAGATTTTTAAAACATAGAAACGAAAGTACACTCACATATGTAGTTTTGACGTTTCGACCGCACGAACGTCGTCATCAGAATGGCGTACTTGTGGAAGGGCGGAGAGGACATGTAATGGGGAGAGGTGAGGGAAGGAGAGGTAAGGGACCAATAGGAAATGAACAAGGGGGTGGGAGGGGATATGTAGGCAGCTATTGGACCTGTGTTTTTATATATATGGTCGTCGCCGAAGAGCGTTTCATTTCGAAGATGTGTTCCTTCTTTATGTACAGGTATATATATATACCTGTACATAAAGATTTATATATTATATATTTTATATATATTTTATATATAATTATATATAATATAATTAATATAATATAATATTATATAATTATATATAATATATAATTATATATATTTTATATATAATTTATATATATTATATATATATATATATATATATATATATATATATATATATATATATATATATATATATATATATATACATATATATATACACACACAAAAGGCCCGTCAAAAAAAAAGATGAGACTGGTCTTTTTGTGCGCAAATTGCTTGACGGATCACAACTAATGAGGTGTCACCTTATAGCGACCTCTATGACAAGAAAAACTAGCTTTTATATTGACTTGTCTCTGCACGACCCTATATTGACTGTCTCTGCTTTAATACGCTTGTTGTACAACTTATTTTGTCACAGAGAATGAAGGTGTTGCATGTGTATTGAATTTTGCTTTAACTTCGGGGAAAGTGCAACTGGAAACAATACAAATGATTCAAGAGGCATTCGGTAATGAATTTATGAGTCGGTCAGTCAGTTTTGGGGGAAGGGGCCAACTTCCTCACGGCCCAAAAAAAGCTCGAAAGGTTCGAACAAACGTGAAGCTGATGTGATCATTTTCTTCAATTGGGAAGGAATTATTCATTATGAATATATCCCCAAAGGACAAACAATGATTGACATTTGGGTAGCACTATGTAGAGTTTATGAGAAGGCTAACACTCACGATGTTGCGAAAGAGACCTCAAATGTGGAAAAGCTTGGTGCTTTCATCACGATAACGCACCGGCGCACACATAATTGATTGTTACTGAGTTTTTGTCCTAAAGCAGCACATCGTCGATATCCATCCACCCTATTCTCCGGCTTTTTTCTCTAGCAGACTTTTTCCTATTTCCTACGTTGGAATTCACCTTGAAAGGACTCCAATTTGAAACTGTTGAAGATATTCGACAAAAGTGTACCGCAAACCTAAAGGCTATCCGGAAAGAAGCGTTCTTGGTGGCAATCGGAAGCTGGAAAAAAACGTTGGGACCGTTATATTGGCAGCCAAGGGCTGTATTTTGGAGGCGATAAAAATGATTAAAGAGTGCTTAATAAAATAAAGTATTGATTCAAACAGTCTCATCATTTTTTGAACAGACCTTGTATATATTGAACCACTTGGCTTGTCACTCAGTTTAGATGAAAGAAGGGACTGCCAAAGTCTCAATCATGGCCGAATAAAGTCGAATTATTATTATTACCATCATTGTTATTCTTTTCTTCTTCCGAGCTTGTTCACTTATTAACATAAAGGAACTGTACGCACGACGGTGCACTTTTCGATTCAAATGCATCGCAATACCTGTATATGTGTATGGGTGCTCTATCTGCCGAAGCTTGTCGAGCGTCCCTCAAAAATATCTTTATCGATTTCAGAATTGCTCTTTTTCTTAGTTTGGAACTACGATTCAGCTTAGTTTATAACGACTATTAATGTTTTCTTTCCGTAGTCTAGTTTTTTGCCGTATTAAAGGAACGGACCATCTTGGAACTCCTTGGATGATGACTTTTTAGTGTATTGTGCACGTAAACGCTGTAACAAAAAGATGAGAGACCTATTGAATATATTCTTCCGAGTTTTAGTGCCTTTGTACTCCCATGATCAATTAAGCCGACTCATTAAAGTAAATTCACTCTTTCGCCTTCAACCGACCCTCATTGCTCCTCAATAGAGTTTATTTTTTATTTTCCCTGATTTCGCGGACAATAGTTATATAGGTATTGTGTAGATTTTAAAAAGCCGATTTACTATCGCAAAAATATCGTGATCTCCAAAAATCTCAAAACCTTCAGCGATCCCCCCAACTTCCGTATTTCATCCATCCGAAACTAATCCTCGACATTTTCTTTTACCTTCTCTTATAGCTTGGATTATATTTCACGCCTTAATCCCATGTTCTTTGTAGTACGATTTGAAGGGATGTCATGCAAATTTGCATTCTACGCTCCGATTTGGACCGAAATAATAAACCAAAGATCAAGGCTTTGAAGCGAGGGGTATTATTATGGATTAACGTCAACCTCTATTGTAGTTTTCGGTCCTGGGACTGGTTTCGGAGAAACAATTACGGACGATTAGCCTGTGGTTAAAGAGATAGGGGATCCGCCTCCAAAGTTCTCGTTTATCCCAGATTAAATCTCCGATACTCGGAAGTGTACATTGGTGAGATTAGGAACTTTAGGTTTTCCGATATTGGGAAGAAATACTCTTCTCCGAAAGAATTAAAAGTCTTTCGTGAAGCCATTTCAGAGTACTGCTAAGACTAAAGCCAGCTTCTTAACAATTTTACGAGTGCATCTAAAATTTAACTCAACAATACGTTTTTTTTCCTGGTAATTAAAATGTCAAGACAGCGGCAAAGCAAAAACTAACATTATTAAAGCTTCGGATAAACCATTAATTAGTAAATAAAATCTAGTATTTGTGCCATATTTAAATTTGAGATGGTTGAGGGAAACTTTGAATATGGTTGAACATGGAATACGCCGGAAGGCTTTATGAGTATAATCCATATAAGACTGTAGATGACTGAACTATATCGTTCAGTGGTTGTATAGCTCCCGATGGGGCGATCAGTGTTTAAACGCTCCAACAATTTCTTAGTTTAGTGTACAAGAAAAGAGGGTGGTCATCAGTTTTCTCCATCTGCGTGGTTTTAGCACCGATCGAAACATCGTCAATTGAGTGAAGTCGAGTGAGCGGCGTATCAGTACAGAGGAGACCGAACGACGTATGGCAACGGACCCGAGGAGGCTTGACCACGGATCAGTTGGTTTTTCCAGTTGACATAAAGGACCCTTATATGAACGCTCTCGGCGGCCATGGAATCGTGTCGTCACATTATATAAAATGTATCCGTTGAGAATTAACAGAATATTTCACTTCCTGGTTTAAGTAGTTCCTCATGGAAAAATATAAGATATCTGGACTTAAAGGCAACTCGTGAAGTAAATGTGTTCTTATTTCAAACTCTACCAATTAGTTGGACACTTGAGATTAGCTGTATCCAATGCTATAGTTTCAACATACACTCTTCCCATGCTGAGTTTACGTAAAAATGGACCATCTTCCGTTTTTGTTCCCTGTTGATTTTCAAACCCGTCGGTTCCCTAGAATCGAAAACGGGCATTCACATTCCTCTTTCCTAGGACAGTAGGGAGGATAAAATCAAAAGAGCATGTCTCATTTAGCATTGGTTTATTCGTACGCTGAGGATAAATTTTTATTTTGCCTAGCCTTTTCTAAAATGAGTTTTGACGGCTCTTCAATCTTCATTTTTGAATTTAACGACTTTTTTATTTCTAAATTTAACTAAACTTTGAATATATGACTTTCCATTGTTCCGATAACCATAGTTAATATTTTTATGGAAATAGAATCAAATTATATCTTATAAACAGAATATAAAATTTTGAAAGGTGGGATACTCATGAAAAGCTTGAAATGAAAATTCAGGAAGGTTCTTTTTCTTCCCTAAGAAATGATAAATCTCTTCTGAATTCTGCTCCATTATATAACTCCTCAATTATGTATTGTCTTGAGTTAAATGCTGTATCTTAAATGTAATAACTTAGGCGTCGACGAATTGGCGCAGGTCGACAGGGTGAGTGGTTAAAAGGGAGGGAGTGTCAAAGAGAAGGAAGAGGTCTCAATTGCCCTGTTCGAGGATGGTATTCTTTTCTCTTCGATGCTTGTGAACATTTGCTTCGTCACTCTTCGATCAACGAAATACAACACCTGAATGAACCGTCCCCTGTGGTCTAATTCGTGCTCCCACAGTCTCTCTTCGTGCCTAAGGACACGACATGAGAAATTTGGCAGCAGTGTAAGATCCTTTTCTTACGCGACGTACAGATCAAAATCTCTGTACGCTGAATGAAGGAGGCCCAGGTTCCATTGCCCTCACAAAAAGACAGAAATCTTCCTCTTAGGATGACTGAAAGCTGCGTATCCTTTGTTTTCCGCGGGACTCTCCACATCCTCGTCTCTTCGAATAGAGTGGGAAAGGGTAGATAGATAAACGTCTTTATTCGGGCGAAATTGAGACCATTAGGTCCCTTCTTCCATTTAACCTATCATTAAGTGCATAACAATAATAATAATAATAATATTAAGTGAAAATATAAAGCGTTATAAAAAGAGAAATCATGTGTGTATAAAATAAAAGAAATAAGTTAGAGAAGAATTGGATCGTGTTCCCCGCTATTGTCCGCTCTTCCTCCTCCTCTATCCCCCTCCTCGGTTGGGTCCTGGATGTAGTCCTGCCCCCGTGTCTGGAGACGTGCTTACGGCGGAATGGGAGAGAGAGGGAATGTTATGGATATGGAGAGGGGGGGTTGACGGGTCAAGGGGGTCTGAACGGGGAGGCGAAGTAGCTTGTACGGACGTGGATCTTCGTCTCGCTGGCGGCCGGGCCATACATAGCAGTCCCCTTCTTCCTCATCACTCTCACATAGAGCTCCTTAATCCACGCACGCCATATCATATAGCTCTCCTTCCCTCTCTCTCTGTCTCCTATCTTCCACCTTCCCCCTTCTCTCCTCCTCCGGATCTTTCCATCCGCCAACCGGATCACCGGACCCTCTTTACTTCCCCTTCCTTCCTCCCCCAATCCCCTCCCTGCCCCCTCCTTCCACCCGACCGGAGATCGAACAAAGAGGATCGGCGTAGGGATATTGTTTTCTCGGATGTCCCCGAGATAAAATTCTTCCCACCCCACCGGATCCTCCTTCTCCCCCTCCTCTCCTCCCTGGGCATTAACAGATTAAGAAGCGTCTGTTTTTATGCACCTCAAAAGGAAAGCATTTTGTTAACCATTACTCGGGTCAACCATAATACTCATTTAGTATACTGTAACCCTCTCACTCTAACTCTAACCAAATTTGTTGGTGTATTTTGAATAGTTCATCTCTATTGTTTTCTGCTCCTTCAATAATTAAAGAATTTTCATGCCGTAAAATCGACCTACTGTTATATCCATTATCACCTCGGCTGTTTTTATGATGAATACAAATAGTATGTTTAAGCTTCTTGAAAAGATACTTTTAAAGTAGTAGTTTTCAATTTATTTTATTTTTTCACGACTAATTTGATAGAAAAAATAGCCAGATAAGAAGCACCAGAAATGATAATCAGCAAAGTTCTGGTAAGCATAATATGAATACATCTAATTACACATAAAAAGCAGAGGTGAAACATGTATGGATATATTCATTCCATTAATGGATATAATACTTTCAAAAATTTTTTATAGATATTTGTAAAATGCCATCGTAGAATTAAATTTCATTATTTTTACGTATTATATTGTTTTTATTTATCACAACACGCTCACGTTCACTGTTTTCTTTTATGTAGTTTTTATCACTTCAGATGCCTTATGGTACTTTTTTGTACACGTAAGATCCTATTTTCAACTGATACAAATTTTATCAAAAATGGTTGTTCATGAATGCCAAATTCAATCGAATCCTTACATTTTATTTTTTCTACGCATCGCATTTTATTTATTTATTGCAACACATGTGCGTTAAATACATTCCCAGCCGTAGTTTCTATCCTTTCAGACGCGCTGTAATCTTTTTTTTGTGCGAATACGATCCTTTCTTCCAATACGAATGAAAGCAGTGTTAAGCTCTCCTAAGCTTAGCAAAACTGTTGTCTTTCTCATTCTCTCCTCCCGTTGCTCCCCGTCATTCTCTCCACCTCCTTCATCCAACCCCTCCGTCCAATTTCTCTTCCCGCTGCCAGGAACACAGATTCCCCCTCCGGCTCCCAGCCCTCCCCATCGATACGCCTGGCTCCCCTCGTGTTTCCTACGGCCCCCCACTGCCCTAGCCGCGCGAGTTCTCTCCCTCCATCCTCCGCCGACCGCAATCTTCCCTCACCCTGAAGTAGAATCCCTCTCGCTCCTTCTCGGGCGCACACCCTCCTTTACTTTTCATACCCTCCCGTCCTTGTTTAAGAGAAACAGAACCTTCGTCGATGTCGAGTTTATGGAGTCTTCTGTGTGAATGCTATTGGTCACCCTCTTGAGTTAGATCAGATTCTTGTAAATATCATTTAGAGAGTTGATTTCACTCACTGAGTGAATGATAGCTTATATCATTGATTTTTTAAATTATAATACTTACTATCAACTGACATAACGGCATTCCGACCCACTTAACTCCTCAGCCACCTAATTCTTGGTAGTCTATGGTTTTAATTTAAGTTTTTGGATAGACACAGATTGTGCATCTCGCCTAATAATGAAATAACCTGAACCCTCAGACTACAGCAAACGATTCTTAAATTCTGAATTCTTTATGCCTTCTTCATTCCGTCTAACATGCCTATCCTATTCCTTCTCCATATGGCAAATGATCTTCCCTCTATCATAATCTTCAGCTTCCATCGCTAATTAAAATACTCTGCATCCACGTTTCCTTTCTCCTTTGGATTTTCCCTAACACTTCCCTCTGTTCCCTCGCCATGCCTAGCACTTTCTAGTTTGTTTATCCATCTGCCGATTTTTACCTTTTCCATCCGTCTGCACGCCCACTTTTCAAAACCCTCCCATCTTGCTTCAGTGGCCAATGTTCCCGCGCTGTTCGAAACCACGCTTCATATTAAAGTTTTTACGAGCCTTGTCTAAAGATACTTGCTCAAATTCGTCACCCTCTTGATAATTCGCCTATCTCTTTTTTCGTCTCCTTGCTCCTGTAAGACATTAATTAAACCAAGTCTTACTCCTGTCATCAAATCCCTCTTCCTTGTAAAACTTCTTCGTCTAATGTAATAATTCTTCTTTTGTCCCTGCTACTTGGACCCAATATGCCCAAAGCACTCCAAATATGGATAATCTGTTCCATCTTCTCTGGTTTATGGATTCATATTTAAATATTTAGCTTGAGAATTATTTATTTTATTTGGGTTTTTAATTTTAAAGTAATTAATTTACCTTTTCTCATCCTCAAAAAGCATATAACTTTTGTCTTGTTTACATTCAGTCTCATTTAATTCTCATTGCACTGACTTTTCAATGCACCATGTTTGCAACCAATTGACTGACTGGTTAGCTAAAGCTTGATCATCAGAAATCCTAACAACTTTAATTGATTACCAACTAGCTTTCATTCCTGTCTTTAGTTCTTCCCATGCCGCTTTACCATTTCCTTAGGTAAAATATGGAAAACACAGCTGATAATGGCATTCCTATCTCCCGCCTCTCCCAAACACCGTCTCTCCCTCTGTCACACTAACCTGAGCAGTTTGGAATAAATAGAGGTTACGGATGATTTGCCTATTCCTCTGTTCTTCTCTTATTTCCTGTAATTCATTTACTTATTGTACCCAATCTTAAGCGACCTTTCCATTAAACATTTTCGAAAATTTATTTGAAATACTCCACTGGCATAATATTTGACTTTCTTTCCTAAACCCTGGTGCATGAAGCCGGAACCCTATACACGTATTCAACTCTTTAGTCCCGCAGAGAATAAAACCTCAGCACGGTTTTGGATATCGTTTACGCAAATTATTCTTGTAATAGACTGTGCAATTTTGCACACTTAGTGAATGTATTCTGAATATGAAAGTATAATCCATTTTTACTAAAATGTGCCCATACCATTGAAAAAGTTTCATTTTTGGATTTTATTACGCTTAACCTTTTGAATGGCAGTGCGCATATTTTGATATTTTTCCGCTTTCAATTTATTTAGGAAATTGTTTCGTATAACAAATTAAAAAGCACAACAATATATTTTGCAGGTAAATTTATTTGTCAAACGTTAGAAGAAATAAAAAAACGTAATAACCATACAATGGTATTGATCTCATAAACACATATCGGCTAATTTTCAAAAAATACCATTTTCTGTATCATTGCGTGTGCCTAGTGGTTCGCTTTGGAAGAAAAAGTTAAAAATTATTAACTTGAGAAGTGCATAATCTAATATTTATTCCGTTGTTCCAAACCGAAATTGTAAAAACAGACGATTTAGGTGGAAAAGAGCTAAAATAATTGTTGTATCATTGATCGTTAAAACTTTGAATTGTTTTGAATTTAACTCTTAAATAAATTAATGCTTGAGGCACTTTTGTACTCGGCTACCTATATTTATTTCACTGATGAGGTCAATGAACGACCGCTTTGTTAGCACAGAACAAGCGTCGTCATCCTGACCTCTATGATGGTACATTTCTTCGATGGGATGGTAAAAGTGCGAGGGATGAAAAGAAAAAATCCTACGGTCCAGTAAGAGACAAAACAGTTTTCGCTTGCTCGGAAAGGACTCATTCATGGAGGAAGCGGATTCGGAGAGGAGGTCATTGGAGCGGAATGAGATATTGAATATCTGACGAGCAATCCTTGGAGAGTTGGTTGGAACGGAGGCCGGCTCGACGTCACTTCGCGAATGAAACGGAAATGACCTCCATCAAATAACCTCTCACCACACAAACGTGAGCACAGTGCTCTCAACAACGCCGGAAAGGAGCGCTTCGCAACAATTCTATGAATCAACACCCCGAATAACACACTCTGAGATGAGTTTTTGCCCCTGCTGGGGGTGGCGTGGTTACGTGGTCGGTAAAGCGCACCACTACCGACTGCGGTGTCTCGGTTGGTTCTAATGCTATTGATTACTTTAGGATACCACTCCTGGTTAAATTCAAGATTTTCGATTTCCTGAGGAGAAGAACTTTCTGAGAAACCGAATGTGGCCAAAGGGTATGCAAGTTCTTTCCTAACCTTGAGAGTGTGAAATTCATGCCTTTAGAGGCCATAGCACAAAGTTCACGCAACCTTTAACTATCCCTCCTACTAGACATTCCACTCTAGAGTAAATGGCAGTAGTAGACTACATTTAAGGATGGAGTTAGTTTCTATATTATTCTTAATCATAATAATATACTGCACTCTATGATTGAAAACTATTCGCAGGGTTTACACTCAAGCATTTGGAAATAGTAGTTTTTTAATAAATACCAAACAACGTATGATTTGACATTTTGATGCGGATTTGTAATAAACGCGAAACATTTTTCTTCATTTGTTGACATGTTGATGAGAAGAAGAATGCAAAAGAAATGAATTTACGGATGGGAAAACTAACGAAGAAGTACAAGGCATGGTGGGAGAAGAGAAAGGATTGTTGAGAATGAAGCAATGAAAGTGAATACAGAGCATTTTAATTGACGATGGAATGTGATGCGTGTGATTGAAGGCTGCAATAGGGGAAGGAAATTAGGTTTGAGTACGTAGAAAAATAAAACTGGAATGTTGGGTGGAATAAAGGGATATATAAGGTACGCAGAATTGAAGGATGATGAGTGTACTTTAGCGTAGCGTTTCACGTTTTGTAAACTTAGTCAAGGTTTAAAAATTTATCGGTGGCTTGTGTGTGTGTGTTTTGCACATCCTAAACCTTCATTTATCATTTGATTACTATCAATAATAATAATAATAATGATATTGAATACATGAAATTTAAAAAATCGCGTCATATTTCATTCTGCATCCTTTTGATTATGTCGCGATCTTGACATCAAAGAGATTCGCATGTACCAGCAGACAGGTTCGCTGAACTCGACTGCACCTCATCCAAAAGTAATCGATCAATGTGCAATGTACTAATTTTACCTAAACTAATATATTGTGCCTTGAAAACTTACTCTGACGCCTTTTTCAGTCACGTGTTTGGTAGTCTAAAGTTGTTGACAAAACCTTACGTAAGGGCGGGCTGAATCAGTACCGAAAAATACTATTTTCAACAAAAGCTGACTGTTTGAGAGATATTTGCAAGGTAGTAAATAATTTCACTAAAATTTATTTTCAAGAATACAACTGGAAAACAAATGTCTTGATGAAAACATTGGTTTCACTCTGGGTCAATCTTTCCCATTGACCACTTCGACAAATTTGGTAACAGATAAAAAAAAAACAAAAATACATTATACATAAACTTTTTTAAAGTGTACCTTATTAAGTTTGTTAGTTCATAACTTTAATCAATTAATTATTTAGTAGTACTTGTACAATTTTTGTACACACTAAATAGAAACATGTTACATCATTAAAAAGTCTATTCACAAATAAATTCATTAAACTTTGTAGAAGATGTTTATAAAAGATGGCGGAAGGAAAAATGAATTATACTTTTAAATTTCTCCCAAGAAGATGATTTATTTGAATTCACTGGGTGATGCTTTTGTAGGAAAAGACTCATGAAAAACAGTTGTTTTATGGCTTGGAGTGTGTATTCTGTGTAAGATTTTTCAAGCATAGAACGAGAGGACTTTTTAATTGATTAAATTTCTGGTCAAAAAAGAAAGAATTATGTTTTAAACAGCGTGTAAAGAAAATTTCCCTAAAGGTATTCACGGCGTGAGAAATAATTTTTGTGATGGCTGTGATTCGTTTTTCATTCCATCCTTCTCCCAAAAATGGTCGACCGAATTTCCAGCATGACGCTTCGAGACCCGTGCATTCACAATCGTGGTTTCGTTTAAATATTTGAGTTGGCGTGGTCAATTAATCTAGAATATTGGCACTGCTCTCATTTCCTCGGGATCCCTAGACCGAGAGTCCATTCCGGGACTCTTGCGCCCGAAGTGAACCACGCCGAGAGAGCACCTCGTCTTGAGTGTTCGGAATGCTGGACAGTGTGCCCACCTGTCGCCTCTGGCCGTGCGTGAGTGGGCCAATGCCAACGCCAAAACCTTCACCCAACCATCCCTTACCCTCCTTACGCCGTCCTAATTACTGCCGGAAGATGAGGTTCAAATGGCCTTCGTGGGAGATCCCCACGGGGGGCAATAACTCTACCACCGCCACCCGGAAGGGGATGTGAAAAAGTTTTTGAGGCGTAGGGGTGAAGATATAGGGAGAGGAAGGAGAAGAAACAACCCCGCCCAACCTTCATCACCCTCCCTCAAGAAAGAACCCTCAGGAAAAGAGCTAGGGGGAGGGGATAGGAAGGGTGTGAGGTAGAATCCCTGTCTCCGTCTCACGATCCTCCCAGGGTACTGCCGCCCGGGTAAGTTTCCTCACCTAAGGGGGCCGTCGTTAGGACTTGCCCCGGAGTCATAAATTCCGCTCGAGGATCTGCCCATAGATTAGTCTGCGGCAAGAATAACAACAGAGACGGTTAGTTCATAAACAGCTTCGGGTCTAATTTCCGACGGCCGACTGGATATGGACTCGATCCGATGGCCGACTGGATAAGTAATACAGGAAGAGGAAGAGGACATTAGAGGAAGCAGTTTGGTAATGAGTCTACACGTATTAATGATGGCAGTCTACCTGCTAAGGTAGGGTTTTTATATGGGCACACAGACATCTACATCTACTTAATACCCCGCAAGCCGCCGCAAGGGCGTGTGGCGGGGGGTGTTAGGACACCACCCGTCATTTAGAAAAGAGAAAAAAAAACCGCATGCAATAACCACAAAATCATACATCCACAAAAAGAACATGGCATACATTCATGCATGAACACTTACACCCCACACACATGCAAACACTCAAACTACATCTTACATACACATGCACCTGAAAGTATACCTAACAGCTTTGCAGTGTTTCACTTTGCTCCGACTTGTAAATTCAATGTTTTCAATATTTCTAAAGTGACTTCGGTTTCTTACTATTGTGATTTTTGATTGTTCGGGGAAAGAATGAGTATTTGTACCTATCTGTCCTGGAATCTATCTCCCTTAGTTTATCTTTGTAGTCTGATCGACCTAATTAGTGTGGGGCCATTATAATTCCTTCAGTGTCATAGTTAAACTCGTTTGTTCTGAACCTTTCTAAAAGTCTAAGCCTCGCTTGTTCTCTCCGCACTTCAAGTGGTTCCCAGCCTAAATTCCCTAAGAGATCTAAGATGGCACGATGGCTTTCCTAAGAATCACCTTACGCGACATGATGTGACACTAAACTAAAATAAACTTACTCAATTACGCTTTCTTTCTGCCTCCCTCATCTCATCCAACATGCATATATTTTTCCTCTCCCTCCCACCTTATTCACCTGACGTTCTACCATCCATTGTAGTCCTCTACATTCCATCATCCGTGAAAATAATCTGTATCCATTTTTCTTGTCTCCTTTAGATCTATTACAAAACATTCTCCCTCCCCTGCCATTCCGATTACATCTCCATTTGATTTCTTTTCCTTTCCTTTTACCTTATCAATCCTTCTCCTTGCCCAAATTTCAAAGGCCTCCAATGTGAGCTGATCTCCTTGCCTCTACGATCATTTTCCGAGCGGTACAAAGCTACACTCCATGTCAAAATGTTTCATTAATATTTTCTTTTACATTCTTACTCAAGATCCCTTTTATCAACTACCTCCTTTTAAAAATATTCTTATTGCCCAATCCATTTATTTTCTCATATCCCTATATGCAGTTAGAGTCGAGAAATATTTGGTGGTTTCTTTCTGGATTCTAAGGGAATGAATAGTATGTATCATAATAACCTCATGAAACGAGAAGGTAAACTCAAATAAACGAAACACCAATGAAGTGCTTCAAATTGTACAAAAAAACTTTTTCAAAATTTAGAAGGAAATAATTTATGCATTTTTCGATGTACTGTATATTTATTTGAAAACAAATACGTGACAATGTACGGTTTGGATCAACCACTAATGTGTATTCCCTATATTGATAAAATTGAGCTCTTACGGCTAGTAGTATTGTGGCTTTAGCCAACTAATTTCATTTGTACTTTGTTTAGAAGGGTTAACTGTTTACGGATATTGAAGATTTTCATTTATTCAATGTATTCCCTATGATTATTTAGGGGGGATCGAGATGGTGCGGGGGCTAACGTACTGGCTTCCCACCCTGAGGGCGCGGGTTCAAATCCCGGCGGTGTTGAATATTTTTCAGAGGTATCTCGATCCCTACTTGAGGTGCTTTGTGGAGGGCACTTTGAGTGAGTACGGCGTCCGTCGGATGGGACGTTAAGCTGCGGACCCCTTGGCGCCTTTCGTAAAGAGTAGGCTAATGCCGACGCCGGGTTTCTCTCCACCCTTCATCCTTTCCTGTCCATCCCCTATGGCGCAAATGACCTTAGCTGTCGATCGCCTCCCCTAAAAACTACTACTACTATGATTACTTAGTCGCGTATAAAGATTATTACGCGTAGAATGTGAGTAGCGTATCATCATTGTTAGAGAAGTAAGGTTGGAAATCGTTCACGGAGCGAAGGTTAAATTACCGATTAAATATCTTGTATGAATTGGAAGGATATCTCTTTAGCAATGATGTTGAAAATGTAGTAATAGTCTAATCGTACTACAGTAGGAGAGAGCATGTGAGTCAAATTAGATAAGGTAAGTATAGAACCGACAGATTAAGATTTCATTTTTTCCACCAACGATAGGGAATTTGATTAATTGTAAGAGTCCTAGGTAGGAAGAAGAAAAGCATTTACCTTCTCTTTATCCTATGTAGCCTAGTATGTGTTAATAATGCCATTTAACCTTAGTTTTATGTCCTTCTTGTTTTAATAGCTCATCTCTTATTCATAGAGAAAATTAATTCACGTTGTTACGGCAGTCAGGATCTGCATTATTTATATTAATTCACGCATATATTGTAGCTAAAAGTTTAGAAAAACTTCATTTGTGATGTGATTTGTGTAGCTTTAAATCAATCATTCCTAGCGCACACCCAAGTGTTGGCCTCCCAGTCACCATTTAGATGTTCTAGTGAATGAATACCCCGCTAGCAAGCGTTTACCTATAACGGTAAATTCAGTCCTCGTCGGTGACCGTTTTAGGAAAGTTGCACTTAACGAGGCTTAAGGATAATTTATGTCGTGTTGACCAGGGCTTAAGACAACAGTAACCACCAGTTTGTAGTATTTTGATTTATCGAAAACCCATCCTAACAAAATAGACTACCACATATGATAATGATTTTATTGAAATTATTATAACTTTGATGAATCCGCGTTTCAGTAATCTAATCGCGTTGGTATGCGTTTTAATTTGGCTAAATTGGAAATTTTATCTTTTCCAGTATGGCATTAGAGGGTCATTTGAATTCGGTTTATGTGTAATGTCTCATAAAACCCTCAAAAGTGATATGCGATGCGAATGCGGAGAGGTTAAAAATCGAAATGGGACGTATCAATCTATATGTTTATGGCTTGTATTCCCACTTTACTGGCTTATATTAATCCCTCCGAACAATATTGAAGCCGGTACTTCGTTAGAAAATCAATTTGCTGGGTCCATTGAAATGTCAAAGGGCAACATCATTAAAAGAACACAAGAGAGAGAGAAAGGGAGGTATGAAACGCACAGGGTGAGCAATCAGTGATTGACTCATGGCGCCAATTATTCCATGCGAATCCGATGTTTTCAAATCCACACTCGCGCGATTCCCTACTGAAGAAAAAAGCAAAACAGGGAATTACAAGTAAGAAAACATCACGCAACATCAGAAATTACATTTATTATACTAAAGAGTGTTCTATCTTACAATTCCTAAGAGGTATGTCGCTGATAGAGCTGAAGAGGAGAGTACACGTAATACACTTTATTGAAAGCTGTAGATAAATTTGTTATTGCTCGCCATTGTGAAAGAGGGTTTTATCAAAAGAAACTGTTTATTTTTTGGGCATAGTGAAATGTGTTCTTTTATAGTTTGGCTCATTTTGTAATTTATTAAGGGTGCCTCCCCATTTTCGGGGTCTTCACCGCATACGTTGGGATTGTCAACAAAAGTTTCGCTTGCATACCAAACCAGCGTCTTTAAGTCAAAATTGTCGAATTGACACTTTGTCTTTATATATGCTGTCCCGCGAGCTAACTTCTTACACGCTTGTTTTTTCTAGACGTAATTCTTTCCAATCATTTCTATGGATCGGGTATTCATATTCTTGATTCATGATTTTGGGCGTTTTTGCGATTGTAATTGCTTCCTGTTTTAGCCTGGAATGGAATATTTTCTCTTTTGCAATGATTTTTGCTGCGTCAAAAAGAATGCCGTGATTGGGTTAACTACTGTTTTTAAATGGCGGAAGGTAGATTTTTTTTATTAATGACCCTCTGATGTTCCTTCAGCTAGACTTATAAAGTTCTACTATTCAAAAGAGAGTCCTGGGATAAAGAGTCAAACATGAAGCAGGTACCTCGCGGGACATCTTGTATAAAACGGCGAAAACTTCAATCTTATTTTTTAATTTTAGTGAAAAAAACGTGTATAATCAATGTACAAATGTTCTGTTTTGTTGGTTTAAACATTAGGATTAATTAAAAATAAAATGGGGGCACTTCAAATTGAAAAAAGGTTCATAAAGGACTTTGGATGACATTGGCAGAATACAGTGTCAATTATACGCAAGCATTCCGGAAAATGTGCGTCAACACACATCTCTTAGATCAAAGGTGGAGAAACCTTTCAACAAAAAGTTCGCATGAGTGCATTTATCCTAGCTTTCCAAGCGTGTAAAAACGGAAGGTACCTTGAACGAGAGTTGAGAGATTTATTTTTCTCAAGGCGGTCGATTTCGGCACACCTTCTCGGGCCGTAGCATCCTTATTAAGGAAAAGGTCAAGTGTTGAAATCCTATTTTGGGGAAGGCGTTATATTTCTCTGTACATTCGAAGAAAAGTACGACCTCCACCGTGAGACCTCTTATAGCTCAGGAGAAAAAAACTCCTTATCAACTTACAATCCTGATCTTTCTTTATATGGACGTAATGCGATGAATCATAATACGGAAGGAGGAATTATTGTAAACAGAAGTTGCTCATGAGAAATAATGATGTAATGCTGAAATCACTTTAATGAATGACTACTTTAAAGATACAGGGTAGTTGCCGTCACTTTAAAACTCTTGTGAAAAACCAAGCTGCGCCGATTTTGCCCTTTCTAGGAATCACGAATCAACTCTCCATAGGTTTCATATAGTAGTTGTAGACCTTATAATTTGATGATCGAGATTTATAATTACATTTTATATTGATATCAGCTTAGATTCATCGAATGCTTTAAACAATAACCTTTCAGTGCAGGGTTTGTTTGGTGAGATTTTTAGTAAAATCATACTTTCGGAATACGACAACCTGGTGTGTGTAAGAATAATCCTCAAATTGAGATCTCCAATATTTTTAAAGATAGGCGATAGAGATTTGTTTTTAATTAATGGTCATGATTTTAAATATTAAAATTTCTTCTATTTCTTTAATTATTTCCATTTTTATCTATATATTATTGTTGGTCATGTCATTGAAAAACGTGAAAGACGAGGTTCAAGGCCACCTCAACGACATCGTGGCGAGCTGATGTGACATGAGTGTATAATAACTGCTCCAGAGCATACAAAAATACATGAATAGAAATACAAATTATTTAGAAAAAAAAGAGAAATGTTTGAATGATGATTTGACTTCTGGAAATCTCCCGCGTCCTTATTTAAGCAGCCCATTTTTTCTTCTTCCAATGCTTTTCCTGTGGTGATTGTTGGAGGAGAGAAAGAAAATTTGTAGTTCGGTTGAGATGAGAACTAGGAGAGGCGAAACAGGCTTGTTAATTTTGGGGAAGGATTGGTTTCCCCGTTTCATCTACCCACGGTCCTTAATCCCTGTTGAAATATCTTTTTCGCTTTTGAGGATTAACTGAATTTTCACAACGGTAAAAGGGCAATAAACATCAATCACTTCCTTATAATCCATTGGAATATCGAAAAAACTTAACTGTCCATTGTTCCAAAGACCAAAAGGAGGAGATGACATGGGAGGTTGGAATCTGACAAAAAAAATCCTCCTTGCTACTCGATCCCTCGATGCTAAACGTAATCAAGTCCCTTGAATCGGTTTGTTTCCACGCTCTCAATTTCCCATTATTCTCGTCCCAATTGTCTCGCGTGGAAACGTAATGAGAGGTTTCAATTTTCCCCTCAACGCACAATTTAAACCCTCACGACCGGTATTCTTCCAGTTGGTTAAGCCCCTAGCTTTCAATCCCCATGCTCCATGAGGTCGCGACCCTAACCCCCTCACTCCCGTTCCTTTTCCCGGGATTCCCTGAGGGGAGGGGAGAGGGAGGGGCACTAGGGTTGTTTTGAATAGCGAGCTCTCTCCCTCCCTCTCTCCCCACAAGGGGTTTTCCTCTTTCCCCTCCTCCTCATCTTCCCTCCAGCCTCCCTCCCAGCCAACCTCGCCTCGCTCATCTCCCTATCTCAGGAGAAGGGCGAGAGATGAACGAGCGAGAGGGAGGAGAGGAGACCCCTCTCCGCCCCATCCCCCATCTCCCTCCACCCTCCCTCCCCGCTGTCACATCCCCCTCCATCCAACCCACTCTTTTCTGCAGTCTCTTTCTCATTTCCTGCACGCGTAGTATTCCTTTCCGGCCTCTCGCATCCCCTCTCTACCTGCTTCTAAACCCTCTCCTCCAAACTATCTCGGATCGCCCGGTCTCTCTCTCTCTTCCTCCTCCCTCCCTCCATGCCCTCGGTGAAGACACGCGGAAGAGTGAAGGGAGGAAGGTTTATCTGAGCACGTATTCACCCTACTCCTCCTCTCGCGTTGTTCTCACTGGGGAGGGGTGTTGTTGTGACTGTGGGGAGTAAAGGGGAGTTGAGAGGAAGATCCTTTGGGAAGGTTAAAGGAAAGATGGTGGTGAGGGAGGGGAGTAGGAAGTTGGAGGTGGTGGAGTGGAGGCAGATGGAATTAGTTCGTTTCGGTGCCCTCCGTTGTGGGTTCATTCCTCGCCGATTCGACTGGGAGGGAGAGGTGCCTTTTTAGAACTATTTGCCTAATCGAGTGAAGGGGAAGGAGGTGCCAGCATGAAATTTGGCGAAATGACGAAATCACGCGCGTACCGTTTGAGTAAATAGGGAACCTTTTCAGGGTGCGTTTCCGGGCGTCTTGATCCTACCCTTACCCGCAGGCTGCTGTGCTGCCGACTGGAAGGTGTGGAGGAGGAGTTGGCCAAATGTTCACGAGTTTTCCGCGCAGGATGAGGTGGCGAGGGAAGGCCGATAAATTATTGTTTGTCGCACTGTGTACTTCTCATTCAAAATAACATCGCAGCACTCCGACGACGTGAAAGAGGCCCCATTTTGAAAAAAACATATTTAGACTAAATTGTAAATTTCGAACTTTTCCCTTTTTTTACGGCCCATGGCGTATGTATTTTACTGACACTCTGAAGTTCATAAAGCACAAGTTACGAAATCATGCAAGGCGTAAATGTGACCCGAAAATGAATATAGATACCCAAATTTGGCCAAAAATAGCATGTGAATAACCTCAAAAATATCTGGCTCGATGCTGCTCATATCCGTGACAAATTGCAGAATTCATTATGTAATTAACTGGCTTGAACTAATTGTTATCTGTAATATGGTACGCGTGAATATAAAAAGCCATTTTTTTCAAACATTAAATTGATTTTAGCTCACTCTATGGATTTGTACCCATTTTTGGGTAAAATTTACACTGATATACTCAAAGACACTCAACAATAATGTATAGTACGCTATGTATACTGTGTAGTATTGAAAAGTTATTCTTGGTCACAGAATAATAAGTTCAAATTTTGAATATAAGTCAGATTTTTTTCAATTTGGAACCAACGTGTGGCGCACGGATCGCCGTTGTCTTCTTTTTCTTCGTCTCCCTGCTGTTGGAAGGATAAGGGGACGACGACTGATAGTATCACGATAACTAATTCCTTTTAAAATCCCCATTTATACCGAAGTTACAGAAGCCATCCTTTTATTGAAAATGGAACACCTAGCATAATGAGTGACATCAGTGCCATGAAAATATAATGATGATAACCGATGCTAGTTCGGAAAGGTTGCATTATAAATTTACAAGAAATCCGCCGCAAGGGAGTATGGCTGAAATATACGTAACCTATGAGATACAATAACTGATAGCATGAAGCATAAGTCACATTCTGCCTCTCTATCCCCTATTAAATATTCTAAATTTGTAGCGGCACTTAGAAAGTTTGTCGCCTATAAATTTATCTCTACCGAAGTTGTTAAGTGGTACATCTCTCCTTTATGCTCCTTTCATGCGTAGAGTTTATAAAACTTAGAGAAATTTAAGGCATTTTCAACTTAGGAAAATTAACGACGTTTTTTCCACTTTGTTTGGTAATAAATTTGTCTCAAGGGTATTAGTCTTGTAGAAGCACGCATGATTACCGTATTGCGAGGTAAAGGCTTGTTTGTTGGTTGATAGACCTCCCTCTCAACCGCGTTAACAACTTGACACAGTTCCTTCGCTAGAAGCTTCACTCACTGATGTTTCATGCAGTTTTCGTGGTATCAGGTTTCCCTATTCTATTCCCTTCATCATTTATTCATAATTTCCAGTTCTTTTGTCAGTTTTCATTCTCATCTACATCTACATTTACATAATACCCCGCAAGCCGCCGCAAGGGTGTGTGGCGGGGGGTGTTAGGACACCAACCGTAAAAAGGAACAATACCTCATGAAAAACAACGGCATGGAAAATTCTCGAGACTTCCTTTCACTTTATTCAGTTTCACAGCGTTCAGGTGTTGCATAACACTGGGTATTTAAATAGAAATTAATTAGGAATACTTTCAATTAGTTAATTAAATAGTCACGTTACTTTGGAGGATACTGATTTCACGTATGACGGCTCTACTTTTTTCAATCATTGACATTTTTGTATGAAAAGTATAAGAAATAAGAACATTCTCCTTAAAATGAGGAGGAAGTCATTTGAAAGTATGGCACCATATGAAAAATTATATATTTTAAAAAAGCAATATTGAAATTATTCAATGTTCAGCATTTAAATATCTTTTCATGTTCTATTGGGGTCACTTGCTGGATTTTGCATAATTCTTTTAATATGATACTGAATTTCATTAATTCCTTCTGCCAACGTAGCAGTTCAATAAACTTTTTGATATTAGCTTCTTTTTCTTAGTAGTGAATCGCAGGCTAAGTAAAGTTTTCATTTATTTTAAATAAGTTTCTCATTGGAAATATATGAGCGTAAAATTGGAGTAACTGGAAAAAGTATTATCATTTTATTGCGGACAAGTTGATACTCTGTTGTTCTTAAATCTATTGAAAGAATGTCTTTTCTCCACTCCATGTGTGTGGAAAAAGTGAAAAACGTGTGTGGAATTACAAAATCAATAATTTAATTTCAAATGGTTGGGTAAGTTCCATAAATTTACGCCGGAGGCAACAAATTCCAATGTTATCTTTCCCATGGCAAAGTTCTATTTCAGATTATTCGAAAATATTTAAATAATCGATAGCAGTTTACCCAGTCGGGCGTGTCTACTTCGGGATCAAAAAAATAAGATGTTTTGGGGATTAACATAAGACGGACTACTCAATCGCGAACAAAGAAATTCTGAGATTTAACTAGAGGTTATTCCAATCGCTCGAAAACGGAATCATCATATTTGTTATTGTTATTCATGTCGAACGTCAGTCTTGTATGAGTCGATTTATTTGTGTTGTGTGATGGTGTGATATCTCAGTTTTTGTTACGCCATACGTTACGTCACTCCTCCCGCGTCACGCATTCGAACGCTTTGAGAAGCCTTCCATTCTCCGCGTAGGTGATTATATGGGTGGCGTCTGACACATCGCGAAACCGCTTTCCTACAATCTCCCCTCCCTCGGTCGAAGAACCGACATCCTTAGACATGTACCTCTGCTTTGCCTCCTCCTCCGCCATTTCTTCGCCCCCCCCCTAGGGTCCTGCCCCCCAACTGCGTCCCATGAACTTACAGAGATACGTTGCGAATTCTAAATGGTGTGGCAAAGACGCTAAAATCCACACACGTATCACCGTCGCTGATACCTCCTCCTTCGTCAATACTGTATAGGCATCCTTTTGAGGCAGGTGGTTTGGAGGGAGTGCCTATATTACCGCGTGCTTTCTTTACTCGCCTAAAAAAAGACATCTGACGTTACCAGTGTTGCTTGATAGATGGGACATGGCGAGGTTGGATATTTTTTGAAAAGAATAAAACGATATTATCTCCCATCCCGTACTTTTATATGTTTCCGATGTAAAACAAATGGAAAATTCAGGTAACCTCCCTGGTTACACACGAGTAAATCCGCTTCGTGTACATATATTATATATCTCAGTCGTTAACAAATGCCCATTTCTTTCCGTTGAGTCAATAAACTGGGACAAAAATAATTATAGAACTCACGCTGGGCCGGCACAAAAGGTTTAGCTAAAGGCATTGATGGCTCTTATTCGCCCATAAAAATGGACGGGAGGCTGAAGCATGGCTCTGGCCAATCTCAATTAATTGGTGCCATAATATTTTTTACCATTTCATGGCACTTCCAAAAGACGTTGAAATCTCGTGTTGCACTCAACATCTATAAAAGCTAAAAGGGCCAATGGAAATAATCAAATGAAATTTCAAGGCTTCTAGCAAATTGTATAGGTATATTCACAAGTCCCAGGACGTTTATACATGTAGATATCTGTATCTTTATGAAGCAGTTGTGCTGGTATGAAACCAGAGAGGTAATTTACCGATTTAGGCAGATTTTGGATGGATATGGTCTACACAACGTTTCAACGGTACTTTCCTCGCCTTTCAGAGAAAACACAACCTGGATTCCAACATTACATATTTCCTTGTTTCTTTCGTTCCGTCCTGCATGTTCCTATTCTTACCGCTTTCTCGTTTGCCTAACGTTTTTACTGCTATTATCACAGTCTTCAACATCCCATAACCAATAAAAATGCTCAACATCCATCTTTCCTGCCTCCTTTGGATTTCTCCCAAAAATTCCCCCTACCTCCTATCCTCCCATCACGGCTCCGCTTCCTCGTTTGTTTTCCATTCTGTCCACATCGCCTTTTCCAACCTTCACACACCCACATTTCGGGATCTCCCAAACTATGACCGCCGATCATCTTGCTTCAACGAGCGAGTTTCTGCGTCGTACAAAACCTCGCTCCGTATAAAAGTTTTGACGAGCCTTAACATCCTTACTTATCGCTTCTATCATCAATTTCTTCATCCTTGTGAATATTTCTTAGCCTTACGCAATTTATCATTTCTTGCTCCTCTTTTTGACCAACTTCGTCCAAAGTGCTCCTGAGATAGGTCAGCTATTCCACCAGCTCCAGTTTATGAACTCCTATTTTAATATTAAACTTGGACGGATAAAATAATACTTTGTAATTCCACGGATTTATTTCACAAACACATGACCCGGGTTTCGACGTACAACGTCATCTTCAGGTGTACGTCGAAACCCGGGTCGTGTGTTTGTGAAATAAATCTGTGGAATTACAAAGTATTATTTTATCCGCTTAAGAATGAACCGATTCCATAAAATAACGCCTGAAACCATCGATTATATTAAACTTGGGCTTTCTCTTTCTCGATAACCGCATAATATGTGTGAGTTTAAATTTTTTCTCATCACATACCTACTGCATTGACTTTCCAATTCAATCAGTAATGCTTGCAACCCCTTGGCTGACTGACAAACTGAAGATTGGTCATCCGAAATTTAACTCTCTTTAAGAATTTCTCACCGACTTTCGTCCCATTTCTTTTCATACCTCTTTAGCCATTGCCTTCATATAAACATTGAAACGTAGTGACGATAATGGACACACCTGTCTCACTCCTCTTCCTAAGACTGTGCATTTGAGCTATCCATCTGCCACTTGCACCTGAGTAGCCTAAGAGCATGTAAGGTTGCAGATAAGTCTCCTACCCTTCAAATCTACTCCTATTTCTCCGACGCTAAATAAAAATAAGGTGAATTTTACCGCTTTTAATATATTCTTATAGGTAGTTTATCTTTGAAAAGAAACGAGTTCTTTGTGCATGCAACTTATTTTTAATATAATATAAAATAGTTTTTTTCCTTGTGGAATACCATACAATGATGAGAAAAAAATTATTTCAGTTTTAATAAATGTCTAATGTAACACGTTTCTATATCAAATATGTTCATGTCAAACTTGAATATTAAATTCCCTGAGTACATTTTCCAATATTGACCGTTGTTTAGGAACCAAGAGGTTATTGATTACCATTGTAGCATAATGTTATATTCTGAGTTTTCCCTTCAGTTCACCGTACCACCAAGGCTGACGGAAATTAAACACGTAAGGTTGCGTATACTTTTGCTATGTTCGCTCCAACGATGAGGTTTTTAAGGGTTATACTGCTGTGTACCCTTCTGATAATCGCGGAGGTTACCGCATAGGTTTGCAGATCTTTGATCGTCCTCCCATCCCCTTTTCCTGTATTTTCTCAAGTTAGTTTATCGGAAAAAACCCCATTAGAAAACTGTTGAAAAGTTAAAAAACCTCTGGATAAGATACCTGCATGAAGCTCTATGTATAATTATATAGAATAACATCAAAGTATTTTTGCCTTTAGTGGTGAAATTGTGGTGAAATTTTCATTTGAGTTGAACTAAAACTTCATCTAATTTTATGTAAAATAACCGAGTGCCTTTTGATCTTCAATCTTTAAAATATTAGTCTAAGCTCTCAATCAATTGATGGCATGATAATTCGAGGTTTTGATCAAGACATATGATTTGAAAAATATTCTCTAAGTTTACACCGACTGGCAAGAGCAAACTCTTGAGAAATTTTTGAGTTAGAAAATATAGTAAGTAAGTAGCTTCCATGTTTCCATTTGAAGTACAAATTCTCCTTGCTTTAAATCAATGGTATTTGGTAGTCTCTCGTAAGATTTTAGCGTTCGATAGGCACAGACTGGAACATACCTTATTTCTTTGCCCCTCTTAACAAATCACAATCTGACATTTCACTTTAAAATAAACTCTACTTCAATTCCGCACACTTTCTACCTCCCTTCATTCTCTTCAACACGTCTATTGTATTCTTACCCTTGCCTCACTTGTTTAACGTTCTTCCCTCTGTATCATAGTTTTAAGCATTCCATTTACAATCAAAATGCTCTATATCTTTCCTGCCTCCATGAGATGTTACCCAAGATGCATCTCTCCTTCCCCATAATGCCTATTAGTTCTTTGCTTGTTTTCTTTTCAGTTCTGTTCACCTCTTTCGTTCTTCTCTACACCTTCATTTTAGTTCTGCATATGTCATCTTGTTTCAATGATCATCAGTTTTGTTCTAATTGATAAAGCATATTTATTGTTCCGTATTCTTATTTTAATTATTTTTTTCCAATTATATATTTGTTTCTCAATGATCACGTTGCATAACCGTGCAGTTAGGTTAAATCCTATAGCCAATTTTTGGAAACATAGATGGCTCCAATAAAGTTATTATGGTCAGCCAGTGACCAACAACGTGGAGAGTACACCATTGATTTAGGCCATTTTAAGGGTAAAGAGACTTTCGACGCTTGCTGTAAATTCCAATTTGCTTCTCAAATGTCTGTCGAGGTTGTTAATTAGAGTTTCACAAGCCACGTTAAAGGTTTATAAAAAATGACAATGATCATATTACTTCGCTTATATAATATCGAATTGCACTCGATAGTCCACAAATTTACAGGCATTGGAACTTAATCCCCCACTGTTGGGTTTTGTGCTAATAAGGCCGCTGCGGCTCAATGCCCCGTGTCCAACGATAGTATCGATAGTATGGATGGTATTTTACCGATTGATTCGAGTTACGCTCCGACTGAGCGGTTAGCATTGTATTGTTAGCAGCTTCAGTGTAAGGGCAGTTTGAATCAATCAATCCACATTAATTGACGTCCGATAGGCGAGTTTAGCATCAGCTCGACACACATTTGAAAGGAATCCTCCCTCCTAATTCTCCCTTTCTGCTCCTCTGCTCCTCACTCAGTGAATCACTTAAGATAATGTTTTCGGGGCTTATGTCTCGTTAAAGGGGCATTTTTAATATTTTGGTGGGAAATTAGAAAATTGTGTTGCCTTATTAATTGCACCCGAGTGTCACAAATTGTATGCTGGGGACTACTACCTTACAGAATATCTATTTTCTCACCTTTCAGTCTGTCGCAGAGAAAAAAATTCAATTCTTTTCTTTTTATAACCGACAAAAGGAGCTTCGTAATTGACAAATCAGAAAGAGTTCAGAGAATTTGTATGTACACTAAGATGGTGTACATGGTTATCAGATTGGGAAAGCAGTGATTGAGTAAATTTACCGTGTCCGAGTAGGCGACCTCCAAAATCTTCTTAGTTGATCTCTCTATCACTTCGAAGATTGTGTAGTAGTTTTCCTTTCGCATTCATTGCGAAAAAACCTAAGTCCTTCACGCCGTTAGGGATGCATGGGTAGTTAGCTGGGTTTTCAGAGAATTAACGAGAGGAGGCCAGATAAAACTGACTTTGGTGTGCTTTTCTAGAATATAGCATTAATTCCCTGACTGCAGCACACGTTTTAACAGTATGTCGTGGACAAAATAGAAGAATCGTAGTCTGCACTTTACAACAATAGGATGCGTACTGAGTGTCTGGACGTTTAAACACCAAGATGCTGGCTCTAGTCCTACCCCCCGCCACATTAAGCCGGAACGTAAGTTACTTCCTTGTCAGCCTAGCCGTAAGATGCAAAAGAATTGAAGGCAAAACTCAATATATTTTAAGCTTCTCCTTCATATGGGATAGCGATAAATTCAATGCATGTTTATCAGAGTAAACAATGGCAAAGTTATTCAGAGTATTTGATATGTTAATAAATTATAATAAAATTTGTTGGTAAAAGTTTTTTAAAATATTTTCTATCGGGTTATTCATTTCATTTAAGGGATGCACACAAGAGTCTTAATCAATATATGAAAAATATACTTGTTATACATTACTTAATACATGAATCACATTTTTAGTGTTGCAGGAAAAAATTCAAACAATCTGCTTTGTATGTATTTGTTTCACATTTTGAAGGTTATAATTCTAAATTTTGTCGACGAACTTATCTCAAAGGTATTGAGATAGAATTCGAGAACATAGTGTAGGTTATATGGAACGAATTTTGAATATTGGTGGGGTGGAGACATGGATAATAATAGAGGTGATATTAATAGATTTGATGAAGTGGCATGAGTCGGATTCAATTGTTTACTGCGAAAAAATATCTCATAGTTTGTATTTTAATTTTCGAACATTCTTCATTATAAATTCCGCAAGAAGTGTCCTTTTCCTTTTTATTGCGTCATGCATATAAGGGATGAGATACATATGATAAGAAGGTGCAGTGGAGTTGGGTGGTCAGCTGCATCAAAACAATAATTAGGTTGAAGACTGTAGTTGTGACTTTTGTTCGCTTTAACTAGAGTGTATAATGAGTAGATCGCTGAGTTTTAAATGATTATTTTTCAATTTTTGTGACTAAATCAACAAATAAGTCGCCAAAAATTAGTATAATGAAATTATAAAATTTTCACCAACAGAAGATATTTATTTGAGAAAAAACATCTTTAACTTTTTGCGTGTGTTTAAGAAAAATATTCCGGAATAATATGCAATGCGAACTTGTTGAAAGTTTACCATTTTGTTTGACCGTATTTTTATTGATCGTGTACGTTATCAAAAGGCATTATTTCTGATTTCGCTCCTTTTATTTGTTTATCTAACAACTTACTGGATATTTACTGCGTTTTTATTGCGCTATGATTGTGTGTGCTTTAATTTTTTTAAGTTTTTACAAGTTTATGTAGTTATTTGATTGCCTATTTTTTATATTTGTGCACATCGATTTCATTCAAATATATATGTCATTATTATCGTCATTTCATGCAAAGTAAAATTACCATTTGAATTAAATAATGCATTTGTAGAAAATCCTCCTCCAGATCCAGGCCAAATAGTGGATTTCGTTGCTAACGTAATGGCTGGAGATACAAGAGAAATGTTATTGCCATTAAAAAAATACCAAGGTATCATTTCCTCGGACGTTGTTATTCGAATAATTTCGCGGATGTGGATGAATGAGTAGATTTGGCGCATCGGTGTCGGATTCGAATGGTATTTGAGCGTTCCGCGCAGGATTCTACGGATTTTCCGCCTTCCTCTTTCTTCCCCCTCCTTTACTAATCTCCCCCTTCCAAAGTACGCCTCTGCCCCTCTTCAACCCCCTCCACGTAGGTTAGTACACACCTTCGTGTCTCCCTCCACCAGATTCCACTTTATTTAATTAGAGACCGAACTAGGTGCCCAAAAGGGAACGAGTCACATTCCCCACCCAACCTCCCCCCCCCACACACACACACCGCGGCCTCCAGTTCTCCTCTATCCACTTCGGTCTTTCCTTGTTTGCCAAACCGTTCTCTCGTCGCCTTCGCTAGGGAGCTGAAAACTTTTAGTCGTCACCACTCCCAGGCACGCAAAAGGATGCGCCTCCTGGTTTCCGAGAGAGGATTAGCTTTATTAAGCGGGGTGGCTGGGTCGGCGGGTGATAATGCGAGCAGTACTCTACGGTGCTCTGAAGATCGCCCTACCGCTGCCCCGTCCACTTCCCTCATCCCGGCTACAGAAGCTACACTACTTCCAAAATGACTTCTGGATTTTAAGGGAGAGAGAGTGAGCAAAGTAAAGAGATAACTCCCACGTGTTTAAAAATCCACAGCCAAAAGGGCTGTACACCGGCGAATCATAAACTCAGGGAGTTCACTCTTTTTCTGTCGACTGTGCATCTTTTTCTACGAGTTTGGTGTTGACAAGTGTTTCTCTGGTGTTTGTAGGAGTAAGGGAGAGTGAGGACCCATTTGTAAGTACACGTGGCGGTATTGAACTTGAATAATCCCTAGCGAACAACTCCTCAAAAGTACCGTCACAATCGCTTCCGAAAATTGAAGAAGTGCTACTTCCTGAGTCATTTTGGAAAGCATTATAAATGCCTGCAAATTGTCCTCTAGACTTGGCCTCCCGGTTAGAGCATGACGCTTTAGAAGCCAAGTTTAAGTCAAGCGGGAAGTTAATGGCACGTATATTTACATCTACATCTACATAATACCCCGCAAGCCGCCGCAAGGGCGTGTGGCGGGGGGCGTTAGGTCACCAACCGTATATATGCATATATAAAACCAGAATTTAGTTGTAAATTTCGAAAACGTCTGTTGCTAAAACAGAATTATTGTATCCTTTCGGAATACGTCTCTTCAGATACACGTAGTGTTGATGGCAAAAAAGCTTAGATGATCAAAGAATAATGTGTCATTTTAGGGGTAGTTAGTGTGATTGTTTTGGGCTAAGATGGACTGTCACATACAAAGAACTGAGGGTGTCTGTCTAGAGAGAAAGATAAAGATATACTAGTATATCTCCACGATATCTCCATATTCAACAGAAAACAGTTTGGCCTGGTCGTTGTGTCGTTTAACTTACTAAATATCACTAATACTGTATGTTCATCGTGTTACGGCCTCACTGCATCCGGTATATTGGAAAATTATATTCATTTAATATGATATCATTGATGAAGATCATGTTTACTTAAAAAGTTTTGAGCATACCAACATGTAATTAGAACTGTGCTTTTGAAAGTTTGAAAATACAGATAACATAAGTATTGACTAATTAAATTTAAACTGAACATATTTCAATGTATAACTTTTAATTAATGAAATTAATTAATTTCAATAAAATTAATGCCTAAAATATGGAGTTATTCACTAGATTTTGACAAAAAATTTTTAATATTTTCAATACAGAGGTGTGCAAACATACAAGAACACAGAAATGAATTATTCTGGTCCTGCTAAGCTCCTCTCAGACTTTTCAGCACGTTTCAATAATTTACACAATCCTACCATCCATAACTTATTTTCGTGTCTCGTAAAATAGGTTAATATAAGATAAAAACAGAAGGTTAAATCTTATCTATCAACATGAAAAATTTTAATTTTCCTTTTCACATACTGGCTACTCCGTTTAGATTGTTCATATCTTTTGCTATGTCGATATAATAATATTGGGGAAAAGACATTTCAATATCTTATAGCTATTTCAATAAATAATTTAGCTATAGCGATTTTTTCCCCTCTCGAATGATGTCACTGCTTCTTTTAGTGATGATAAATATTGGAGAATGACGGATATATTTCTAAAACGTAGGGGGATAGTATTGCTTCTGCATTAGATGGTGGTGGCGGTGATGATGTGTAGCCTTTTCATTACTTTTTCAACTGAAGCCTTGCGTATGGAACTCATAAATTGCAGTCTGTGTAGGGTTTTTCCTGGTTGTACGCAATCCGGACAAAATAATTCCCGTCTATGACCTTTATTCGCAAATCTTCCCATCCATCCTTCTTGTCCAACATTTTTCCACGAAAATCTCGGAATAAATATATTTCCGAAAGAATGTTTTATTCTTGGTCATTTTTTTAAGTTTTCCTTTCTTTAAGTGACAAATTTAGGTTCTGTGGGATATTTGCGGATCTATAAAAATTGTTTAATTCAATCTTTGATTTTCACACACAGAAATTATTAATTTCATGAAACTATAATCGTGTTGGCAAGTGTGTGCAATAACATTTCAATTGGGGTTCACCATATACATTAGGATTCCCCCAAAAGTCCAACTCGTATTTCCCATTATTTCTCTCCGAGCACTACGTCGCATAAAATTTTATAGAAAATAAATGTCTTTGTCTCACCCTCAAGAGGGGTCAACTGTTTGCTCTCGTAAGGTTTAATAAAGAATCTCTTTTCAAGAAGGCTCCCTATAAATCTGTCACTTTTAATGGTACCCACTGAACCTGTTGGGAGATTTTGTTAACTAGCAATGCTCGTAATGAAAAAATCTTAGGAATATTTTATGGCGCAATTCCCTCAATGTATTTCTTGTTTTTTTTGTTCGCATGAGGATAAAAATATCTCATATCGTATTACTATCACGTACTGTTAATCTATCGAAATAAAATTATGGGTTCACTGAATAAATATTAAGTTGATTTAGTCATTGTTCTTGTGGACTTCTTCATTCATACTTTTTCCAATGAATGTGTGTACAAAACAAATTGAAACTAATATGCGTGATTTTAATTTGTTTTCTTTAATGT
This sequence comes from Hetaerina americana, assembly GCF_022747635.1. Taxonomy (NCBI): domain Eukaryota; kingdom Metazoa; phylum Arthropoda; class Insecta; order Odonata; family Calopterygidae; genus Hetaerina; species Hetaerina americana. The sequence goes on from NW_027286069.1 coordinate 19,955,939, forward strand.
TTCCATTTTTCCTATTGTACAAGCGGAAGAAGATTCTGGAGTTTCGTGGAGATATGTACTTTGAAAGGATAGAATTGATTACGCCCAGGAATCTTTTATAAGCCCACAAGAATGTATGGACACGTAACATAAAACACATTTGGTTAATGTACACTGAGGGTCATGAGAAACCCTGCGATTTATTTGAATTGACTGGAAAATCCAAGACTTTGAGTCCGGTCTAAACTTTTCCTTTGTAGACGAGGGCACGGTGTGTCTATACTACCTTGCGTGGTTTGGGAGAATATATCTTCCAGAGATTTCCGACCAAACGGTAATTTGCTTTGCGGTTCTTGTTTTCCAGAGTTCAGGTAAAGAGATATGCGGGTAGTAACTTCTCTTTGTCATGATTATACTCTGCTGACATGTTCCCTGTCGTATTTTGTGCGAAAAAGTTTGCTTTGCTGTGTCGCAACAGAACACCCTCCGTGATCATCAATGAAGGCATTCTGTTCCTATTTTAAGCGTTATCGTGTTTGTTCCGGTGGTAAGGTATTCGTCACGCGAGGCCTTTCATCACATTTTCGTCCGATTTTCATAGGATAATGTTTCATGACCTTTTTAATTCATGTGGCTGGTCAATCTTAATTATTTATTATTTCTTATTGTCATATTAATATCAATGTGCGCTGCTTCTATACGTGATTTTAATGCCAACTCAGTTTTTTGCTCTCAATCCATTCATAGGCAATATTTCGCGCTGGCAAATAATTTTCTTATGTACCGGTTTCTATTTTTTTCTTTTTTGGATGGAAAATTATAATCCTTAGTGTTGCCTTATATATCTACACAATAGCAACACGGAGCCCACCAAGCCGCCCGCCGTGATGACGTGTGGCGGAGGACTTTAAGGTATCAGTCATTAATGCAGAAATATTTGCCCATAAATTCATTTGAATTTATGTCAACTGATATCAGCTGCAATCAAGTTTACGGTCTCGGCTATGCCATTTTCAATGTATTTGATTGACTAAATCGTTAAGTTTTAGCCTTTAAATTAAATTTACTCTTTCTTGTTTGCTTAGGTCTGTTAAAATTATCCGTCTGTTTTATGTCCTTGTCAACTTCTTGCTGTATTCGTTTTACTGCATTCCATTAGTTGTCATAACACTATATTTCAGGCAATGATTCTTACACGGATGCGGAAAATTATAATTATACCTAATTTTTTATAGCATTTATGAATTCTTAGTAAAATATTAAAAACGCAATATGTTAATTCAATAATTACCTTCACCTCTGCATATCAATGACAATTATTATAGGGATATTAAGAGATTTTGTACTTTTCCACAGGCTTCATTTGAAGATACAACGCGTTTACCAGACTTACAGCATCATCAGGTGCAACCTGCGAGCAGAAGGATTTATTTATATTAAATACCATTTTTCCCCAGCTTAAAAACCAAGGATTAAAATTATTGTAATTTTTTATTGCTAAGAAAAAATGGTGTTCAATACAAATGAACCCCTCTGCTTCCAGGTTGTACGTGATGAATCTGCAAGTCGGTGAATCGCACAATATCTCAAAATAAAGCCTCTGTAAGATCGCAAAATCTTTTAATACAGCGAATACCACGAAGTGAAGCCTTAAACCGTATATTCATTTTAAGAAGATTAAAACTTAAGTCCAGTAGGCAAATAAGGCGAAGGAGTCATCAAATGATAAACCCTCAGGATCGTCGCCTGCTAATGATCTCCCCGATCCAACCGCGGGGAAACGTCCGATATCTGCCGGACAAAGGAGTGCGCCATTCAACGAGGGAATAGCCGTCTCCCTCTTCGGAGCCCCATTGATTGGCCATGCAGGATACTCCTACCAACCCGAATAAGTGATCGCATCGTCCCCAGGCTCCACGCAGGGTCGTCTCCGTCCGCACACCACAGCTTCATTCGAGCCCATAATGCGTACCCTACGTTCGTACCCTTTTCCGTAAACGTGGCTCGCATTTGGGTACGTGCGTGGATCCTGTGCGACCCTTTTCGATTCGGTCAATCCCGGGGATTTAGTTATTCGGCGTGGTCTCGACTCTTCTGCTCTACCTCACTCTGCGGTCTCCATCGCACGCAAACGCAATCCGCCAGGGGTTAAGGGGAGCGGGACTCAGTCAGAACATCGCTCTGCCCCACAAAATCCCGTCGGAGTAGTCCCTAGCCATTCACTCCACACCACTAAAACCTTTCTGCTTCCCCTCGGTCTCAACGTGGTCTTTTTGTTCTGCGTGTGGCTGTTCGTCTAGACCAGTGGTTCCCCAAGTGAGTTACGCGCTTCAAGACTTGGGGCGTAAGAAAATTAATTAAAGATGAACAAGCAATGACGTATATTTTTACATGAATACGTATTGTTTTTGTGCTTTCATTTTCATATCAGAGATCCGTATTATAAATTTCTGTCCGTATGAATAGTAGGCGATGGAAAATATTAAAGAACACTGGTCTAGATCAGCGTTGCACAGCGTTATTCGATTATGCCAAACTTACTCCCTCAAAGACTTTTGATGACCCCTCTAGCGTGATAATAAGCAATATTCAGAAACATATATTATATAAATAGAAGCTTCTAATAACAAAAGAGCATTGGGAAAGCAGTCTGTAATTTGAGATTTTACATAGAATTTAAATATTCTAAAATTGCATAGAACTTGGTGCGTGACAGGGGATGATTTTATTTATACTATATATATATATATATATATATATATATATATATATATATATATATATATATATATATATATAGTACAATACACAGTAACACATAATATAGAAACACAAAAAAAGAGAACACTCACACGTATTTTCTTGATATTTCGACGGAAACAATCCGTCTTCCTCTGAAGATGTAGAAGTAATGACTGGTCATTACTTCTACATCTTCAGAGGAAGACGGATTGTTTCCGTCGAAATATCAAGAAAATACGTGTGAGTGTTCTCTTTTTTTGTGTTTCTATATTATGTGTTACTGTGTATTGTACTATTCGGCACTTCCGTGTTACGTCTATGAAAGCATATACTATATATATATATATATATATATATATATATATATATATATATATATATATATTAAAAATGTGTAGACTACAATAACTGAGTTAATACGTATATAACTGCGATATGCTACGTATTTCTCTACACGTGAAAGAGGGGCTGCTAATAACAAAAGGGATATCCCCTAAGGTGACATGAAATAATTACTGTAAACTAAGCAACTTAGAATGAAAAAAGAAAAGTAATTTTTTCCCCTCTAGAGTATTCGTATACGGTTATCTCGATTCCTTGATCGTCCATAGGAAAAAGGACATCTTAAGTATCTCTGTTCTACACTTTATCTCTCTAATTTTACTGACATGATCTCTACTACCGGGTTTCAATATGGTCAACAATACATTTCTAACATCATCGGTAAATAGACCTTAACTTAATGCAAGGGATTTTATCTTTTATTTGACCTTCTCTCCGTGAGTGGTTCCCCACCTAATTACTCTGATTATGAAGACATGCTGTTAAGATTGTAATTACAAAGATTTATCAGTTTGGCTATTCTACGCTGCACGCGATTCAATTCAGTAATTAATCCTATTTCATGAGTAGTCCGTGTACAGGCGGCATATTATATGTTACCAACAATTAAATTTTTACAATACAGTCGATGCATTGACAATAGTCACATTGCTGTCTAATTATCACTCATCTCGAGAACATTCGAAGCATTAGGAACCGATCTTCGATGCTGCATTTAATCACTCAACGTTTTCATCACTCGGAGGTAGTTATGGTTTTAAGTCTGCACCAGTTTAGCGCACTCAGAGAAGACGGAACATCCGGTTTTATTTTTGACAAGCTCCCCAACCTTAAGATCCAGCTCTATGCTTTTGGACGTGGTCTTTTTCCAGGATAATCTTGAATCTGTATAGGAAATAAATCCAGGTAGTAAGAAAATGAAGGGTAAAGGATGAAACTCTGGTAAGGAATGATTGAAGTTTTTCTGAATCTTTGAAACACGATTCCCTCTTTGCATATGTTGGGCAAAAAAACAAATATTCGCTTTCCGAGTCACCTCAACCATTAAAAATTAAAAAAAACTATTGCAATGTTTCATGTCATTCATTCCAGCTAAATATTATGATATCAGTGTATAAAATAATTTAGACTCATCGGTATCCAAAAAGTTTCCGTTTTCCTACCCAAGTGCTTCGAATTCGTCGTGCATACATCCTGGTCAAGGGTTAGGTAATTACGCCCCCAAATCCCAGTAATTGGATCGGAAATTTACGAAACACCTAATACTACGTGTATGGTATTATAATATCACGTGCAACTTCAAGCACCAATTATATTTTAATACATTTCAAGTGCCATGCGTACGGATTCTCGCCGGCCAAAAATTATCTTTTAGTTGACGTCTCGTACCAGGTTGCGTAAACTCGAAATGACCAATTCCAATATTCGCTAGCATGTTTTCGGCTTGCGTTTTAATTGGCAATTTTCAACGCTAATTGGTGATTTTCACCCTGGACTAAGTTGCGAAATGAGTCGTCCATGTGTTGTGTATTTGTGTTGCGTTGTTTTCCTTCCTTGTTGCTCTCGGGTAACTAGTTGTGGTTTATTAAACAATTCAATTGTTTTTATTGGTCAAATTCTGGCAACACATTTCGTTTTTTTTTATTTGAAACTCTTCTGACAGGGAAACTTTATCATTAAAACTGACGGTAGATTTGCTGAATTGAAACGATTGAGAAATTGGTTTAGTTTCATTTGAACTGATCTCTCGTGAAAAACAATTTTAATTTTACCACGAAAATCAAATTTATTTTATGCTAATTTCTCCACAGGAGAAGAATATTTTTGCTTGGTAATTGAAATATTACCAAGCACTCTGTGCCCATAATGTTAGTCTGGTTATTTTGTTTCAATGAACTTTTTTTAAAGTTAGAACAGCTGGAGATGTAATTGGTGATCCGAGAAATCATCTTTCATTTTAATATTTGAAAACAATTTTCAGCTAGAAATGAACAGGAAAAATTAATTTAATAAGTGGATGCTTATCATATGGATTTTATTATAAATCTATTTAAGTGACTAAATTTGCTGTGACTAAATCATATTTTCTCTTTAGTTTGTTTTGGTTCACGCGGCCACTTAGTTTTACACTCATTAGTCGTTTAAGTAAATATTATGTAGTCCTCATTTGCAGAAAAGTCAAGATGTGGTCAAAATAAACAAGAATATCTGTCATTTTGAGTGAATTCGTCAATTTTCTACAAGTTCAATGAAAATTCAGGGCAATTATATCTTGTCTTGCTATAGAACTAAATGACATTTTCTCATCAGAGATAACACACTTCTTGCGACTTCTTGACATGCAATTTGAAGTTCATCTTATTTTTCAATCATTCTCGGTGCTCCAGAATTTTGCGAAATTTGAGTCTTTCTGCTTTAGCGCACAGAAGGGGAATAATGAATGAGGAGTCACAGAAGTGGAGCAGCTCTCTTAGGAGAAAAGACGTCTTTGAAGATCATGTAACTCTAATTGCCTGGAAGTACTTCTTCCAAGCAGAGGCACTTCATATGATTTACGCTCAATATTCAAGTCCTATAGTATATAAAGTATTTGGATAACATAAGCATTTTTTATGTAGTTATTAGCTTATGAAAGTAAATTATTCTTATTAACAAGAAAAGAAAATTGAGAAAACCGAAAATTAAAAATTTTCGGTTTTCTCAATTTTTATAATTTCATTGTTTGAAAAATATCGTTTTTTTTTAATATCAGCCAACATCTATTTAAATATATATATATATATATATATATATATATATATATATATATATATATATATATATAAAACCATTGACACTGTAATCAACCCGAAGGTCGGTTTGGTAGGTGATGGTAGAGTTCACCCAGTACTAAGCCGGGTGGCGTGTGAAATGCACACATCAGGGTTGGGGAGCCAGTTCCTTTCCCTGTGCCCGTTATGGTTTCCCAGGAAGATCTGGTACCCAAAAAAACTACATACCTTAGGTGGAGCTGAGAGTGCCCAGGAAGGCTTCCCCGGGAATCAAGCCCGGGCCCTCCAGTCGCTAGTCCAAAGGTCTCCCCCGGGGCTACCGGGGCCCACAATTATGGATATATAGTATATATTATATACACATTTTTACATACAAACAATATACAAATTTACAAAATATATACATATTTTTAGAAAGTGTGTACATACATTATATATGTATATATGTAAAAATATATATTTATGTATATATTTTTTTGCTAAGAATCGGGATTAGAATAACTATCGCTGTTTCATATGCAAATGAAATGAATGTACAAAATGTTAATTTATTTATATATATATATACCCATGAGTCATCGAACCGGTGTAGGTTAGAATGATAGGCGAGGGAAGAGTTCACCTAGCCACCATGCAATTCCAATGGCGCGTGATATTCACATTTTCGAATATTGAAGGAGTAACTATCCCTTTTCTTGTCGCGTCTTTGGTTTTTCAGGAAGATCTGGTGCCGGAAAAAATCAGAGAACGGGTGAAAATGAAATTTTCACAAGGCATTATTCGGAAGCACTTGACTCCGGTTTGAAGCCTAACGCTATACCCACCCCTACTAAGTTACAACGTCCTTCCTTATAGTAAAAGTTTAGAAAATATTTTAGACGAAATTATTGCACTGTAAGATTTTGAAATCTTTTCATACCTGCAAGCCTTTGCTACCGAAACCCTGCGCAGACCAATTTTTTCCATTATTTTAATGCTACGCAGAACTACGCATCTATGGACGGTAAATTCGAATCCAATAATGAGGTCGAACGGCTGGGACTCTATTCTCAAAGAGAGGAACGTTGACTTTCGTAACTTGAGCTAATTCTGGAAGGACGACAACATTTTAACAAGCCAGCGTCTGGCCGATGCCTTCGTTTTGAGTTCTTTGTCACTGAAAATTGCAGAACTCTTCCCATCCTCCCCGTCGCTTCGTAAAGGACCTTCTTTCCGGCTAATTTTGTCCCGTGTTTTGATGCAACGCAGCTCTAACGTCGCGACTTGTCGAGTTGACGTAACAAGCCCCCGCTTTAAAAAGACCCACGAGTAGAGGAGACATTTAAAAGAAATGTAAAACTCTCACCCTCATAACCTTCTTGTTTTTAATCATTTCTTCTTTCTCGATTCCCCTTCCTGTGCTTGGAACCGCTATGATTTGCCAAATTTTTAAAAACCAAATGAGAAAAATCCTAATGTTCGGTTCAATCTAACGGAAGAACTATGTATGTCATTGAATATCTGTGATATTCGGGGAATCAGAACATTTCCTATTCCATTGTGTGCCTGTGTTTTAAGGGAAGTTTCGTTGGAATATAATTTTGACCCTGTCCTCAGAACATTCGGCTACCAACCGGAGATATCAGGTGCGTACCCAAGTGATGCATGTGGTCAAGTGCAACTAAATGTGTGTGATTACTTCATGCTTGGAGAATTTTTTTGAAGAACTGAATGGCGAAACAAGTCGGCAATACTGAGATCGGCTATACCATTACGATATGCGAACTTCACACACTTTAGATTGTTATCATCTGATGGGGTTTTTATTTAATGGTAAGACATGGTAATATGTTTAATCTGAAAAATATTCTTCCACAATAAAGATAATGAAAAAAATACGTACTAGGCTAATAACTTGCCCCATCGAAACTTGGTGACGCCGAAATTAATTTAATATATTAATGTTCAGGATGAATGATTAAAACTAATGTACAATTTCACTGAACGTTAAGGTGGGTACAGCCCTTTCCCATACCCCGCGCACCGCCTTTCTCGAAGAATTCTTCCATTGACAGCACGTCGGTTCACGAAACGATATTCTACGTGACCTTTTTTTAGAGTATATTATCAGGGTGCAGGGGGATGTTTGCATGAAATGAAACGGAAAAGCACCGCTGCATTATTGCCCAATAAAACCAAAACTTCATGCGACTCATGCCTAATGTCACCCTTCGGCAACCACAAATGGAAAAGTGATGACCTAAAGTCGTTACCATTGCTTCGAGGTGAAATAATTGAGAGTGCATTTGACCCTTGTTATCGTTAGAATACGACAAATAAGTGATGTGGAACTCGTGGCGAGACATCTATCGGAAGCTCTTGGAAACTGGTGAAAACGGCCACCGAATCAAAGAAAAAATGCTAAAAAATCGCATAATTTTTGAAGGATAATATCTTGAGAACTAAACGCCCCAGAGGGAAAAAGTTGACAAAAACCTGAAGATGTATCCTTTAGAAATTGAACGGAAAGGTTAAGAACGCAAAAACTCTTACGGGAAATTTGTGTGCTTTTTGACTCTGGGCTGTATGATTTTTGTTATGTTTCCTAAAAGTTCAGTCCGAGGTTACTAATATTTCTTTCTCCATTCATCATCCTCCTCAGCCGATTTGGAAGGAGTGAACGCACTCTTTCTCCTTCCCCTCCTTTCTGTTAAGGAAATTTCGCTTGGACAGCACGTCGACCCAACCCTAGTCCTCATGCCCCCCTCACTCCAAAACTCGCATCCTCACTCTCTATCTTTCCGCCAGCCCCCACCCCTTAACGCACCCAGCCCAAAACCGAAAGACCCCTTACCCCAATGTCCGAGAGCGGAACCTTCACCGCATTATTAATTAGCGACACGCGACTCCTCATGCCGCCACTCCCTTAGTTTTTGAACTCAAGGGGCGTGGGACAGTGTTGGCGGAGGAAGCTGTGGGAATTTGGGTGATGAGGGGATTGGTTTGTTTTTGGGGACAGCAGCGAGGGGAAGACGCGGTGGGTTAGAGAGGGAGAGGGGAATGAAAGGACTTGGGGTAGGGGTGCCGGTGGAAAGGGACGGAGGGGTTGCTTTTGAAGGAGTGGACTAGTTGGACGTACCTCGAATTGGGTCACGAATGCTCTCTCTTCACCCCTTTTCCCCCTCTCACGCTCGCGTCCATCTGTGAGTGGGCAGGCATTTCCCAAATCCACCCCCCCCCCCACCGATTCCCTCATCACTTCTTCCGTGAAGAGTTTTATTTTTGGACCCGTTGGACGGCGTGTGGGATTCTTTGCCTTAGAATGAATAAGACTAAAGAGGAAAAGGGTTTTTTTTTAGAGGGAGGGGGGTGTGGGAGGGAGACGTGATGGAAGGGGAGGGAGACATGGAGACAGACGGAGGGTAGGGACGTGATGAAGAGTTAGCCAGATTTTTTTTCTTTTTTGCGCGTCGGATTTTATATAATATTTTTACCTCTCCGGAATGATGAGTTTAGCAACGAGGAAGGGGCAGACATTCGCGTAAACGGCTTATGCTCCTCACGTTTTAAACTCGATGACACAGGACTGAACGGAGTCTGTGCAATTATTTATTTACTGCAGCCTCTCAATTCTCCGCTCGAGTTTGATTCGCCTTTATGTATAAACAATTACCATGGCACTTGTGAAATCATTTTTATCATCTAAATACAGTATGCAGGAGTGCTTTTGAATTTAAAGAAAAAATAAAAATATTTATTCAAATCGGAATAAATTTTGATTGAATCTTACGCTACAATTCGGTTTTTATAACCAGAATTATATTTTTGGCACTTCCTGCTCAGAATTGAGCATGCGAAATGTCGTCGATATTTCGTACACTCTGCACAAAAAAACATCCAAAGCTGACTGCAAATTGTGTTTCGTTTGTCATCCTTCGTTTATTGCAGCTCTTTGGGACAGAATGTCCCTCCGTTTATTTGTTTGAAAATTAAAATAAATACAAATGAAAAACGGCTCGTTGTATGACATTGATTTAGTTGTATTTTTTCCTCAAAGAGCTTACTTTACGAAAAGTCTACCCCGTTAAAATTGGGGCAAACGCTTGGCATTTCAATTGCTCGGTAATCAGGTAATTTATTTCAATTATTTATAGAAAAAACGAGTTCTTCGAATTCATTGAAATGCACATCAGAAAATCTGGAAATGCATACCCTTTAATAATTTATATTTACATCACTGGATTTTAATGTTCCCAATTAAAGTAAGAAGAATGTTTTTTTGCGTAAAAACATCAATAATGGCGTCGCATTAAAAATAAACTAATTTGATGAACATATTTCCTGGATCGGAAAATTGTTGTAATGAATTCTACAAACACAAAAGTTCTTTTTTAATGCCAGCCTTATTTATGACAGTATAGTTCATATGTTATTTTGTTTTTGATTTTCAGACACTGAGATTACAAGATTAATAGATTTATTTATGAAAAAAGAAACTGGAAATTTTGTATAGTTGATAACAAACAATATTTTTTTTTATTTTTTTCAAATTTGTCCATAAGTTGAGGCAATAAAGCGTTTAAATATTTTCATGTTGAAGGACAATTATCTATAGAATAACTGATGGACGGAAAGCGATTATTTGCCAAACGTTTGTATATCTAGTTATTGCGCTTACTTACTGTTGCAGTTTACGGTGCGGGTTTGTTTCATAATCACTTTGGTATAAATCGGGTATTGAATATTATATAGATCTTTGCGTTGAAAGATTTTTGTCGTTTTGTTAAGTATAAGACATTGTATTGTGTTATTATTTCCAAATTTAATTCCTTTGTGTATTGTCTTAGTTTGATAACGTGCCAGTTAGGGAAATCATAATACGTATAATGGATATCTTACCTGTTTATTTATAGAAAGACTTCTATTATAGCGTGAGGACTTGAAGAAGCTGCAAAACTCTCGATTTTCCTGACAGAATTTAGAAGTCATCTAAAAGAATAAATTGTGGGATACTCTTCTTAAATCTTTATCTTAATTTTCATCGTTATTTTCCAGTGTTGCAGCAGTAATAAGAAAAAATGTCCAGCAGTTGGTAGTACACCACTTGTCATTGATCTATGAGGTTTTAGGGCAAAACTAATCATATTATTATTTACGTCCTGCTTACTGCATTAAGTCCTGAAATTCAACTGCTATTTAGAAACTTTCTCTAAGCGTCCTCGATTGAAAAATACTGCTTAAATATTCCAATCCTAATATGAAAAGGGTAAAAATTATATATTTTAAATTAAACCTCTGCATAAAATGTAGGGGTTTTAATGTCCAACCAATTCAATATATCTCTGAAGTTACATCTTACGGATGCGAAGAATTTTTTTTTTTTTTTACTGTCGGGAAAGATATTTTAAGCTTCTTAAAATATTCGAATGCTTTTTGAAATGTTTTTTTTTCGATTAGAAATAAAATCTTATCAATTCATTTCGCCATTTTTATTCATCACAAATTGCTATAATGACTGCGAATATATTGAAAAAATATTTTTTCAACTTAATAAAAAAAACATTTTTTCAGTTGTTCTGTAACGAAAATATTTTCGGTAATGTTTATTCTTGATTGATGTTCGGTTTTGTTTCACAATTATGGGCTATATAATGAAGGTGTGTGAATTACATTTTGTGATTATATTTGTGATTTAAGATTGATGATGAAGCTCAAATGGACGCCTTGCCACTTATCGTGAGCTTTCTGTAATAATTTGTATTGCGTTAGTCGAATATATTTGAAAATGTGCGTGGGAGGAAAAAAATAGTAAACAAAGTTGGAATTCGAGAAAAATTACGAAGTCCTGACCTAGGTTTCTAAAACGACGTCCTCCATATGGTTCAATGAGAAGGCAAAGGCACAAGGAAAAATATTTGGAAATCATCACAAAACGCTATGCATAGCTATTAGTTGTCGCTCATTATTTCAAGCAATGTACCCAAAGTTCGTTTTGAATGGTTTATTGAATGGTTTCTATCATTGTAATTATCATTAAGAGGTTGATTTTTTGATGGAACAAAGGAATAAACTCAACTGCTAAGCTTTGCCAAACACAATAATAAATTGCCCAAGGTCCCTTATAAAAATAAGCCCCAGAGACTTTCTACTGCCGTTTATTCCACCAATAATGTCAATTCTTTGCCTCCCTCTACCTTGTATTTCCAACATTCCCCTTCATTAACCCCCTTAGTATTCCGTCACCTAACAATATGCTCAGAATTCACTCATCTTGCCTTCGCATTCCCAATAACTTTCTTACTTCCCCTAAACTATTGATACATTTTTCTTTTTACTTCCCATTGATATTATTTTTCTTTCATTCCTTCTCCACATCTACACAACAACACTAGTTTGTGAGCGTTGTAAGCACAATATTAAAGTCAATGCACATTAGCGGATGACTCCGTTAAAAGTTATGCGGGAGATGCCGTCCTGTTGCGGCATCTCCCGCAGTTTCTTTGGAAACAATATTAAAGTAGAAATTAGTCTCAATGGCATTGCAAACATAGCTTTTAGATAAAATAAATATTATAATTAGATTCTTACTTGTTTGATTTTTAACAAAATTGATTTTCTTATAAATAATAGTATTTGGAACCGCACTTTTTCCTTGTCAATGTCCGATGGGCTCTGACTACTTAGTAAGTTCTGTGTGATGGTATTGGGGAAAAATGGTTCAAGTTTCGACCATTAAGAAGATGTTGGACATCATCCGTGTTAAATAAAAGAACTGAATTAATTTTCCGTTTCGATTCAACCCCCGTATATTTGTGATGATTATGTCCACTGACATTTACAATCTTCCTTCCCCGACATCCAACGCTAAAGTTGAGTTTCAAAGCCTATTTCAAAACCCGAATTAGTAAACTACGTAATTATCAGTGTCACGTGAAGATTTAGACCTTGTATTTATAGTCGACTCGAAGCTCTGAGAGTTCTTTAAAATTTCTAATTTGATATCTCAGCGCTGGGAGCCTCTAAAGAGTTTTCTACTTAAAAAACTATGTGACATTTTGACACAAGAGATCCGTTATGATTTCCCAGAAACTCTCATAAGATACAGAGCTGATAGAAATGATCATGTTCACTTCGTATTGAATAAGCAAAGAGACTCATATGAAGGCGCTCGCCTGTCTTCGAAATATCAATGTAAATCGACCTTCAATCGCCTGTATTTCTTAGTCTCCTTAATTTCTCTAAGAGTAGGAGACTGTTTGTTCTCTTCTCAAGTGCACCCGAGCACTTGCGAATATGAAATGCTCATATTATTTATTCTTACGCTTAAATACTTGACTGGGGTCTAATATATTGAAAACTACTACATTATTTCACCAGAAAATAAAATTTGTTTTGATAGGTGATGGCAGAGGCCTATACGGCGTGTTAAATCAACGGATCGGTGCAGTGTCACCAGCCATTTTGCCTGCTATTATCCCCGTTTTTAAAATTTTGCAAATATTAAGTGCCAATTTATTTGTTTCAGAGACTTAGTCGCTCAGGCCGGAGGATAAGCGTAGATTGCGGCTCTTGAGATGTAGGTGTAGAAAAGGATGATGGAAATAAAATGAACGGAAAGGAAAGCATGCGGAGAAGTACTAAGCATGTTGGAAGCGGAGGAGAAAAGGCTTTTGGGAGAAATTCGATGGCAGAATAAATGGATGCAGAAAATACTGAGAGGAGATGTTTGACTGAATGCGGTGATATAGAGGGGAAATGTTTAATGGAAAACGAGATAGAGAAATGAGAATTATGGGCATTTTAGATAAATTCAAGGGAGGTAAAAACTTTACAGAACTAAAGAATGAGTTATTATGAAATGGAATCTGAGGATTTTTTGTCAAACAGGGCTGCCAGCCTAAGCCCTGTTTTGTTAAACAGGGCTTAGGCTGGCAGTTGTGTGTAGTGCAAGGGTCGATCAAAAGGGCGTAGGCTAGCCTTTCTTGAGCTAATTTTCAATGATAAAATAATAATTTTAAAATAAGTAGTTCGGAATTTTAGAGAAACTAGAGACCTCTAGAAACTAGCAGTTATTGGAGAGGAGCTTCTACTAAAAAAAGTGTGCTGTGCCAGGTTCCTTCAAAAACCTATCCTAAGCCGGTATATTTTCACTAAAAAATAATATAATATTCGAAAAACCACATAGCCAGTGTTAAAACGAAGGCTTCCAGAGGCATTGAAAAACTGCGACCGTAAGTTTTATAACCAAAGACTCAAGTCGTTGAGGTACCATAAATTAAAACGGTTCGTTGATTTTGACTCTAACTTTCTCCCATTTTCCTTTCAATCGACTGAAATTTTTGATTCAGAATCGAAAAAATGTAATGACAATTTATACGCCATGAGTTTTTGCCTACTCGTGCCATTTGCTTGGGTTTAATTGATATTCACCCTTTAGTCTAATACGATCCTACGGTCATGGTAATATAGCGAAGGTGCTTTCGTCTCTTGCTTCTCTTCGCTGGGACTATTACTGGCTACTGCCTCTGCCATTAGCCGAGAATGTTTCACTTCATAACTCTTCATTCACCTCGGTTCGCAAATGGAGATGAACTTGACCGCACAGAGATAAAAACGCAAATTAACGTCATTTCAGGGGGAAATACTCACTTTGGGCCGCCCACGTTCCAAGTGTGGACAGCGTTAATGATCCACAAGTCGGACTTGGACGACTTGAGTAATTTGTTGGATCCATTTCTGTTCCCTACCAATCCCTTTATTAAGCGCGTTCCCGCATTCTAAGTTTTTTTTTAAATCATCCAAAAGATATTTGCAGTTCTTTGAAAAATAACTTAGAACTAAAATTTTTAACATATTTTCTCGTTCACTATAGGCGAGGGGTCATTTATTTGCTTTCCGACTCTAACGGTAGCACTACTTATATATTAAATCTTATGAGCGGTTTTTTTCTAGATTATAAGCATTAATAACTATTACGCACCTTTACATTTGTTTATCCTATATAGCTCCCAAGCTGTTAAGAGAATTTCATTTTCAAACATGTATCCATCCTAGTTTCGTTAGTTTTTTGCCCTTTACCTTCTTTAATAGTGTCTTAATGTGACACTATCACTCAAATGAACGCCCCATTTCGCTCAGTTGTCTTAACGACCGTTTAACTGATAAGTAGACGCTACTTGAGTACCTTTCGTCTGGGTCCTATCCTTCGACATATCTGCCTCTTATACGTCCCATATATAGTATGTCATCTATCATAAATCCTTCCACCAAGTCGTAGATATAGTCAATAGGATGAGTATTAGAGGTTGAGATATAGGAGAGAACATTAAAAAAGTGTTGTGAGGGGAGGAAAAGAATCTGCGAATTAGGTGTAATGAAGAAAGGTAGTAAGTATGTGAAAATAAAGTTGGGTGTATTGTAGTTTAGTAACAAAGAACATATAATGAGTCAGGTTTTCTTTTTAGGCGAGACTAAGAAATGAAGCGATGTTTACTCTGTTTTCATCAAAAACTCACCGTAATCGGTATGCTACCATATTATAATAATACACAGAAAGAAACTTTTACAAGAAGTGAGTCAACGAGAGAATCGTTGAGCAAGCATGTTAAGAAAAGTATGGTGAAACTTTCTGGAGCACGATTTTGTTTGTAGCACATACATGATTCTCAAAACAAGACCGAGTCCGTGGATTCAAGCCTGCTTCTTAATTGTGGGTGTAGAGGATGGTGCACGTAAAATGGACAAAACGTCTCTTGTGGTCACGTTATGTTGTGTTAGGTGAAGCTTAGAAACACCGCGGTGATTAGACTATGCTCATTCAAAACCTTAGATTACCCTTCATCATCAACATGACTTATAACGGGGTTATGGGATATTAGCATTGCCCTAAACAAACGTATTTCCAGTCAAACTTTTCAATTCGTCATATCTCTTAATCCTGATATTTTCCATCATCATCATCTCTTAGTTAACATTTTGCTTTCCTTTGTAATTCATTCCCTTCATGTTTCTTTTACTTACAGCCTTCAGCGAACCATTTTGCCAAAAATTGTGCCAAATCAGCTCCCGTCTTAATCTTGTGAGTGTTCTCCACAAGTTTCAGTCTTAAGATACTTTTAGAGGCACTTTTTCATAGTATCTACTTTATTTTCATCATCCTGCGGTAGCACAAAATTTACATAGCCTATGACCTCCTTGTCTGCCGCCCCTTTTCTTAAAGTTCTGCACCCAAAGACGAGATGACTGTTGCGTGGGATTTTCAATGGATTGCTTCATTATGTCAAGCCTAATATTAATCTGTGTTGCAGACCAGTCTGGAACATTTTTTCTCGTGGCAGGCATGTTCAAACATGGCTGACCACACTTGAGTCGCCCATGTATGAATCACGGAAGAGGAGAGCTAATATTATAATAGAGAGAGAATCAAGGGTGCTATTATTAATAAAAAGTTTCATTCGAATTGAGAGTCTTTTGTAACATTAATGAAAAATTATATTATTTACTCGAAATATACTAAAATAGTGGTTTACTTAGACGCCATTTCCTCCAGGACCACCCTCAGTCCTGGATGCAAAACTGAGTGCAAAAGAGGAAACGTCTTCGTGACGGTCGCAAATGCAGTTTCCATCGCATATCTCCGCCTTTGTGCCCTCGGTCACGTCCCACCTCTCGCGACGTCTCTCCTCGGGAGGGCTTTCAAAGCTTTTTTGTGTGTATGTTTGGAGACCGCGAGGCCGAGGAGATTCCCCTCTCGACCACCAACGAAGAAGGGTGGTTATCATCTTCCCATTCGCCGTGGTCGTTGCAGGGTGTGAAACTTAAGGTGAGAATTTGACGCGATTTGCGTTCATGCTCGCAACCAGATTTCGACGAATCATGCAAATTAAAATGTTTGCAGTGGTAATATTCTGTGGCTACGTTTCCATATTTATGTGTATCTACGTGAGATGACGTGCGATCGCCGTTCCATCTTTTTTCCTGAAAGCATAAGGGAAATCAAAGTAAGTGGACCCGTAAGGAATACGCGTGCTTATAAAAAAGTGGCATTTGTACAAAATTCATATTGCATAACAAATAAAAATTTGTACGTAATATAATTATAAAAAATCAAGTTTACTTTATGTATTAGGTGTTCGTCTTTAAAAGGCTTTAAGAAAACCTATCGAAAGCTTTTAATGTGGAGGGTCGTTGAGTATGGTTCGCAGAGTTGGTTTTTGAGGCAAGAGATTGATCGATCTCAAGATGTGGACGTGGAGAAGATTAAAAACACATAAAATGGGCAGAATAGTTAACCAAGGAAGAAGGTTTAAGCATGGTAGGTGAAGAGAGACGGCCGTTGAGGGAAAATCGAAGACTGCACGACAAATGGAGGCAGGTGATTTGAGGGGTAACGGGAAGACAGTAATAAAGTGAGAATGATAGGAGAGCAAGCAAGGCAGTGGGAGGGAAAGAATAAACATTTTGGATTGAACTAAAGAGGAATAGAAAGTATGCTAAGCTAAAGAATGAGATATCATAATAAGGGGTTTGTATATTTTTCATATCATATTAGGTGAGAAAGTACCATTTTAGTTTGGTATTAGAAGTACAGGAATGTGGGTTATCAGCGCTCATCAAAAACCTAACCTAAGCCGGTGTATTACTACGAACAAAGTAATGCATGTGTCTTTGAATTCGCGTTTTCTAGCATTTATTAACGTTGTTAACTCACTCAAAGGAAAATATAAAATGAATTAAAAAGGAATCTCGAAGAAATATAGAATCAAAAGCATATATATATACACACATAAAATATATTATATATATGTAAGAAATATAGAATCAAAAGTATATGTATATACTATATAATTTTCAAATAACGAACTGCACAACTTTATAATCTATTTTTTTCTCGATGCAAATCTTTATTTTTTCTATTTTAACTAACTTTATGAGCGTAGTTATAATATTCAGAATATATTGATGACACCAATGTAGTTTATTTCCTAGATGGTAAATGAAAAATATTACTGTTGCCCAAATACGGTTACATTGATGAAAAAATTAAGAAATTTCTACGTACACACATACAGATTTATAAAATTGAAGTAAATACTATGTGATAAATTTCGATATAATTGTCACTTTCACGCCTCAAAAAAATCCTTCGCATTAAAATTATCAAACTATATTTAAAATATGCATTAAAATCGGAAGTTTGGTTAACGCATCGATAAAATTGAATCGGTCTTTTTTCCTTTCAGCTTTCGTCAATCTTTATGTCTTTACTTACAGTTGGAGACATGCTATCAGTCCCTCCTCCTTTTAAAGTCCCCTTTCTGCCCGGGGAATCCTTCTCGCGAATGCTTTCACTTCACTCCCTCCCCGCTAATCGCTATACATAAAGATTAATAATAATAATAATAATAATAATAATAAAAATAATTGGGCCCGTTCGAGCACGATCGGGCATTTATTGTTTCAATTTGTTTTTTGGGGTGCCTTATGTTTAAACCCCCAATACAATTTCGTAAATTTTACAAAATACAAAATATGAGTTACATGCCATTCCTTTCCGTTACTCTCCCCGTTCTTACTTTATCTTTTGTTAATAAATCTTTCCAATATTTTCCTAATCGGTTCCTCATGTAGGTATTGCCCAATTTGTTGGACGTTGTGCAAATACCCAAGGATAGCTTCCAGTTCGCGTCTTTCCTCGGCATAAATTGGGCAATAAAGGACTCTGTGTATTGCCGTGTCCCCCTCCATCATGCATTCACACGTCCCCTCCTTTTTTTTCCCTATTTTCTTGAGGTATGATCTAAACTCCCCGTGGCCCGTTAAAATTTGCGTAATACCGTTGTAAGTTTTAAAGTTGATCTTCATTCTTTCCTTCAAGCTAGGTAAAAATTGTCTGGTTGTTTTACCCTTTTCTAATGTTTCCCATTCCCGTTCCCACATATCCAGGAAATACGCTCTTATAAAATTCCTGTTCCTGCTCCATTTCTCAGTTGGAGACAAAGCTACATCTCCCAGAGTAGCCTCTTCCATCTGTTTCATCCGTACCTTGATTCTTACATAAAGATTAGCGGAAGCTCGGGGAGAGAGTCTGGGGGATCTGTGCTTTCCATCCGCCAAAAAGCCCTGTGCCCTAGTTGTTTCACGCGAAACCGCCAGCGCTCCCCCCTCAGCTCATCGCCCCCCTCGCTACCCTTCCCCCCTTCCCCTTTTCCAAGGTCAGGAACCGCGTCACGTTCGTCTCCCGTCTGGTCTCCACCTCACCCTGTTTAAACAAATAAATTCGGGATCCGTCCCTTTTATTTGTTTACTCTTTTAAAGCCGGTAGGTCCGCCTCGGGTTGGGGAGGACGGAGAAGCGAGAGGGGGGCGGGGTGGTAGATGGGATCGTTTTGGCCGGCGATCGGAAGGAGAGCGGAAAATGGAGGCCAGCGGATGACGGCATGGCAAGGGTTAAGAGCAAGGAGCGAGAAGGGGAATAAAAGCGGACTGCTATAAAAAGAGCGATGATTCGCGGAGACTTGGAAAATATAAGTCAGCCCTTAATGCGTGTTTATTAGCAGAGGAACGAAGAGGGGAGAGATAAGGGGAGCCTTTAACCGTGTTATGCGCGTACGAGATATTGTGGGAGGGAGGGAAATGAATAACATGGCGAGTGAACACAAGAACACCCTCGTGCATTTTTAGAACGTTTGCTTAAGGATCGCCTCAATCCTCTCTTTCTCCCGTTCTCCTTCCCTTCCCATCGCTTCCCGCCTCTTTATTGTTTTTTTGAACTATTTATCGAGTACACTCCTCCCACCGCCTTCCCGAGGGGATATACGTTTTCGTTTCCACCCTCCTCTGTGTTTCTCCCCTCGCCGACCGGTAGTGCACTTCAAGAGGGAGAGGGGAATCTTGGGAGGCAGTTCGGATATGATTTTCCGGAGCGTTCAAAATGTTTTCCTTCCCGTTTCTCCATCCATCTCTTAGCCCCTCTCCACTCCATCCCCGTTCGTTTTGACATTCAGTTCACGCGCACACACGTAGTGCGTACGTACGTACATACAAGCCGAAGTATTGGCGGGTAGGGGGGTGGGGGAGGAGGGTTTGGGAGTTCGCCGAACGCTATAGTGGAGAGGAGGGAGGAATTGTAGTAGGGAGGGGGAGGCGGCGTTTCCTCCCTCAGCGAACTACCCAGAATAGAGGAGTCTTGTCCGGTCTCTTCCTCCTCTCTCTCCCTCTCTCTCTCGCTCTCTCCATTCCTTTGCTCTCAAAGGGAAGGAAAGACAGTGAGCTTGGTGGGGGTAGGCGCAGGGTTCCCCACATCCCCGCCTGAGGCCCAAATGTCATTTTCTCCCGGGTTTTCGACCTTTTCGGGGGCAAGGGGAGGTCCCCCTCCTCGCGTCGCTGCGGTTTGCGAACCAAACCTCCCGTTCCCTCTCTCTCTCCCCCCCCCCCTACCCTCCCCCACTCACACAAACGCAAACTCCTCCTCTTTTGTTTTCAGGAGAGAATCTCGCGCCCGTATCGAACGCAGAAGAACGTGGTCGACGACAGCTCGATATGAGGAGAGGTAGTGGAAAAGATGCGAATTGCCTCTCTGGTCTTATTTTTCCCGCGATTTGCGGTCCGTCCTAATTTCAATGGAGATACGGACCGATAATTTATTCCAGCGCGGTTATGAGAATGTTCTGAATTAATTTTCCCTTGCCGTTTTAATTCAGGAGATAGTCTTTTGAGCGAGTGTGAGAGAGGGTTTGGAGAAACAAAAATGGAACGATGATCACCTGAACATTTGACCTTATCGCATGAAAGATCTCCTCTTCCTCCCTCTCTTTCGTTCTCTCTCGGCAAGCACGAGTATTGTGCTGTTATCTTTCACTTGTGAACCTTCAGTTTTGTCCTTCTTACGATTAGCGGACGTGGTGTGCCGCTGACGTTGACGGACAGTTAATAAGGCAGTAAAGAGATTTGCGCTCGGGCAGCTGTTTCCATGCACGAAATGGTATCAGTCTTAAAATTTTGAAAGTTAGTTCCACTCGTCACGATAAATTAACGTCACAAAGCAGATCTCTACCCTTCATTTATTTAACCGACAATGATTTTGACCTCTCACTGATCCGACGCATTGATATTGGCCCGCTGTGCCAAAACCTTTGCCGATTAAATGCTCTTAAAAATGTGCGGAATTGTATCGGGTGATTTTAATTTACCATAATTAAGGTAGAGACGCATTGAAATCCTAAAATTTCTCCAAAAAATTATTATTTCCCACTCCCGTGGGCATTAACGTTTTTTATCTTGATGGAATCCATCTGGGAATAAGAAGTATTTTGCAGCTTATCGGGGTTTATCCGATTTTCACGTATCCTTATACGCCTTGTGTGTTATATGTTACGCCTTACTTATTTTCAACTTCTCGACATCCTTCAGTAACTTTAGCGAGTGTGTTCGTCAGATAATAGAACTAAATTGTACTCATTCAACAGTTGTATAGTAAAAATAAGTTTTCTTTTATTGTAAGCCAGGATTTACTTTATTCCATGGGATAAAATTAAAGGAAAATTCACCATTCGATTCACATGCTATGAAGCACATGAGGGAAAAAATCGTTTTACTTTTTTAAACCTGAATAACGAGAAATTTTCACTCACTTGTTTAACCATGGTAACAAAGCAACTGTTATAGTATCCCATATAAACAATATGGCGTGTTTCAGGAATGGTATTTTCTATGCATCTCTACTTAATGATGTCACGCTGCGGTGAAACCATGGTCGTGGAAGTGATAAATCAAAATTAATTGGTGGCAATGGAGGGTTTCATTTTGGCTCTACGATGGAAAAATTACACCAGGTAACCGCTCAAACCGATTCGTAAGGAAGGTACTTTAGTATTATTTTAAAATTGAAATAAATATGGCAATGCATAAGAATATTTAAATTATTCGCCCATTTGTGTATATCAAGTAATAATACGTGTAATATTTTTCATATTTTTGGTGTTTCATATTTTTTCCCCTCTTACCCTCATATTCAAGCGTAAATATTATAAAGCGGGGAAAAATTGGTCGTATTTACGGGAGTACAAAATTAATTATTGTCTTTTTATTCAACAACAGATACAATTTAAGGATAATAGGAAATATCTCTTCTGAAGTTCCAATAGTTAAAGATTGTGCTGAGCCATCCAAACAAAGAAGTAAGTCCTACGACAAATAGAACTTCCTTACCCAAGGTAGGATTCACCCAAATCGGGGACTTAGAAGCCCAACTCGTTACCTACCTGACGGATATCGATGTTGGCTTACGGTATGAGGGAGTGACAAAAACCCCTGCCAATACACACAAGCAAGAAGCCTCTGACGTTCCGAAGAGTTTGGTAATATGACCATTTTTGTCCGCTAAACATAATCAATAAGTAATGATATTTCGGCCTGGTTCATCAAGCGGTGTGGTTCTTAACCTTTTATATGAAGTGGATGTTTTTAAAGTATTCATTTCTTTCACAGACATTTGGGAGTACCCATTCATAATCTTTTCAAATTATTTTTACTCCTTATTCAACTAGGTGATAAAATTGAATGTGATATTCGATGTAAAAATGGAGTGAAATCCAGCGTCGATAGCTGTCAAAACCGTCGGTAACCATAGACGATATATGGTTGGCCGTCCACGTCTATAGAAGTAGCGCCATCTTGTTTAACTGTACTGATTTAAAAAGTGTTGTTGTTATGGATACAGCCGGGAGGAACTGTAAACAAATGAAGATTTCGTTTAGAATAAATCTCTCTAAGACATTCACAAATCCGGTGGATAAAGACATTACACTAGACGACTTTAAATTGATATGTACTGCATTTATGTTTTCTTATCTGAAAAAATTTTCGTCTAAGGATTCCTCTCAGCCATTGAAATATCTTCAGTCTCAAAATTAACCAAAGTAACTTAAGAAAACCTTCTGAATGCTGATGTTACCATTGTGGTTCAGTTTATTTTAAGACAGACACTTTTATGACATCATTTCAGTAATCTTGAAGTTAAAATGAACACATGACATTGTAGTCAGCACATATAAGCAATAGCTTCTGCGCATGTCACCGAATTTCGTATTGGCTTATAATTGACGTCACCGGGATGCAAACCCAGGCCACCGGAATCAGTGCGAAATTTAATGCGTAAACGGAGTTAAGTGTATCAACCCCCCCCCCCCCGCCCCTCAGCCCCTGGCAATCATCCAGCGTGGTGTTCGCGACACCACGAGTTGCCTTTCCTATGGATTCCTTTCTCGCGTAAGAGGTTAAAAGATACCGAAAGCGAATAGCCTCAGGATAATATGTTCGTATGGTTCCGTGTCCAGGCCGCGGGGGTCGGTTCCATGAATTCGAATGGCGAGGGGAGGTGATAAATATTTGTTTCAATCCAATCCAACATCGACGACGCAAATGAATTATTCAGGTGCCTAGTTGCCCGTGAAAAGTTCGAGCGGGGCGGGGGCGATTTTAAAATAAACCGCCCGTATCAGATGGGCCTGGCGCGGCGACTGCGTTGTGCGCGCCCGTGGCAGCCGGACGGCTATATAAAGAAGGACTGGGCGGTCAACAGCGAGCACAACGCCCTCGCATCCACGGTTTTAGAAATGACTTCTCCATACCGCCGCGCGCCACGGCGACTCGGGAATATTTGTTTCGTGGTGGGAACTGGTGAAGGGAGAACTTTTCAATTTGATTAATGCGTCCGTTCGTTTCCAAATAGGATAAATCCTTCGGCTGTAGGAGCGAGTGGGGGTATATCGGTCGGTGAACGCATCTCCAAGAGATGAAAACAAGGAGCTGAGGGCACTCTACCGGAGAAAAAAATAACAGAAAAATACGAAGGTGTCAGATAAAAAATTGAAAATTTTGGATTCGGAGATATATATTAGTATGTATATGTATATATATATACATATATATATATGTATATATATATATATATATGTATATGTGTATATATATGCGTATATATATGTATATATATATATATATATATGTATATGTGTATATATATGCGTATATATATGTATATATATAGGTATATATATATATATATATATATATATATATATATATATATATATATATATAATTATATATATATATATATATATATATATATACTCGTATAGCTTATACTTGCGTTTCGTGCGAGGGAAGAAAGAGTACTTGACTTTTGTCTTTGACAGTGGCGTCTATCCTTTTTATTTCATCCTTTTGGTTGACTCCACCATTGTTTGAGTCATTTGGTCACATTATAATCCTCTCTGTGTCGTTAGAAAATTCATGTACCCTTTGCCTTTCTAGAATTTTTTCCTTTCAAGAAGCTAAGATCCTAAATTCCCCAGCATACCCAACACGCTCATTCTCTTCTTATACCAATTTTTAACATACTTAAGACATATTCTCTTAATGTTACCTAATTATTTAATTAAAAATTTCCCAGATTGTTGCCGCGCGTTCAAAATTTGGTCTAACTAAAGCGAAGTAACGCCTCTATCTTACTTTTTAATTACATTTTCTTACTATTTGTCAAATTAAATCTAGCTTCTTGAAGGCTAATCCACATATTTTTCTAAAATATGCATCCAATTAATAGGATACATTGGGAATTGAAAACGGGAGGAGAGTGAAACACGGCGTCGGCATCAGCCTATAGTATCCAAAATTCCATATCCCATCCGATGTAGAGCGTACCCCGATTGATGCACTCCCCAAATGGCGCCCAAATTATGGTCCGGAATATCACTGAAAAAATCCTGACACCTGCGGGATTTGAACTCAAGCCCTCGGGTGGAAAGCCATTATACTAGTCTATCTGCACTATCTAGTTTGTTTATCTATTAACTTATTACCCATTGCGTTACGATAAACCTAAATTTGTCGACATTAGCAGTCTACTAAACCATCGAAGCAGAAAGTTGTGGAATTGGATGATATGTATAATGCCCCGTACGTAATTGGGATGCAGTTAAAAAAACCTGCCATCTCAGGGATACAACCCCAGACGTGTAAGGGTGCGGTTTGATTTCGTTCATTTTTAAATACTTAAGGGTGGACTTTGCCATACTTGGTGAAATGATGCCCAATTCTTAAATTTTAAGCACAATATTTTCAGTTGTCTTCCATTTTCTACCATCAGTTTCAATGCTCAGCATCGGCATTTAACGACTCGGAAACATGGTTATTGAATCAATTCATTGTCTTGGATTGGAACCTTATGAGGTGTGATTGTGGAGAAAGATGGAAAACGTGTAACGGACAGAAAAAAAACGGAAGAGGAATGCTTTCTGGCGTGATGTGGTGGAAGTTATCCATCATGGAGATAAAAATAACTTGGTGAACTTCACAGTGACCTTTTGTTGAGACGACCTCGGTTTCGATACGTTGCGTTCAAAAGAGTCCAACGTAACACGAAACGTCGAAACCTAGGTCATCTCAATAAAAACTCGCTTTGGAATTCACAAAGTTATTTTCATTTCCAAAATGAGGAACTGCTATACATGGTAAGTTAGGAGAGAAGAACGTTTTGTTTATGTCCTAAGGGTGTAGGTCAGGATAAATATGTTGATTTTGCACGTGGTTTAATTCTCTTTTACGGGTGGTGGCCTAACACCCCCCGTCACACGCCCTTGCGGCGGCTTGCGGGGTATTGTGTGGATGTAGATGAAAGTCAAATAAATCCAATGAAGGACTAAAAGATCAACTTAGAGCATTTTAATTGGCAATTCAATGCTGAAGACTGTGATAAACGGGAGGACGTTATCCAAAAGAAATAATGGTAGGAATAGGCTAAGCATATTGAACGGACTGAAGAAAGACAACGTATGCGGAATTGAAGGACGATTTAGTGTGGTTTGGGGCTTCTATTTAACCTGCCAGCCAAAATTAGGGAACTTCGGATGGTAAAATCGGTGTCATTTCAAATAAAACCTGTTTTAAAATAGTAGTCTACCAAATAATTAAGATTGTAAAACCACAGGCCGCACATGGAATGGAACGTGCCTCCCTAACTACCCTATTTTGTGAATTCACACACCGTATAGGCTTAGAAGGTACGAAGTGGTTTTTAGTATCATTTAACTAACCAATCTTTGGGGCTGATTATTATCATGTTACATTTGTTAAACTTGTTTAAGGACGTTTTTGAATCATTATTTTAGCTATTTTATTTTAGGAACATGATTAATTTTTGCATGATTCTCAGACTCTTGGTTAGTTTAGGAAATCCGTCCCAGACAAACCCAATGTGAAGATTCACCTATGAGATGGACTGACGAAGTTCCTCGTTAGCCAATCCGAAACACAATCTACTCTCTTATAATCCCACGCTTATTGTTTCTTCCGTACTCGCTCTTGAATCCTCCGCGAAATCAAGCGGGAAATTCAGCATGGGGGTCTGTCTACTCGCGCTTCATTTGAAGCTATCGGAAGCTAATCAACCCCTAGTCTTTTTCGGTCTCGGATAGGAATAGGATATCCGGCTTTACCTCCGCCCCGTTGATGCAGAAGAGTCATCTGTTAGTGGAGAAAATTAAACGCGCACCTCTCCTCTTACTTCCTCTCCCCTTCCGCCAGCTTCGAAATGTATGTGAGCGTATCCCGTTCATAAAATTGATGGAGCGAACGCAGCGACTAGACTGTCAACAAAAGGTGACCTAATTTCCGCTTCGTGACGTTGCCATCAGCTCCAACCCCTCCCCCCCCCTATCCTCATCCCTTCCCCTAAACATTTCCCCTCTCCCCCGAGAGCCTCCTCCCAAGATAAAGACATTGCTGGAATTGGCTGCCAAGCACACGTATTCGCGTAACTAGATTACTTTTCGCATCCATCGACCGCGTGGCTGGTGGAGCTCAATGATAATGAATACACACTCCGACCAAGTACGAGGAGAACGGCGCAGAATAATGAACTTTTTTCTCAACTCACTTAGTGACTCAATTCCTTCTCGAATGGCGATGAGTTGATTATCATTATTTATCATAAATGTTTCCTATTTTCACCATTCCGGACAAATTCTCGCGAATTATTTGAGTCTTTGAAAGGTTGATTGGAAGTTTACGGATGGTGAGTTTAACGTCACGAGGATTAAATTGCTTGAGAGTGGGAGACATTGAAGGCTAAGGAGATTACATGCACGATTTCAACTTTAAGATGATGACCTTGACGCAAATGGAATAATTTTAACACAGCGTCTTATTTGTAGGATAGGCCACAGCGAGAATTTTATGGAGAAATATTGAATGCTTAACAAATTGGTATCAAGCAATTTTTCATCGCATAACTTCTGATCAAAGCAGCAGGGAGCATCCAGTATATTACGAGCAGTTTGAACTTCTCAAAAGTAGCATGACTGACACGATGTTTGTCGAAATCGAAATTCATTTAATTTCTCTCATTGGCCACCCCGGTTGTAGGAGACGAGATGTAAGTTGAGAGGGTTATTGGGAGAAATCAAAAGGTGGTAGGAAAGGAGAGCATAAGGTAGGCGGGGTAGGGTAAGGAATAGAGTAGACATGTGTGTCTGAAGGAAGGTAGAAAGTATGTGGATTTGAAGAACAGTTAAACGAAATTTGGAGTTTCAAGTTGGGTTTTTTAGACAAAGCTATGAAACGTAGCGGCGATCAGTTTATGGCCATCCAAAATCTAACTTAAGACTACCAATAGAAACCATAAGGTAGACTGCCAACAGAAAAATCCTAAACATAATGCCTGGTGACCTAACACTCCCTGCCATACACTCCGTTTGGCAACTTGCAGGACGTGACTTGTAGACATTGGAGCCGTTGCTCAGGAAATCGACGCGTCAGTGATTTTCTCTGACCGTTGTATGCGTGCGGTGGAACGTTTGCGCGAGGATGCACCGATATCCCTTTTGGGGGTGAGGGGATGGGGAAAAGGGGGTTACGAGGAGCGTGGGTTGCGTGGGGAGGAAAAGCGGGCCAAAGTGGCGGCTGCGGCGGAGGCGAGATGGAAATAGGTCTAAGTAGGATACGCGGGCGCGCTGGGAGCGAAGATTCCCCCGCCCCCCTCACCCACACATACACAACACTCGCGAATGGCGGGGTGTTTAAACGCACCGGGGGAGTATGGGCACTCCTCCTCGCTTGCTTCATAAATTTTTTGAACTCCGGATGGCGTATTTTATTGCTTTCGTGGTGCCTTAGAGATGCAGGGGGAGGAAAGTGGGAGGGAGGAGGGAGAGAGAGAGGAGGAACGCAGGGAGTGGGGGTGAGTTCCAGGACTAAATTCAAGGAGTTTTATAATGCACCAAGCCTGTTTGCGGAGAGACCAGATGCAGTATGGGAGAGCAGGGGAGGAGGAGACAAGGTCCATATCTTTCTTGATTTTTCCCCTCTTTCGTAGGAAAGTACGCTAGACTTGAGATTAGCGTTTGCCACCGGCGGACGACGAGTTGGTGGATATCTCGAGGAAGCGGCGAAATTTCGTAGTGACGTTAGCTATCGGAAAAATTCGATTGACTTAGTATCTGTTGGTGGTAATAGATATGGTGTTAACTTGACAGAGCTGGTATAAATAACGACCATATCAATCACTTCTTAGAATATACCGAGAATTTTCATTCCGTCCACCATATCGTCCAACGGAAAAATATCACACGAGTATAATACTACAGGGAAATCATCTCCGAGGTGAATCACATGTGAAGTATCACTCTCTGATATCGTTAAAATGCACAGCCCTCTTCTTGCGTCATACCTACGTTTTCTTGTCGGACTCGGTTTTCATAGCGGTTGATAAATCATGTCCTGAACATTTTCAAAAATCTCCAGTGCATTTATCAATTAACGCCTCTTTCTTTCTCTCTCAACGTTTTTCTTCACCTTTTTTGTAGTTTACATCTGTCCCGATGAATTGTCTGGTTTTATCTCTCATTAAAGATACAAATCATAATGAACCTTGCGTTAAATATAAGGATAAATTCAGTGGGAGGCTTTTGAGATGTGAATCTGTACAAAACGAGAGAAAATATGATGGCCAAAATAAATACAAAAGCTGGAGTTTTAAATGCGGTGAGCGAATAGAGGAATTTGCGGGTAGTTATTCTGAAAAAAGCGGATGAAAATGTAAAGAGAAAATATTTGAAGGGAGCGAAATGTTGAAGCCCGTGATAGAAGGGAGAATATTTGGAAAAAAGGGTGGAAGAAGGAAGAGACAGGAAGGAGTTGATGGTGGCAATAATTTAAGATAAACGTGGGGTTATTTCAGTGATACCTGGATAATAGTATTCAGCAATAGTCAAACACTGTCAGTTTTGGATGAATTTCTAGGAGGAACGCATTAATTGTTGGGAAGGTATACAAAGATTTGATTGAAAAGAAAATGTTTTCCCTGCTATAGTGGCCAAGACATATGAACTTGGCTGGGTTTTGACAACTTCTGCGAGCCATAATTTGGTGCATCTAGTTGAAAGGTATTTCATCATTATATCTGGGGTTGCTTTTCATTTTTATGACCCCCACTGAAGCCTTCAGGAAACATGAGATCTCTACGACACCACATACCTCTCTATTTCCACTTCAACCTCATTTCACGCTCTTTTTTCAGCACCCCAAAGAGACACCGGGATATAATAATTCTCACAGGGACAGCTAGTTTCAAAGAGTTGCAGATGAGCACAGGCATCTGCGGTGGAGCTGATTATAGAATATTTTAAATGTGATATACTGTGACGTAGTCTAGCCACTAATCATAATAATTGTCATAAGAGAACTTCCCGACAGGCTTATAATTTTCATTAATTCACTCCATACTTCTTACTGAGGTTTTGAATATAATCATCCCTTGTGTTCATCTTTTTCGTTGGATACTATATATTTTTTTTTGTTGAAATTTTGCTCCGATGTATTGGGCATCGCTTTTACTTTGATTTATAACAACATCCTCGACTCAAAGCATTACGAAGGAATTACACGAGCTTTATTTGGGAGGGAGGGATAATAGTTATGATTACGTCAACCAGTCAACGTAGTCACTTTAGTTTGCCAAGAAAAAGAAAATTTCATCAGGTAAGTTCTCTTTAAGTGATGAGATCGTTGTTCATTCCTACGCTCAAGAAAGTATTTGATAACTCGTTGAAAGTCGACTTTGATTACATCAAGGTTCCAAAGCTATCAATTCTATATTCTCATTCTATTCAAAGTTATGATTTTGCCAACCCTGGGTCCCGGGTCCGCCTGCCAACCCAGAGGTCACGGGTTTGATTACTGCCAAGGTGGGTTTTTCTCCACCTAGGGCTTGGCTGTTTGTAATTAAGTTTGTTGTTTTTAAATTTATAAATCCAATGTAAGGGCTAAAAAATGGCTAATTTCGGTTAAAGCATAAATAAACAAATTTTGTTGATTCTATGCTGTTCCTCAAATGGTTTACCGAGCATAGGCGGGACATAAGTCCAAAATGCTGATTATATTGATGTGATGCAGGATGTTGGCCCTAATGGTCCCCCGCCAATTGCCTTTTAATCATTTAGGTGATCGTTGTGACGCAAGGATTGAGAATTCTATATCACCGACTTATAGTGAACTTTCATGCTGAATATCAGGACCTGGTATGATGGTCAACTATTTTTTCACTCTAAAATCAGTTGGAATTTCATATAGTGCGTTTTGTAGAAACTCATATTTTGGGTTGACTTACAGTTTCATTCCTCCCTTTTGGTGCAATCGTAGAAATATCCTAAGCCAATGGTGGGACAGGTACCCCAGGCTCGCCAGCTCTGTCCTTGATCCCTGTCCTAGGGGTTTTATGAAGAGTAATGACCACGCCCAGAAAGTGATCTGTCATACATTGGTGACCTCAAAACCTCTGTTTTGAGATTACTTAAAATTTTCACTTCCAATAAAAAGTTTTAAGTATTGGAGTTAAACGGAAAATCGTGTTTACCCTAGAATTCATGCTATTTAATATGACCCGAATTTCGTCGCCCCTCTTGGTACTGAGGTTGATTGACTTTCTTCCTTCAATTTCAAAAGTATCTCATAAGTCTTCCGCTATTATTAGGTTTCTATGGGACCGAACCACTTAAGTGGGGGGTCGGGATGGTACGGTGGCTTACGTACTGGTTTTCCACCGAGAGGAACCGGGTTCGAATCCTGGAGACGACAGATATTTTTCATTGATATCCCGATCCCTAGTTGATGTGCTTTGAGGAGAGCGCTTTGTGTAAGTACGTCGTCCGTCGGATGGGACGTTAAACTGCGAACCCCTTGGCGCCTTTCGTAAAGAGTAGGCTAATGCCGGCGCCGGGTTTCTCTGCACCCTTCATCATTTCCTGTCCATCCCTAATGGCGCAAATGACCTCAGCTATCGGTGGCCTCCCGTAAAACTACCACTACTACCCCTTAGGTTGACGCAAAACCGATGCCGGAGGTGGAACCTTTCGGTTATCAGGTGAGTGCGTGATCCACCCGACTAATCCTGCCGGAATTGGTATGAATATTAATAATAGGTACTAAATAGTCGCAAAACTCATTTGTAATACATATGGAAATATTCTCTCCATCCAGAACAGCAAAAAATTACTAATGTCCTACTTATTCCTGTGGTTCGAAGGAGAAAATAATAAAACTTTGCATTTTAACAGTTATATTATCCTTTAAATACCTGAGCTTATTAAGAGTTTTTTGATCATGATAGGATTTTAAAATGTTTCTCGTGTTTCATTTAATATGGTAATGCATTGTGAATTTTGTGAGCATTTAATTTAAGCTTAATTTACGTTTCATTCTTCAACGTATTACATATGCAGCAACGTATATCATTCATTGTTGAAAAATATTTGAATATTGCGCGTGCATTTATTCTGAAAAAACAAATTACCCCATCGTCTCGTCGGTCTATTTTCCGGATAACAGTTTTCATATTAATCCAAAGAAAAAAAATAATCCACTCAAAGCGAGTATCTCGAAACTTATAATTGCTTGCAAATGTTCAAACTTCATCGGTGGTCCATTGTTTTTTTTTCGTTGCATTAGAAATTAATCCAATGGGTTTTAAGCTTGAAAGGTGTCACGGTTAATTCAGAGTGTTGGGAGTGCACGTCCCAATGTTTTATGCTTCGGAAAATTTCACGCTCCATGTGAACCAATTAAAAGTACGAAATATTCTCTACATTTAGGTTCAAAGACTAGTAGATTCCATTGTATTGATAAATGTTTCATGCACGTTGCTTGGAACAGTTGAAAAATTGCAATAAAAAAGGATATCAAGTTAGAATATGCTCAATTTATCCTCTAATTTCCACGTTAGGTTCATACTTACAATTAAAAGTTCTCGAGGCAAGCGAGTAGTAATCTTGCGTTAGTCTCATTATAAAACTCAAGAACTTCTGACGCCAGCCTGCCAAGTAATCCTTCCAGAGACTGTGGGAGAGGTTTTTGAAGTGCATTTAAGTTTCAAAAGTATTTTTTTTCTATAAACAGGAAAAGTTTCTCATTTCTACTATGGACGAAGTAACGAGGAGTGTTTCCTTGTTAAACCGTGACAAAAATCACTAAACATGTATAGAAAGTCATGAACGCACGAAATCCATTTGTTTTTCTACGAAGAAAATGAATTAAGGACGAGAGACCTACTGCAATCAGAATTAGCATATTCAAATGTTCTATTTATGATTCTTCCCCTATGAGGAAGCAGAGGATTTTTTCAGTTCTATGATTCTAATATCGACTTTATTATATTGTTTTGCCAAAAATCGACTAAGGTTATAACTAAGAAGTAGAGATCCACAATAAAAATGGAAACTAGGTCAAAACTTGAGTGTATTATATAAAAGTATTGTTGTTTGAAAATTTTTTGTTACATATGTATATCGGGTATTAATTTAATTCAATAATCGGCAAAAACGAAATTCAGGACGTAATGGAGGTTCTTCATGGGCGGTTTTAATACAGGTCAAAGAAGGTGATTAAACACTCGCCACCCCATCCCACGCTTGAAACCTGGGCTGGGATTCTTACGTCTCAAGAGGCTGTTCCTGCACTGCTACACATAAAGGATAGAATTAGGTTTATTAGAAATATTTCACTGAAACATTTTCAAACAAAAGAGATTGTTGAACATAATAAATGGCATTAGGCGGCACTTGATTGGAGCCTGTTGTATATTTATATATGTATATATATATATGTATATATATATATATATATATATATATATATATATATGTGTGTGTATGCATATATATATATATATACATATACATATATATATACATATACATATATATACATATATATATATATATACATATACATATATATATACATATATATATATATATGCATACATATATATACATATATATATATATATATGTATTTTATTTATGTATTTTTTATAAGGTAATCTACCGGTTAAGATAGGTTATTGGATGGACACAACAACCAAATAAATATTTTGTGACTCCTAAAAAAACACAATCCAGCAACATTCTCTGCATCAGGTCCCTCATAATCTGAGAGTACTTCCTTTTTCCCTTCATCCCGTCCAATATCCCTATCCTGTTCCTACCCTTTCCTCGTTTGCCTAACATTTTCTTCTCTATCACAGTCTTCAACATCCCACTTTCGATCAATATTCCCTTCATCCATTTTTCCTGCCTCCATAGGATTTCTCCCAACAAACCCCTCTCTTCGCCCACCATACCAAGTACTTCCTCATTTATTTTATTTATTTATTTTAAAACATTGTTCACATACAGCAGTGGCGCCAATTTACAGTGAAAAATATAACAAACATAAAAGAGGACAAAAGACAATAACAGCATAACAATAACAACGAGAACCAAGCATGGACAGGGGAAAATTTTAATTTACTGAAAGGTGGGATAAAGCTTGGGTGGTGAAGTTGTTGCATGATAGGTTAAAGGGGTCGACAGTGTGAGGGAGTGAATTTAGAATGGAGGAGAGGCGAAATAACAGTGAGCGCTTGGTGAGAGATATTCTAGGAATAGGCAGATGGAGTAGGGAGTGGGTGCGGGTGGATCGGGTTGGTATTCTGAAGTTAAAGAAAGATAGCAGTTCAGGGCAATCAATAGCCGAGTTTAGGGTCTTGTAGAGGAGTTTTAAATCAGCTTTAAGTCTGCAGCTTTGGGGACTAGAAATGGATAGGGAAGACAGAACAGCATTTGAGGACATATTGCGGTAATGTGGGACTCGGTGTTTGACTATTTTGGTAAAGAAGTGAGAGATGCAATCAAGGGATTTAAGGTTAGCTGGGGATGATGTGGACCAAATGGGGGAGCAATATGATATGATGGGAAGGACAATTAATGAGAAGTACGAATGGAGTGCAATTGGATCTTTAATTTCTGTGAAGCGGTAAAGAAGGCCTAGTAGGGACATTGCTTTATTTTTTAAAGTCTGTATGTGGCCGGAGTAATTTAGTTTCTGGTCAATTAGAACGCCAAGGTCTTTAATGGCTGTTACTCGATTTAAGGGAGTTGAATTAATTGAGTAGTTAAACATCAAGGGGTTTTTTTTCAGAGCAAGAGTCATGATGTTGCATTTTCCAGGGTTTAAGTTAAGCCTCCAGGTATCACACCATAGGGAAATTTTATGTAAGGCAAGTTGAAGGTGAGTACAGTCAGATATGTTATTAATTTGCTTGTAGATCTTGCAATCATCAGCGTAGAGAAGTGTATGGACCTGGGAGGAAAGGAGTTGGGAAGGAAGATCATTAACGAATAAATTGAAAAGATATGGCCCAAGGACACTGCCCTGGGGAACCCCAGACGTGACAGGAGACCAGGAGGAAGAAGCATCCGAGAGTATCACACGCTGAGTTCTGTGGGTGAGAAAGGTAGAGAGAAGGCTAAGGAACATACCATGAATGCCGAACTGTTGGCTGAGTTTATGAAGGAGGAGTTGATGATGCAGGGCGTCGAAAGCCTTGGAGAAGTCAAGGTAGATGGCATCAAGTTGACTTGATTTGTCTATTGCCATGACGGCGTGGTGCTGAAAGACAGTGAGATTTGTCAGGCATGATCTGCCTGGGAGGAAACCATGCTGCCGAGGAGATAAAAAGGGAGAGGTGAAATAATAAATCCTGTTGAGAATAATGCGTTCACAAACGGAAGACAGGATTGGAAGCAATGATATAGGGCGATAGTTTAATTTGTTTTCTATATACCATATAAATGATATATATATATGTGTGTGTGTATATAATATTTGAAGAGAGAAAAATCCACAGGGATGAGGATGACATGTATCCGATTACTTAACAATTTCAAATTGTCCCAAAAAATCAAAGTAATGACCCTTATAATGTAAAATACTACGTCTAGGGCGGCTAAAATGTTGTGCTCATACAAATATTTAGAAAAGCTGGATTGGGTGTTATCTTGAAATTGTTTAACATGATGAATTTTTATTGTATCCGTAGACACCATGCCTCACCGTATCTCCGAAATCAACTCAAACCACGAAATAACCACCCCCGCCTCTTTCCCACAGCATTAAAAGGTCCCCAATGAAAATGGCACTCGGCATCGAAAACATAGTCTGTAGGATAAGTGAAGCGTGGAAGTATATTCAATGCAATAACTTCAGAGTGTAAAAATCATTCGCCTTGACGGGTATTCGAACCCGGATCTGCGATCCCAATCGGGGGATGCATATTAGCGGATGGCTCCGTTAAAAGTTACTGTTGCGGCATCTTCCGCGGTTTCTTGGAAACGTAGAATAGTAGCATTTATATAATAGTAGACTTCAATACATGTTTTACACTGATGAAAATGTTTTTGAGTAGTATTATTTTCATGGATTAAATTTTTATTCGACATTTTTTTATCTCTTAACTTGAAGATTTTGGAAATGAAAAATAGTAACTTTGTGATTCCACTGAAAAATGTTTATTACGAGACGACCCAGGTTTCGACGTTCAACGTCATCTTCAAGGGGTCACCTGAAGATGACGTCGAACGTCGAAACCCGGGTCGTCTCGTAATAAAAAATTTTCAGTTAAATCACAATGTTACCATTTTTCATTTCCAATATGAATCTATTCCATAAAGTTAAGCCGGAAACCATAAATTATATTGAAGATTTTGTTTCGCTTTTCACTTAATAATTTTATTTTATGATTATAGTCTTCTTTTGATGTGCCTACAACGTTTTTATGCCTACAATGACCCCCCTTACTTCCTAAGGAGTAATTCTACATAGACTCATGCATGCGAATCTATGCGATTCTCTCCGAAATCAAACGAAAAGAATATTTCATCCAAATCGAATAATCGGTTCATCTTCACGGCTGGTCTGAAACCGCAAATTCATCGCCCAAGGACCTTATTTTCTTTTAATTGCCCACATACGAGCATCAGTGTCGAAATATCCGATTCCTGACCGTTGCAGCGAGTTCCATTTCATGCGTTGGCGTCAAAAAACATGACGTCGGATCCGGCTCTTCAAGATGGGGAGAATGGCTTGGAAAAGAGGAAATTAATCGAGGGAAGACGAGAGAAGCGAGACTGAAAGAAAGTTGGAATGAAGAGAGCAAGAGAACGTGAGAGCCGGGAACGACCTTTTGCCCTTCGCCTGGAGGAGAACAAGGCTCCCGACTCCTCGAATTAATCAAGTGGGAATGGCCGACTCGCGTGCCAATCTCCTTCCGCCCATCGTCCGGAAGAAGAACGAAGGGGGAGACTGCCCCCTTCCCCCGAGCGAGCTCTATCTCCACCCACTGATGCGTGTAATCATTAGCATCTTTTTATCGTTTATTATTAATACCATATATTCATGAGAAATTTATTGTTAATTAACGTGCCTCGGGCATGAATACTCAAAGCTCCAGGAAATGGAATTCCTACTCTCTTCCTTGGAATTATGAACATCAAATTGAAAACTGATTTATCATTACTGAAAATTAAATTAGTATTAGTGTAATTTTTACATAGTAATGATTTAACCTACATTTTTTTAAATTAGTTTATAAAAGTCGATAGAGTCCCATAAAATGTAACTCACCGCTGCAGAGGGCGAGTTAAATTGTTGGAAATTAAAATTAATAATAGGACCTTCTTTCCCTTCTCAAATAATTTAATTTCCCCATCCCAACCAGTACCGAATCCACCACCCCTGACACCCTGTGTATAGTTTAATTGGTGTGAAAACTTATAGTTGCATTTTATTGAAAATATCAGAGAGATTCGGAGCGTTGGATGCTGGGAAGATTTTTTTTTACGAGAGGAGATCACATCTACGAAGCAATATCTCCTCTGACGTCATCGCAGCGACCGATTGATCCCTCTTCAGAAATAAAAAAAAGACCCTGGATGGGTTCCTTCTTCCCTAAAGAGCGTTCCTACACAAAAAAGCGCACATACTCGGGTTGCTATTATCTTACCGCTTTCCCTCCCATCCCGGGCGTCCCCATCGGGAGAGCATCTAGCTGCTAGGCGACGATGGGGTGTGAGAAAGAATGCGAAGCGAGGATCAAGGGGTTGCTCGGAACCGGCCGCCCGACATTCTCCGGTCAACGTTTCCATTGACCGGCGGAGGAACGGTCGCGTCTGGGTCACTGTGAACTCGTGGATGTTGGAGTGGGAGGAAGGAAGTAAAACTGCGTGGGCCAACGAGGTGACTTGAAATCCGACCCACAAGTCACTCCCGTCTAACCCGAGACGACGGGGGCGAAGGGGGAAAATACAAATGAGAATGAGACTCGCAATGGTCGCAATTTTTACGACCGTCGTCGTGGGGGGTGGGGATGGTGGAAAGGGGTCGTAGACGAAGTAATGGTCTCTCTCTATCCCCACTTCCGACTCTCACTCGACCCTAAAGAAACATAAAGACGACCCAAAACTTTTTCTGCAAAGAATTGCTCGTTCATTTGTCGGATCTTTTGACTTGAAGGAAGTGACTAGGTCGTGTATTTCTTCAAAGAAAGTTTCGTTATGACGATTTTACTATTTTTTTGGGGTCAATAAGTTCGGTTGAAGCTTTGACATGATTATTTCCTCCCTCTCCTTCCCCCTTCTTCCCTCCACCTTCCCCTCAATCTTTTCGGCGGCGCCTCCGTTGCGTCGAGGCTTGTCATTTTGGAAAGTTTGTAAAATGGGATAAGGGCACGGAGAGAATAGTAAGCGGTCATATGTCAAGCGGTCATATCGATTTCTTGACATTTGTATTAATTAAAAGCGATAGAAAATTTTTCACGGCAAAAAAATACCGTTCGCCATGTATTGGCTCTATAACTGACGTGGAAAATATATTGCCAGATTCAAGAAAATTGTTTCACCTCTCAAGTTGCCCGTTGACTCCATCGAATTTTCATGTTTCATGTTCGTGGACTCATTTATTCCTACAAAATTAAACATACTTTGTGAAAATTTATGAGGATTGGTTTAAGTGTTAGACGAAAATGCAATCGATTTCAAACGAAGAAATCCGAAGCAATTAGTAGTAACGACCATTTAGGTGTCTAAAATACTTGTTTTTTTGGCTGTTTGACATTCATCTTCTTTAGAAAGGAATTGTGTTAAATAAAGACTTATTAAATCGTAATCAAATGTCATACATCCATGAAGAGGTATTCCGTAATCAAGAATTGAAATTAATTCTAGTTTTTCTCAAGCAGAATCCACCTGGGTGAATATTTATGATATTAGTAAAATTTAAAATGAATACGTAGGTGCTTGACCCTGCTTTTTAGTACGTACTATCCTCGAGCTTAAAATATCTACCACATGATGCATTTTTGCTTCTGAATTAGGGCAACTAATTTCAGATGCAGGATTACTTTTGATCATTCTTTGTCCGGAAAAAGTTCATAAAATTATTATTATTCATACAGGAAAATCAATCCCCTTAATTAGAAGTTTACTAGATCCGTAATCGTTCTAAACCATGTCAAGTTACACAATTACAAACCTTTCAGTATCAGAAATTTTGTCCAAATCCTATCACTCATTGCCGTCACCAGTTTTATCCCAACCTTAAGAGTTCATATCTGTTATGAGATCATGTATCTTTAATATGTCATGCCTGTATCATGCATTCATCACGTATTATGCACGTCTTATTGGCAAGGATCTAATCCAGTGCGCCCTCTGGTAAGTGATTGGCAGGAGATCCTCAGGAATCATATAGTTTTCCAGCAGAGTATTAGTTTCAAAGACAGTTTATTATATAAGTTTATCTGATTTGTGGCTGGGCAAGCTTCAATACTCATACATTAAGGCAATACTGAAAGCTGCAGTCATGCGAAATTGCGATATAATTTGGCCAATGCTTGACTTTTTTTGTCTTCAAGATTAATTAGCAGTTTGAATTGGAGTAATCATTGCGAATGGACCAATTCCGCTAATGTGGTCGTTCCGTAAATGAATTTGGGGGGAATGGAGTTAAATAAGAGATAGTTATAGGATCAAGGATGGATGGAGTAGCTCGACGCTGGACTGCTGGATGGATTCACTTGACGCGAAAAGTAGCAAGAAGGTCGAAACTATTCTCAATCCGCCTGACAGATGATGTTGCGCGGTCAGTAACGTTTCATGTCTTTCCCCTGAGCTGGAATAAATAATGAAGAGCAGTCAACTGCCTCGTCTGCATGCCTAAAACCAGATCAACTGTTTTAAATGATTTCGTCCTCAACCGTACCGAGCCCATTACTTTGGAGTAATAATAATCAGTAGCCTACGAGTTTTCAATGGACAAAGGCACTACGTCCTACTACATTACTAATCTCTGCCTAACACTGCACTAAATTATCTTAAGTCCCTGCTACATGCTATATTAATCTGTCCTGAATGTCTGTATTCTTTCTACCTCCCTAAACTCCATCTTTTTCCAAAATTTCTCTTCTTTTACTCTTTATCTTCGTCGCTTTTCTCTCGCCGAACTCTCTCCCATGAATCACAGTGTTCTCTCAGTGTCTCATGCATCCATTTGACCTGCCTTCTTTGAATTTCCCCCAAAAACCATCTCTCTTGTAATGCTGTGCATGCGAGTATGTACTTCTTGGTTCGTTTTCCCCTCTGCTCATTTTATTGCTTTCAAAATCATGTCCCCAAGGTCTCCAATCCATGACTATCCTTTTTCCTCAGCAACCAAGTCTCCGAGCCGTGCAAAACGACGTCCCACGTTCAAGTTTTCACAAGCAGTTGAGGATCGGTGAAATCAGGAAATTGAGATGTAGTTGTTCTCTTAATGTCTCAGCTTTGTTCCAACAATCCGCTTGGATCCGCTGGAAATAGAAAATCCGACACTTCTTTGCCGTTAGGGTTTTAGAAGTGGGTTAGCACTCACTTTCTTGATTGGCAAGGATCTACTCTTCCATTACGCTACCCCGAGCGATCAACACGATCTCCATCTGTTCCAAAATAGCCCCTCGGGCAGTTTCCGAACATCTGTGCTTGAAATCGAGGATATTCTGTTGGTACGAAATAGCGCACCCTGGTAAAATAGTCACTTTAATCTTTAGGCTAGATGAGGGATTAAAGTGATGAAACTGCTGAGAAAGGTTAAACTAAAGTATGAAAAATTTGAGAAATTTTGATGTACACGTTGTCGTCCCATCTTAAGGCGAACTTCTTTCGTAAGTGGTTTTCTTCTCCATTTATCTAAATACCATGTAACACTTATTTGAATCATTTTATATCCTAATAATTCCGTGCAGATTGAAAGTGGGGACTGATAATGGTAGTTCTAGCTCACTTTCCTACTTAATATATCTCACCTAAAAAATAACATTCTATTAGCGCACCAATAAAAATGTTGAATTTTAGATGTTATGTTTGCACGTTGTTTTCCAAATTCACCTACCATTTATGTTTATTTTTCAATTACAACAGTTATTTTAATTTTCATTAGATATAGATATTTATTATTACTAACTTGAAATGACATAATGAAAACTTCGTTGCAATTTTCCACAGTTAAAACTTTATTGCCGACCATGTTTTCGATACACTGTATCATCTTCAGGTACCTGAAGATGATACAGTGTATCGAAACCATGGTCGGCAATAAAGTTTTAACTGTGGAAAATTGCAACGAAGTTTTCATTATGTCTCGATTCCACAATATCACGCCTGACTCTTCACTTTTCATTGAAATGACATGTTTCATCAGGAAGAGATTTCATTTATGGCCACTTAAGCATTATGCTGATGAAGTATATTTTCGTTATTTTGTTATAAATAGTATTTTGTTGTGAAATACTTACTAAGATATAAAGGTTTGTCCTGAATTGTTTGCCATATAAAGGTATGTCCTGAAAATGTTTACTCAAAATTGTCAACGTTTACACATTTCTTCACCGAATAAAAACTACTCCCCTGTGCATTTATGTTTTTCAGATCATTATAACCTCTGTTTATGGCATTTACCATTCCAACCTCATTAGCCCCTTCTGGGCTTACCTAATATTTACGGTACAGTGACACGTACCTTCCTTGTACCACCAACTGACAATTATTCAGCCTTTCGCATTTTCTGCATTGCCCATTATCGTATTTTCGTTTTCGAGCATATTCTATCATCTACTCCACTCTTTCACGTCTTTATTCATCTGATTCATTATCTTTTTCTGGCCTGCCAACCCAAAGGTTGGGGATTCGTATCCTGTGCAGGTGGCATTTCCTCCATCTTAGGGCAAATTTGTTTGTAATTGTCTTAAATGTTATTTTTAGGGGTTGTGTTGAAGAAGGATATATATATGTATATATATAATATATATATATACAATATATGTATGTATGTTTGTACATATATATAAATATATATGCAATATATATATATATATATATATATATATATATATATATATATATATATATATGCATATATATGCAATGTCTCGCACCAGTAAAAGAATATAAATAAACAATAAATTAAATAACTAATAGCTTTCATGAGTGGTGGATTCTCCTTTGAATAAATTTGGAGAAATGCAACGAAAAATGA
Source organism: Hetaerina americana (assembly GCF_022747635.1). NCBI lineage: Eukaryota > Metazoa > Arthropoda > Insecta > Odonata > Calopterygidae > Hetaerina > Hetaerina americana. The sequence goes on from NW_027286069.1 coordinate 19,997,694, forward strand.
TATAAATCATTTTGCCTCACAAAACTGTGAACGGAATCTATGCAGTAAAGTCGAATGTTATACCATTGACGTCTTTAATCCATCAATGGTCATGGGAAATCTTATCTAGCTCTCCAGTGGTCGAAAATGCGAACGTAGTAGCCGATAGTGAATTGTATTATCTCAACGATTAAATTACTTCGGTACAAAGGGCAAATGTTTGTGCGAAGTTTCCGTGTTTTTCCTTGGGCCTCCAACCATTTTTCTTCGTGTAAAGTCAATCGATGTGGACTTACCTCCATTCTCCTTCCGCTCAAGCAAGACGTGGGTTCTTGGAATCCGGCCCTCACCCTTCGGGGAATGCATCAAATTGGCGCGTGTGGATGGAGGAGGGAGGTAAATCGCCATCATCCCTCCAACTGAACCGCTCGTATCCCTGCGAATTTTTTGGCGCAACCGAGTTTTGCAATCCCAGTTGAAAGTCGGAAGAAGGGTAAATAGGGCGTGATAGAGAGAGAGAGAGAGCACCAGTCTGGGAATTGAAGGAAGCCCTCCTTGGCTCCCTTCTGCCTTTTCTCATCTTCCCCACATCCCTCTCGGTCGTTTCGTTTCGAAACCCTCACCAAGGTCCTTGCCGAACCCTTTTTTCTACTCTCCTCATGTCGCGTAGCGGAAGACTTGCAAGTTAAACACCGCATATGCCCTAGTGCGTCGATCGGAAAGTTTGTCTATTATATTCCACTGTCGGTGGTTGATAGAATTCGTCAAATAAAATTTTGTACCATCCAATTCATCAGTATCATCCCTATTTTTCCTCCTCGTTGGTGGTGAAACATTGAATCCATTAAACATTTCATTGGACGGAGTAGACCACTGCACTCAAACATCATTCACGTATTTTATGGCATGAATGTAGTCGTGTCAATCTTAGCGTTTATTGCACTGAAGACGACCTGTTTCTTTCCACGAACAATCAGGTGGAAATTGCCACCAAAAAAATAACACCCCACGCCCTGTGTCTATTTTCCGCGAGAGGTTTTATTAGTTCTATATTCGGAAATGGCGCTCACAAATTTATCGGGGTGGTTTCACCGTCGACTGTAAATTATAATGTACTTTACCCATTAAAAATCTTGCTTCTTTACTTTTATTCTTTAACTTTATTTAACAAAGAAGCATCTCTGAAGAACGATGAATCCAATTTCATTTCAAATTTTCCTCACTTTTCTTTTCGTTCCTCCAAACAGTGTCATCGATAAACGCTATAAAGTTGTGATAAGTTCTCGTGCCTTGAGGATGAGAATGCCAGGGGGGGGGGGGGTGCGTACTCCTAGCATATATCGGGTTTTGTCTTTTTTTTCTATCCCAGCCTCGGAAATAGTGCCGTATCTCCCTCCCTCCAACCCTCTCTTCTCCTTCTTCACATCGTTCAGCTATCCTCTCCCTGCTCAGCAGTTTCCAATTTACTGCCGCCACCGTTCCAATATGTAGTTCTCTGGGAAAAGTGTGCTCGTGCTAAATTTTCATCATCCGCAGGCAATGGAGAATCTCCCGAATCGAGCGTCCCACTTTGGGAGCACGCTTACCCTTTCCACGCAAACCCCATCCCCCCTTCCCTCTCTTCCCCCACCCAAACCCTCCCTTCCCCTTCAACCCATCAAACCCTTCGTCGCCCACTTTCGACTCCCCCGATGGCGGAATGGGGGAGGATGACTGCTTTCGCTAACTCCATTCAATCCTTCAATGGAATCTAAAAGCCTTTAACATCGTGCACGACGTGCTGCGTGAGTTGCTAGGACACCGGACTTTGTGTGATAGTTATTGCTTTTAGGAGAGGTGAATTACAACTGAAGATATTCGCGCTGATAGGGATTGATAGGTGGGTTTTTTTGGTGGAAGTAGGGTTGTCTTGGGGTTTGGAATGAATTGAGAGATGAAGCCGTGCTGTCGGAATCAGCCTGTTATTTGGAAACACGAACCTCAACAAACAGCCCCACATCAATCCTCATTTATGGATTAATATATTGGGGCAAAAAGGCTTTTTGAAAGGAATGTCAGGAGACTTTCTTCTATCACAAAATAATAAGCGGTCGATGTAAACCTTGTATTGTGTATTTTAGGCAAATGCATTCTGTACAACCTCTAGCTGTGTATTTGTACAATAATCTGACCATGCATCTATAATATTGTTCGTTGGAAATGACATAACAAGTTACTACTAGGTATATTGCCATTAATTTGGTAGACATTTTAATTAGGTACAATGTCAAACTGTAAGCATGCCATGATGTTTAGGACTGATTGGTTATAATTCTTGTGTTTATGCCTAATTAATCAATAACTAGTGGAACCATTTAGATTGAAAAATACAATGTGCCAGTATCAAATGATATAATGCATTATTTGGCCGTAATAAACGCGGTGCATATTTGAAAAGGAAGGACTGTTTTTTTTATACATAAACAATGGCCACCCATGACAAAGTTATCTATCGATAGTTTTAAGGACAAAGTTACTTAGGGGATTATTTTGATTCAGCAGTCGTTTGTTTGTCGTTTAATTCAGATAATAAATGCCCGCGATAATCGTAGCTCCCACTAGTTGCTAAATGCGCGCTTTGATTCTATTTTTGTGAGCAAAAGGATAATCCATCAGCTGCCCAAATTCATCGAAAGTTTTACCTAGTTTATAAGCCTGTAGTAATGAGCAAAGGGAAGGCTAGACAATTGTATCGAGCCATCAAAAGTGGTCGTACAAATGTGCATGATGAAGGGCGGGGTGGCAGGCCCAGGCTCAGTGTCCAGACCAATGAAATTATTCAAAAAATGGACTAAGAACTGAGATCTAGTCGAATATTTGATGAGCTGCGCTCTGGCTGATAATTGTCCTCTAGTTGGATGCACAACTATTTGCACGGTTGTTACGGAAAAACTCAGAGATCAAAAATTGTGTGCATGGTTGGTACCGAAAATGCTCACAAAGAAACACAAAGAGCAAAGCATGTAGATTGAATGATCGTTTCTGGACCGCCATCCCCGGTAACCATCTTGCACCTAGCGACTATTTTCTTTTTTTGCACTTGAAATTGTGGTTTGGTGGACAACGGTTTGAAGGTGAAGAACTCAAGGACTCTGTTTTCAATAGGTTAAAAACCCAAGTGGCGAACCTCTATGCTGAGGGATTGAATAAGCTGGTGCAAATTTACGAAAGTACACGTAGAAGGGAACGGCGGGTTTGTCGAAAAGTGAAGTAGGGTTTCATGAAACTAAAATAGTCAGTAAAAACTTTCTCTAACGAGTATATATTTTTATGACCAAGCGGCCCTAACTTTTTGAATATTTATCCTACATTTAAATTGAAAAAATAAATATTTGTTCTAAGAATGAAGGAAAGGTGCTTGTGAAATTATATTACCATAAGTTTGCTAATGTGACTACATTTTTAAGAAAAATTAAATTAAAACCACTCACACACTGGATTTTAATATTCAGACTTAACTCTTAAGTAAATTAGAAATATCTTTCCTTTAAAAATTGATCGCAATCCCCAACATAATGCTAAAATATAGACCAAACAAAAATCACAGAGATGAACTGTTGAATTGAAAATGTAATTTTTGTCTGCACAAGATGAGAAATCGGAACAATTATCGAATTTTTCTAGGAGTAAATTACTAAGGCTAAACAGCATATCTTTTATAAAATTTTTCTAACTTATTTTATATTAGAACAGTTATTCACAACTCGCCTAATGTGCGTCTGTTTTTTTGTATCTATAAGACCTGCTCCATTGTAAAACAGTTTGCAACATCAGTTGTTTCTTCGTTTGAAATAGATAAACTGTAAATTATTTCCTATCATTTTTTGGCAATTTGAAATTAAAATAGGGAATACTTGCCCGTTGGAGATACAATCCAAACTCTGGGGATAGTTTTTGCAGTAGGCGTATTCATGTAAATGTTTAGTTTTTTAGGTTATCCTAAGTATCTTAGTTACGATATATTCTAGTAAAAACAAGATATTTAATTAGATGAGATTAAAAAGTGCTTGCCTCATTGATAAGAGTATGTTTTCGGAGGAACTCCGCGCAGGTGATATGGTTTTCAATTGTATAATTTATATAATTTATACCTGTTGTGTTTTTTGTCTTCCTAAAGCCTCACGTAATCATCTGTTTCATGCAATGTGAACTTAATCCATGTATTTTAATTAATTACTCACGAGTTCTACAATCGTCTCAATATTCGTCTATTCAACTATTAATTGCCTCGTCACTTTTCTAAGAAACATTGCTCAAAGGAATCGTTTGCTGTCGAAATTCAGCAATTAAGCTAATATCTTCGGAAAATGAACGTCACAACTCTTTTTTTCGACCTTCAAATTTCTCAGAATCTCCAGAATAAATATCAATATTTGGCATTTCTTAAAGGGCAAAGTCAAACTAATGATCTGATATGTTGAGAAATATCCCTTTTAATGAGAAGAGTCATTTTTAGTGCCTCTGGTCAGAGTGAAATGCACCATGTCTTGTCGTCCATAGTTGAATTATTAGTGCAATAGGGGTCCTGACAGATGTTTGATTTATCTGAACACAGTCGTGTAGTCGAGTTAATAATCAACGTCTGGAAAAAATGTGGTGCTCAAATGCCAATCAATCCTGCCAATTACCACAGGGAATAATTGTAAATTTTCGCAAGTTTGAGTTCACATTCATTATATTCCTCCCCTGACGTAATCCTGTGTCTTTCTTAAAGAGTCACATTTTTCCGCAAGATATCGAAATTGTTGCACTTAGCGCGAGAAATGTTGGGGCTGGGAATACATGAGCTGGGAATACACCTACATCAACAAAAAAACCCCACAAGCCGCCGCAAGGGCGTGTGGCAGGGTATCATGTAGATGTAGATGAGAATAAAAGTAAGCAGCGACATGATCAAGTCGGTTTGGTTGGCAGATGATCAATCAACAGTAAGCCAGACAGCCAAAGGGATAGATATTTTTATGGAGTACTCTACAGGAAAAAAATGCAATAGATAAAGGATGAGGATTAAGGGCAGGAAAGCAAATGTAATGACATTCTTGAGAAGTAGGTAAGCTAAGTTAAATATTGAAGCAGGAGGGAATAAACTAGAGACAGAAGAGGAGTTCACATATTTGGGTGATATTTTAGAGATGAAGGGGCATTGTAACGGGGACATCAAGAGAAGAATTGAATTTGGCGTTGGAAGGATTTGCAAGAAGAAGAGAATTGATGACGGGCACACACAGTAAAAATGTAAAGAAAAGATTAGTAACTACTCTAACATGGAGCATAGTGGTTTACAGATGCGGGACTTGGTCTTTAGAGGCAATAGGATAAACGACAATTGGAGGCTTTTGAGATGTGAAGTGTTGGGAAGAGTGAAGGAAATAAGTTGGACAAAGAAGAAGACAAAAGCTGAATTAATTGAGTAGCTTCAGGCGTGATGTGGTGGAAGTCGAACATAATGAATAACTGATCGTAGCACTTTTCCACTTGATAAAAATATTTTTATTTACGACCGGGTTTCGATGTATTACATCACCATCAGGTCTGATGATGATGATGTAATACATCGAAACCCGGTCGTAAATAAAAGTATTTTTATCAAGCGGAAAAGTGCTACGATCAGTTATTCAAAAGCTGAATTGTTTTAAATACGATGAACGAAGAGAGGAGATGGACGGGGGAAATCTGAAAAATATTGAAAGGTAATGGGGAATTATAGGCCATGATAGAAGGAAGTCAGGCAAGTAAGTTTTCATCAAGAGAGAAAAACAAATTCTGAGTTTTTAAACAGATTGGGGGAAGAGAAGAAGCTGCAGAGGAAATTCCGAAGGAGGCAGAAAAAGTGGGTAGAGGAAATATTGAAAGATAGTGGTATGTTTTAGGTCGTGATACGTAGGAGGGAGACCATTTGGAAAGCGAAATAAGGGAAGGAGGGAAGTGAGCTGTTTGAGATAGCATGAAGGCAAGCAAAATCTACGATTAAATGAAGAAAGAGACAGTAAAATATTTGACCGTCCTAAATCTGCTTTTAAAATAAATCAGATTGAGCAAAATATGCATTAATTATCTGAAAGTTTCTACGGAGTGACGCAAAAAATGTGTCTGCTGGTTATATGGCGACTGATTAACAATTTACCGCTCAGATAGGAAAACATTTGGTTGCTCCAAACCATAAAAATAATCAACCATCTTTATCTATTTCGGTGTGTCAACATTGTTCTCGCTCGTTTGAGTATTTTTATTTTTAATAAACCCCCGAAAAGTTTGAAAACTGGAATTTATTGGATAGGCCATCTTCTAATATTGATCCAGCTGGAACGAAAGACGTTACGATCCAATCCGAGACGTCAAAGTATTTCGGAGAAGTTTGAAAACTGACATTTGTTGGACAGGTCATCTTCCGATATTGGTCCAGCTTGAATGATACGCGTTCCGATCGTTGACCTGTTTCTCGCCGTCGTAAACCAATTTTCAACTCCTCTAAAACAGTCGTGAACTTCGTGTGAAACTTTTTAAATCGCATTCTAGCGAAAGATTGATATACGTGTGGTACCACATTTTTTCACACCAAAGAAACTATGTTGGGGCGGGCTAAAATGATGCGTGAAATTACTTGTTACTCTTGAGAAAGAAGAATTTAATCGATGTTATGGAATCGGAAGTCGTCCAGACCACCTTCGTGAGCCGTCACGTGGCGTTCGGTATATCATACAGAAGTCCGATGGCGTAACGTTCAGTGACATTGATTCTCGTGGGGTGGAGGCGGGAGGTGATGGCAACAGAGGGCGCTTTGTATGTCCGAAGAATCCTCTTCTCTCGGTAGAGCGGGCGTTAAGTCTCCCGAGGGCGGGGTGAAGGGAAGACGAATCTCAGTCGGCTGCCTTTGTCGATTAGCCTTAAGCCGGAATGAATGCAGGGAGCCGCGGGAGTTCGCGATCGCCCAACATCAGAGGAGCTTGTATCGGGAAATCCTCTTCCTGAGCACTCACCTATTGTCACGGGCGCAATCCGTGTCGCATTTGACCCATCCCACATCATCCCTTCGTCTCTCCCTCATAAACCCCCTCCCCATTTCCTCTGCTGCAAATCTCCTTCCTCGAGATTTCGCCCCCTTTAACCCCCCTCCCGATGTGATTTCTCCCCTTTTACTTTGTAAAGTGCGTATTTTTCACTCACGGAGTTCATCCATTTTGAGAGCGCTGCTAATCGGGGTGGGGGGAGATATGATTTAGTTTCATTTGTTTTTTTTCCTTACGTTATATCGCATTTTGCCCAAACTCTTTTAATGAATACCATCGATTTTTTTTTCAATTCTCCTTTGAAAAAGCAGCCGGCAGTGGTCGTGAAATGTGGGGTATGATCACGTATTACGTGAAAAAATCCAAAAGAAAAATTGATTCACTAAACCATCACTATCGTATGGGGGACGCGAAAGCTTTGACGAAGAATAAATATGGCATTTTATGTTTTTCAGACCGGTCACATTGGTTTTGGTTTATTATAAATGGCCTCTTGTAGCACTTATGACGGCTTTTGTGGAAGTTTGAGCTGAAAGTTGTTCAGAGTGCTGGGGAAGATCGATATTGAAAACATTTTAGAACGCCTTCTTTGGAGAGAATTAAAATAAATTATCATATGGAATTTTTATATGAAGTTCTGGATCAATATGTCTTGTGATCTTTTACCTTTTCCGCCAGTATCAGGGTGGCCATTTTTTCTTTGCGCTTTTAACAGTATTAACGAAGTTCATGAAATATATAAATACGTTAAATTATATATATATACATATATATATATATATATATATATATATATATATATATATATATATATATATATATATATATATATATATATATATATATTATTTATTACACATCAATTTAACTTTAATTATTATTTCGCCCAATTATTTAAATCTCTTAATATTTTGTCCCGTTTTCAAATTAATAATTTACTTTCTAATTCATGCCTAAACTGCATTTTACATTTTCATGGCGAGGGGTGCCATTATTCTGGCGTGAAAGACGAAGGACACCCCGTGAGCTTCGGTTGAATGAAAGCCCATGAGGATTGGTTTCCAAGAAGGGATTAAATGCATCAGTGTCCGCAATAGCTGAGAGATTATCGTCTTTGACGCTGTCAGTCGAACACGGGTATTCTGGGAATAGTGGAATCGTTCATGTAAATGCTTTGAGTCTCTTCGGTCTGGAGTTAATTCATGTCGTTTGAACGCGAATGAGACCGTCTTAAGAAATAATCCTTATGAAATTATTATAATTGTGAAAAGCATATTTGAACATTTTACCGTAAAACTTTTAGAAAAAATAATTTTACCTCTCCCTGTTTGTGAATGAATGAGTCCGTTAGCTTTTATTCATATGTATTAGCTTGTGAAAATCTCATATATTGTATTTAAAGCATTCATAGCCTTCATCAAATACTTTTAAAAAGACCAATAAATAAAATAACTATATTAAAAGATTTTATTCTTTTTCACAGACTTTTAAAATGTATACAGGAAAGTCCATCTTTTAATGCGGATATTAAATACCTCCACGAAGTGAAGTCTGAAATCAATGGGCACAATGTATAAAAGTTCAAAATTCCATGCATTAATTGTCAATTGTGATAATGTTAACGTATATTTACTCATTTTTTATGTAATCGAGTGCATTTATTCTCCAACTATATTATAATTAGAGTTAATCAAAAGGTAATTTTTTTATGTGGATACCAAACTTAGCGGAAGATCTCAGGTAGCGCAAAGGAAGAAATTTTCTCACCGCCTAGATTGCTTAACTGTGACATACTATAGGTATGACCATAACCGTACCTCAACCGTTCATAATTGCTTCCATATGATTATCATTGGGAATTAAATTTTCATCTTGCTCATTTATAAATATGCCCAGTCGTATTATCCGCATGAAAATTTTATATCATATCAATGAGAACTTATTTTAATTGATATAAGAAATGAAGAGAGTTGCTGTTATTATGCGATATTTTACGGAAATTATAGTAAATATCATCACCATGAAGTCAAATTGCGTGCGGGGAACACCTATCTTAATTACAAGTATCCATTTTTATTAAAACTGAAGTCGCAGTTGCTTTCTTTTTAATGAGGAAGACTAGAAGAGGAAATGGAAAGGAATTACGGATAAAATTAAGGGAGGTAGAAAGTATGTAGAGCTAAATAATACGTAAGTTATTGTAACATGTATTGATGTTTAAGGATTTTTTCATGTTAATTAGTTCTTAGAGTACAGTAGGGTGTAAAAACATTCCGTAAGGCTACTGCTAATAAAATATGGGAGACTGCAGATAGTGTAAATATAGGGAAAATAATTGATTATATGTGCATTGTGGTTCGTCCTTCACCGAAGTATTTTTACAGCACATAAATGAGGTCCATTGGGCATCCTAATCCTATCAAGACGCTAGGACATAGAAAAAAGGGAAAACTTCTGGGGATTTTCAGGGGTGAATGATTTTAGATTTTATAGTTTTTATCCAAAAATTAGAAACAGCAGTGCTAAAGTATCTAACTCTTTTACATCATTATAATCGTACTTTCTTGTTCTGATACCCTTCCTATGTTTTCTACCTTGTCCCTTCCTTTATATTTTTCCTTCTCTTATTATCCTTGAAATATGTGCCTGGCAGATTATATCGTAGAAGACATATTTATGTGACAGATAGGGAAAATTTGTCCATATCTTCTTCACAGCACTTCTCACTTTCTCCCTCTTATATTATTCAACTTTCCGTGAATACTGCCTCGCATCCTTCTCTATCCGTCACACTAATCTTCAACATTCCTATACTCTCCCCGTTTTGGAATCTCTTGTCTCTTTCTGCTCTGATTTGTTTTAAAATTCTGTCATAATTTACGTGGAATAGAGCGAAAAAGTTATTTTCAAGACCCTTTCGCGAGAATATCAAGGAAGGGGATGATGAGTCGAGGGAAACGACGCAGAATAGAGAGGATTTGCAACCCAATGCCAGAACTGCTAGCTGACCCTTGATGTGGCTGCAGGGTGCGAGCGTTTCCCCTTGCGTTATCGCTCCCTCGGCCATTCGTAACCCGTGCCCGTTCAGTAAGAGGCTGAGTCCCGTCGCCTCTTATCTCCTCGAGCTAAATCTCAACAGCACACAAGGGCTCAGAATCCGACGTATGTGGACAAAGTACCAAAAGATAGAGAACCTACTAGACAAGAGTATGAATTTTATCTCATTTCACCAACCAAACACCGCAATGCAGCCGAGTTTATGAAACAACCCAAGAGAATTTAGTAAAAAGCGCGTGCCCTAAATGGTACCTTTGATAGTTTTTGGAGAAAATATCCAACTAAAATATTTAATTTTGTGGTGGTCCATTGGATACAGTGATGAAATACCAACCAGAGTACTCGACCGAGGGAAGGTTTTGGGCACCGTCAGCGTCACTCAATCTGTGTCATTTTTCGTGTACCAGATCTTCCAGAGAAACCATGAGCGGCACAGAGAAAGAAGCTGCATTTTAACCGGTGTTGGGTTTCGTAATAAGTGAGATCTTCTACTCTCATCTGTCAAATTAACCTTCGAGTTTATGACTGTGGTTTACCTACAGTGAAATGTTTTATGCTGATGAAACAATGATCCCAAAATCAATGTGACTGTGTCAGTTCAACTGTCGGAAATGTTAACCGGATTAATGTGGGGGATCACTATTCACTTATATCTCTCTAACAGTTCAGGAAAAATAGCTATACCTATATGGAAGCTGATGAATCAGATTCTTCAGAATTTACCAAGGGAACATGGGTTGAGGAGGGAAGGTGCAAATAACGAAATTTCGTGTATAGCTCGACAGCATGTTACTGACCTTCACTTACGCAATCTGACTACTTCTATGGGCAATTCGATCCTCTAGAATCTCTTTCGAGTGTGTCCCATTTGACACTTATAAACCCCCCTCATTGGCTGCCGGTTTTGTCAAGAATTTCAAGCTTTGTGGATATAGATATAGATGTGGATAGTTTAGATGGGTAGGCGATCAGGAGTGGATGTTGCCGGAAGGGATGCTGGAAGTGGGCTGATGGGTAACAAGTAGAAGGGAAAGGAAAAGTTCTCGCCTCTTAAAAATCTTCTATATTAACATTACCCTGGTCTATACCTATAATTTACCATAAGAGCTTTTTAAGTAACGCAGAAAATAGTGCTATCCTGTGTGTAATAATTCGAATTTTTTCGTTGTATATCCTCAATGTTAATAAAATTATCATAGCTGCCGGAATGCGAATTTTGTTTCCCCTTTCCAGTGGTTACCCTGAATCTTAATCCTCCAGACCTCTCGGTGGTATCGATCTTCCTCTTTCAAGCATCGATTACTCAGCATCAAAGCTTTTTTTTGCTCTCCATGTGCTCCTAGGTCGTCCGCGTTTTATTCTTCTTGTTTCTGGTCATTTTAAATAGAGTTTTCGGTCGTCCTTCCGCATTCTTTCATCTAACATAACTACATCATTGGAGGGCCCGTCTCTGGATACTTCGTACCGCTGATTCTTTCATTAAAAATACTTGTCTATAGAGAAGAAATCGATTTAAAATCAAATTGTTAATTAGTATCTGTCAATTTCTCTATAAGTACGTATTATTCCTACTATTTTTTATACTAGTAGTTCTCTTATCTAACTAATTTTGCAGAGTTCTGAAGAATTTGTACAAAAACCCTTAATCACCAGTTTCTTGATTCTAATTCCACATTTTTTGCAATTGGATCAAAAGGAATTCAATGAATAACTGATCGTAGCACTTTTACACTTGATAAAATTAATTTTACGACCGGGTTTCGATGTATTACGTCATCACCTGATGATGATGTAATGCATCGAAACCCTGGTCGTAAAATAAATTTTATCAAGTGGAAACTGTTACGATCAGTCATTCATTCTATTCGACTTCCACCTAATTAAGCCTGAAGCTACTCAATTTGTAAAAGGAATTCATTTTTTAATCCTTTTTTTAAAGAAACTTTTGTGTTTGATTGTTCTAAATTTGTCATTCCCTAGAACCGGAGAGTTAATCGTTTTTAATTGTTCGGAATCACACGGATTCGAGGGTGTATGTTTTGAGTATTTTGTTCGTCCAAAGCGACATTCACACCCCATTCTGCAGCGCACCCTGACGGTCTGCGAGAGCGCATTGTAGTAGTTTCATGCGGCTATCGCGAGCGAAATCCGTCGCTTTTGAAAGTGAGAACGAGCGTGTCTCCATCGGTGTGTGTATGTGTTGGTTGGTTTTACTCTGTGTGAGTTTAAAATACCGGGGAGGGTTTAGGATAGAGTGGAGGAGAGATTCAGGGACAGTACTGACCAGAAAACATCATCCATCTTCGATGTCGTGTATTTCCTCCTTTGCCCACTATTGTACGAGCGTGCATCGTAAGCCACGCGACGCCAGATAAGCGTAAGCGTGTTAAAGCGAAATCATTTATCCATCACCCGGATAATTGCATAGTTCAACTTAACCCTAAGGTGCAAAACGTAACCTACTGCGATTACGGAGCCAAATTATGGGCGCAGGGCGAAATTTGGAAGAGGTGAATTTTTTTTCGTCCAAAACAGAGCACACGAATTAGTCGGCACTCTGTACTTATTGAACCAACTATTCGAGTTTTCACTGGTCGAATTACTCCTCTTTGTACTTCTCTGTGATTTCAATGCCACACTAAATAAAGCACTGATTGGCATTGCACGCAACAAGTGCTTCTTATAACTTTCTTGGTGCTTTAAACCCAGGATGATCTTCGACTTCATTCAAGATGAACCCGCACGATCTTCTAATCCTCTTCCAAGTCCTGTATCCATCTCTTCCTTGGTCTTCCCAGTCTCCTCTTCCCCTCCATACTCCCAAGAAGAGATTTATTTGGGATCGTTTCTTCACTATTCATTTCCACGTGATCAATCCAAATCTTACTGCCTTCACCTTTGAGAATTCTTTCTATTTCTCCGTTAGTTCCCATTTTTCCATCTCTCTCCCACTTTCAATTGTCTATAAATCCTCGTTAAACTTTCTATTCAAGTGCAATCAAATGATTTTTCTTGCAATTTACATAATCCATGCTTCAAATCCGTAAATGATGACTGGCTTAATTAGTATCTTGTAAAGCTTGATTTTCAAATTTCCAATAATGAGGAGGGAGATTTATATTTTGAGACATTCTTCTCTTATTAATCTACTAAGTAGTCATTTTCCGTGACCTTCAGCCACTTTATCTTGTCCTGAGAACCGCTGTAGCTACGTGCGAATTCAAACTTATTGCTCAGTATTCCTTTCATGTGGTTGCCTTCCCTTTTTTCAAATAAAAAATAACCCATCTGACGGATCCTTCCGGCAAAATTACTCTCTCATAGTGCTATGAATTACTTCCGTCATTGTCTTTCTACACCCATAGGTAGCTCCGGGTGAATTTTATATATCCACACGACCTTAGTTGATTTCAATTCCATGAATGTCTTTTCTATCTCGCTCTTGAGTATTCTGGTCCTAAGCTTACCCTATCTACGTTATATTCTTTTTCTATTTCTGACTTTTCTGGCCAAATGCCGTCATAATATATATCCTTTATGTATTCTTCCTATGTATACTGAATCTTTCCTAAATTAAGTAGTAGTTCCCCTGCAGAATCATTAATAGTGCTTACGGTTTAGTCCCTCTTTCTTCATTTTTTTACTGCGCAACCCTTCCTTTTTAAACTATGTCCTCGCATGCGACCATCACGTTTCTTTAGCCCTACTAGTTAAAAATTAGTTGAAAACGTCAGAAATACCCAAAATGCTGTAATTTATCTTATATTACTGTGAATAAATTACATTCACTAAGAACTGCCTTAAAAGTTTCATTTAACGTATAGTTACACAACCATTACAGTGTACACTTATAACAAGATGTAAACATGTCCGCCAACGTGTTAAAAACTGTAAAATATATCATCACCTTCATAAAATGGTTAGCAGGTGAACGTAATGGTTTACGTAATGGTTACGTAATAGTTCGTTTAGGAATGGTTTAGTGCGCCAGCCCTGGTAACCGCATAAGAGATTACGTTCCACTGGTCACGATTCCGTATCTGCATTCACGGATAAATTATTATCTCTTCCCACCAATTTTCATCTCTTATTCTTCCCAAGAATTCGATTAGAATGAAAATAGTTTTTTTCCACTAAGTTGTGTGAATATAATGGGTAAAAATGAATAGGCGGCCGCTCGAAAGAGCCTGTCAACTTCATTGGAGGAGAGAAGCTGAGAAATCGAGGATTTTCGTCTGAGCAGTGGCTCATCAGTGGAGTCGAAAACTAATAACCTTTATCTTTCCAAGTGATAACTGTCATTCCTGGGACCATAAATTTGTTCGTGACAGCCTGGGGTCATTTTCCGCGGTCGTTTTACAAGTTCTAGTAGATTTTTCATACTGACAAATATGATAAAAAGGCCTGTTGAAACTCCTTACCTATGTCTAAATGACAAAAGGCGAGATTTAGAACGTTTCATCCTTTTTAAGAATGTCGATAATGCGTTTAGAGGATTATTAATTTATTTTTTTGGTTTTGAGAAACATAAAAGAAAAAAGTTTGACTTTGAAAGAAGCTTTTTGCGTAATTATTGAGTCTTTTTACCAAAGATCTGGTCATTTACTATATTTCTAATTGACTCTCGAAAATTAAGTAAACGTAGAACGTTGAAGGCAGTACCTACGCCACACTAACTGTAGAGCGTGGCGATCCGGCGAAAAGAGACAAACATAATTAAAAAGAAATTCTGAGGTATTTAGAAAACTCTACACTTTCCAATCATGCATCGTATATTTTTATTTGTTGAAAAAAAATTCTTTGAGGATCTGTTTACAAAATGAAATATGTTGTCAAACAGATATAAAAAATCAATATCAATAGTACGTTTGCTATATTAATATACATGAGGCAGTGGTTATCTACATATATATATATATATATATATATATATATATATATATATATATATATATATATATATGTAGATATATGCAAATATGCAAACCTCTTTCTTGGTCTTGCAGAGAAGAAATTCCTGTCAAAACAACCACTGAAACCTCTATTGTGGCTCAGATACATCGATGATATCTTCCTCCTCTGGCCACATGGTACCGATTCCCTCAAATCTTTCATTTCCGACCTCAATGCTTCGTCCTCTGTCTCCTTTAGTTCTACAGTTTCCTCCTCCCAAATCACCTTCCTGGATGTAAATGTTACATTAAGAAACCAAACATTTCACACCTCTGTACATATTAAACCCACAAACAAACAGCAATACTTACACTACAATAGTTGCCACCCATATCACACAAAACGCTCCATTCCTTACTCCCTATCCATAAGAGGACACAGAATTTGCAGTGACCCCGATTCCCTTGATTATTTCCTTTCAAGTCTACACTGTTCCCTCCTCAAAAGAGGTTATCCCGAATCCCTCCTGAAAAAAAGAATCCGAAAACATGCGTACACTCCCAAACCTTCCTCCACCGCGGAACCCTACCCTCTCTCAATTTGCACAACATACTTCCCGGGCTTAGAATCTATACGATCAATCCTAAAATACCTCTACTCTATCCTAAAAAATCATAATGCCACCGCCAACCTTTTTCCCAAATGCCCCTCAGTTACTTTCAAACGCCCCGCCAACCTATCCGATCTCCTCAAATCAACAAATCCACTCCTTAAATCCCCAACCCGTCTAAAACCACTCCAACGCCATGCAATAAACCCAGATGCAAAACATGCCCTATTTTCAAAACCAAAATCCCATCCCTCTCCCACCCGCTTTTTAACTCTCTCCCACCAATTCCCTCCTCTACTTGCACATCTAGCAATGTAGTTTACCTGCTGAAGTGCCAACTTTGCCCTGCCTATTATATTGGGCAGACCACCACACCCCTCAATATCAGAATCAACAACCACCGAGCCTCATGCAAAAACTCTTCCTTAATTGATATGCTCCCTATCCCCAAACACGCCTCCGAACACAACACTCCCTTTGATAAATGCTATAGTGTATCCATCATAGCATCCCTCCCACCCTCTGATCCTCCACTGAAACTGAAAACATTAGAGCAATCCTTCATCTGGCTCTTGGAGCCCTGGAACTGGCCAGGAATCAATATTAGGCACTAATTACCCTGCTCTAATTATATTTTCATCCCCCTTCCACCCCCATCACCTTCTACATTTTCCCCACCCTTCTAACGCTGCCCCTCCAAACCCGTCCCTTCGGAATTCTCTCCCCACCTTCCCCTTCCATCCGTCGCTCCAGCCCTCGTATTCCTTCAGTTCTGTCCCTCTCTTCCTTGATAAAGGTGGCAACGACCACCGAAAATTCGAAAAATAGTGAGTCTCTTTTTTGTGTGTTTCTGTGTTTTTGTCTGTGTCCACTAGTGCTAAGTGTTATACATTATTATTCACGTCCGTGAGACTTTCAAAAAGTGTTATTTATATATATATCATCATATGGATTCTCGCGAAATGTTCACGCGAAAAGGAAGACAACAACTTACATTCAGGCTGTGAATAAAATTGTTCGATGTTTATTTTACTGGAGAAGATTGTATATCACCATTATTTCTTCTTAATTTCCTGGAAAAAGGGAGTGCAGATTGAGAAATTATACCTCTACACTGTACTGTTCGCGGTTGACCGGGTAGTAATCGAATCAGATGCAGATAATGCTACTCAAATAGCTCGAAAACTTAACTAATAATATGTCTTTTGGGGTTTTGAGATATAACATTTTGAGAAGACGAGGGAAAAGAATAAATGAAAATATTTGGATGTAGACGGGAAAATGATCAAAAGATGTAAGCAATTCAAATATCTTGCGTTTATCTTTACGTATCCAACCGAGTTGTGAGGGGAGCATAAACTATTGAATGATCCTAAGCTGTAAAAGGCCATGCTACAACTAAGTGGAATATGATATAGTGGAAGAATGAAAACCCAGGAACAGAAAATAATATGTCAACCGAAAACGGCCAACCTGAAATATGACCCGAAAATATCG
This sequence comes from Hetaerina americana, assembly GCF_022747635.1. NCBI lineage: Eukaryota > Metazoa > Arthropoda > Insecta > Odonata > Calopterygidae > Hetaerina > Hetaerina americana. Next base: position 20,014,776 of record NW_027286069.1, read on the forward strand.
AAGGACATTCCAAAGTGAGGAAAAAGCCAAAGTTTGATTTGTGCGCTCTAACCGAGGAAGTGGGAGTGTAGGGTACTTGATTCTACATGAGACTAGTAAAAGCTCTAATTTTGAGAATGAAACATGAATTTCATTTGAGGCACTTGCGTTAGAGTACAGCTTTGGTATATACCTCGAGCGAAATAAATGCGTGAAAATTTTATTGATCATCGCAAACATAGAACGATTAAAAAATTAGATAAGATTTACGGATTAGCCATTTCAAGCCATCAAGTGAGCAACCAGACCATACAAACTTCATTAATAACCCTGGAATTAGGAGCCATTCGACCAATAATGAAATTTGCTTTTGTCGGCAACTACGTAATTTTACAATTACTGCAAAATGCCACTCACATCAATAACTGTACTGCTGATTCCCATGACAACTTAATGGAATGATTTCGAATATTCTTGATGAAGTCAAATACTGGATGAAGGGGGAATATCCCAAGGAGTCACCTCGCCGACGCCGGGAGGTGCTTCGTTCGTGGTGTGCGATCTCCAATAACGGATTTTTCGCAGATTACTCTTTCCCTCCGCGTCGGCCCCACATTCTCACTCCCGACAGAAGCCCGTCGGGTACACGTAAACACAAACGTACACACGCGCGCACTCGCCCAAATGCATGTAATACACGCGCTCCACCCCCCCCCCCTTTCCCCCACCCCCCCCAATCCCTCCCTCCCTCCTTCTCTTTCGCTCGCTCGTCTCGTATCGATCCCTGGACCTCCGAGGATACGTCCCGGTCCCTCCCCCCTTCCATCCCTCCCCCTCTCCTCCAATCTCCACCCGTCTCACCTCGCGCGCCTCTTATCGTCCAATAACAAGGGCGCACGCGACCATTACAGTCGATGAATGCACACAGTTTAACGCACACAAACACGGAGGCCGCCCCTTTAACAGGGAGACTACCCCTTTAATGGGAGGGAGATGATGAGGGAGGGTTTGTGGCGAATGGTGGGAGCGGAGGGTTGAGTGGGAGAGGGAGGAAAGCGTCACGTCGGTTTGGAGATATTTCATGGAGCTTACGAAAGTTATGGAATTTCTTTCGTTAAGAATAATTTCAAAGAACTACAATTTCGTCGATAATTTTAGCATTGCCATAGTCTATTCCCGAGTATCTTTTTTTTCAATTGAATCTCAGTGTTCACTGTGAGTAGATCTTCGTTATGAATTTTTTGAATGAAGACTGGCGCACCCGTATCGTTACTCACGAATCTGGATGCACACGTACCATGCGTATCTGAATCGAAAAATTCTCATTGAATTATTATAACGTTTAGCCACCTGAAAACGTTATGGAAAACATTCACATTATCTTGATTAGAAATTGATTAAAAGTGTACGTTGACAGGGAGGATTTTCGAACGAATTATTTTGTAATTTGAAGAGAGGAAACTGATATTCCCAGTATGAAGAGACCTACTTAAACGGTGTAGTTGAATTAGAGTATTTAATGGCAGTTCTCTGAATTTAAGTACTAATTGATACTTTAGAGAAAATATATCTTTTCAAAATATTTAATATAAAACCTTTATAATAAAATATAAAACCCGTGAGTTCCGGCAAAATGTAACTTTTTACTCGTCCCCAGTGTGGGGACACTATGGCTGTGTAATGTTAATTTTTTATTATTGATCCTTAATATTAATAGCACACCTTGGAGACGAAAACGTATTGACTTGGCGATAATTAATAGGACATTCATGTATATCGGCGATTTTGATTACATTGATTAATATCGAACATTTTATGTGTATCGTTTGAGTTCTTCAATATCATTAATGTTAACAATATCTTGCATCTCACAGATAATAAGCAATGAATAGACCACAAATGTCATTGGTCACCAATGTCATAGACCACATCGTATTTGGACGATACTCTTGACAAACAGTATGGAACCGTTTCAGGTATCGTCGCTCGCTATATTGCCATATCGGTGATCATCATCAACAATTTAAATCTCGAATAGTTAGAAAAACATATAAAATATTTTCTTAGTACGTGACTATGTACATTATAGGAAGTTTTCTTACGAATTCAAATATATTAGCCAACACCCTAAGAGTATATAGGGTGCGGAAACATAACTTCCTTTTTGAAGGGGTTTTATCTTATAAAAAAGGAAGTTATGCTGCCGCACCCTGTACTTCTATCAAAATATTATTAATTGTTATTGAAATAAATCTTAAATGTGAAAAATATAAACAAAACCGAAACACATTGTCATTAGTCTTACCTTACCGCAAGGTATTTTAAGGTCTCATATTCTAAGTATTTTTGTTTTTATTTTTTTATACAAATTATAGCACCATAAACATATGTTCCAATGCTAATATATATATATATATATATATATATATATATATATATATATATATATATATACATGTATTTATGTTCAACTCCTAGAGAGATCATTCTGACTTTTGGACGTAGACAAAAACCTCTCCCGAGGTTGAAATCGGCGTACCAGGATACTAAACCGGTCTTGTATATTTTATTGGAGTGTTTTCTCGTCCATAGTACATATTTGTTGGTGTACCGTATAAGGTAGGCTTTGTTGAACATAGATGTGCATTCATTAATTTTTTAGACTCACCTTACAAGACAGCATGACACCTCACGCAACAATTAACTCTTCTTCCATTCCAAAGACTTCCATCCTTCCATCATTTCGTCTAACATCTCTATCCTATTCCCAACCCTTCTTCGTTTGCCTAATGTTCTGTCCTATATATCACAGTCTACAGCCTCCCATTTCCAGTCAGAATGCTCTACATCCATCATCTATCCTGCATTCTTTGTATTTCTCTTAACAATCCTCTCTCCTCCTCCACCGTACCTATCAATTACATATTTTCCTTACTCTCCAAATCACCTTCTCCTCACCAAAATTTCAAAAACCTACAATCTACACCTATCATTCTGCTTCAATGACCATGTTTCCACGCTATAACAAACCACGCTCCATGGCAAGTTTTCGACAAGTCTTTCAGCAGCCTACTTACTCAATGCCACTGTCATTAGCCTCCTACACGTTGTAAAAGATTTGTTGCAAAACGTATTCTTCGTCTCATGTCCCTACTACTTTGACTATTTTCGTCCAAAAACCTTCCGAGGTAGGTAAACAGGTTCACCTGGTCTAGTTTTTGTCCTCCTATTTTAACGTTTAAGTTACCCACTCTCTTTATCGAAAAACGCATAACCTTTGTTTTGCCTATATTTAGTCTCATCTTTTACATATCACACCTACTTTGCAATGCACTCAGGAATGATTGCAAAAACCTTGATTGACCGGCAAACTAAAGCTTGCACATCCACAAATCTAAGTAATTTTATGAATTCCGCACCGACTTTTATTCCTACCTCCAGTTCTTCCAATAACTCGTAACCATTTCATATACGTATACAGAAAACATCCGAGGCGATAGTCAACAACCCAGCCTTACTCCTCTTCCTAACACTCCCAACTCGGACTCTCCATCCACCATGAGCATTCTGAGGCATGCACAGGTTGCGGGTAAATCTTCTATCCTTCAATCTACTTCTATTTTCTGCAATTCAAAATAGAAATAATATAGATTTTATTACTTCTAATAGATTCCTCTTTTTTGATGTAGAATCATGAATTCTACTTATATTTCTCTATTGTGTGACTTTTCGAAATCTACGAAACAAATTCAACCTCATTTTAATTTATATTTCTTTCATCTGGTGATTTCATCTCATCGGGGATTTTTATTTTTAAAAGATTTTCATATCTTGTACTAAATCAAATTACTCTAATATGTACACATTTTATATTGATTGGGTATAAAATTACTTTTCAAAAGTTAATACATACATTTTTGCAGCATATCTGAGGAAAAGGCTTAGTGTAAGAGTATCACAGTACTATAGGCGAGAAAATTACGATACGTAGATGATACGTGAACATGAGAATCCCCAACAGCTCCGGGTAGACGTATGTGGTGTGTTTCCTCTCGACCACACGTGTGAATGCCCCCTGCTGTTTGTGCCCAACATCCCATATCGGCGCGGCGGCAAACTGATAGCGCATCGATCCTTTCCCCTGCGTCACGTGATCCACCCCGTCTTTATCTTCCTCATAATCTTCTTTTTTTTTGCACCTTCACATTATATAAATATGTTTATTTTTTCAAGGGGCACGAGGATATAAGGGAGTTGGAGACCCTTTCGCGGGGAAGGGGAGAAGGACGAGAGGATGGTGTGAAAGTACTCACGTTTAGCACCCCCTCCGTCCCCTTTCCAGTTATTTTTTTCACCATTAATTTTTTTTCTTCCTTTCCCTTCCTCTGATCCATCCGAGCGACCTTACTCCCAACCCTCCTTTACTCTCTGAAAATCCTCGCTGAAAATACTGCCAATTCTTAAGCCGCTTCTTCATTTATACAACATAGATTTTCAAGATAAAGGCTTCTCCTTGCATACTTAAAAACACTTTCTTCTGCTCCCCATACTTCTAATGATATTCCATTTGAGAGCTTTATCATCTAAATAAAACCGTGAATTTCTCCATCAACGCCTTTCTCTCCAACCATTCACTATTTAACTCATACATCTGGTCTTGTGATTCCACTCTTAGTCAATCCTTAAATATGACCAAGTTTTTGAATATCACTTTTTTCATAGTATTATATTGACTATGTCCCTATTGCATCTATACCTCGTCCCACCTTTTATATTATTCTTCAAACAGTCTCAAGTAGGAGCTTGAAACCCACCAATGGTGTGAGGTGTGAGCATCGAGATATCAGTTTCATGTCATTTTGATGAAATTCCATCTAATTGTAGCCCTTAGTACACTCTATCAAATAAAGATGATAAAACAGGGTTCTTTCCGTGCTGATTCTCTTAAAAAATTGGCATCGAAAATCCAAGATTTTATTCTGCAGGTCTTTCTGGTAGTGGAGGGCTACTAACAGAAGAATGTTGAATGAATGCTTCAAAAGTAATTGTCAATCTCACGAAAAACCGACATCATGTGCGCCATTATACTTATAAGAGATGTAATTGTGTTGACTTAAAAGTTCTTTCCATTATTTGTTTCAATTTTAACTTTTGGGTCGAAACAGTCGAAATGACATAGTTTCAAAATTGAGGCTTCAGATTTCATCCAAAATACGTTTTGGAGGACCATCCAATAATTAATAAAAACCACTTGTGTTAAAACATTAATTTTCACCTCTTTGAGTTCTTCAAGAACCGTAAATTTAAATTATATTTTTTACGAACTACGCATGAATAGGTGTTTTATTATTTTTCATCACTATTAATACATAAAAATCGCCATCTATGCATGAATTAAGGTGGAAAACTGACCCGTCTAATCACAATCGATCAATGTTAATTATTACCCCAACGCAACAAAGTTTCATTTCCATGCGGTAATTTGTGGATGAGCATGCGATTGAAAACTGTATCTTTTGCTTTATTCTTTATCTCCCTCCTCTACATGATAGCAACACGATCATTATGACTTTCGCGCTCCTTTCAATCTGGGTAACGATCCTTCTAGGAGGTATATAAAATATGTAAATTATATGTGGAAAGTATTGCAAAAATAAATTACCAGATAGATTTGATCAACTTTTAGAGACAAGAATTGGTTTGAAGCTTAAAAGAACGAATGGTTTTGCAAGGAAGGACAGAAAGGCCAAATTTCCATCCAAGATGGATGTATAAAGGTAAAGCTATTAGTCGTGAATAATTGTTAGTGGAAAGCATATGTTTTGAGGACTTAGGTGGACTGATTTTCAGTTTATAGGAAGAATGAATTGGTGGAGAGGTTTAAGGAATAGTATTTTTGTCAATACCGTAAAAAAAATTGCACATATAACTATTAAAATCAACAAATTGAGTAGCTTCAGGCGTGATGTGGTGGAAGTCGAACATAATGAATAACAGATCGAAGCACTTTTAAACTTGATAGATATCAAGTGGAAAAGTACTTCGATCAGTTATTCATTATTAAAATCAAATATTGCCTTCCATCACGCGTTACTTTCTCTTCGCAACTGTTCCCTTAATGCGGTTCAAGTGTGAGAAATTAAGGAAACGACTATGAGTGAAGAGTTTGCTCGGTGCCCAATGAACTGAAGACGCAAAATTTGATTAAAGTTCACAGTTTAAGTCCTTTGGTCATCAAGTCGCTCAGTTATTTGGGAGAACGAGTTTTTTCTGTCAACCAAATACGTACGACGTTGACTAATTCTTCAACTCCAGGAGTGAGGAGAGTTTCAATGGGTGCTTAATAACACAAGCTATTTCGTTTACAGTTGATTAGGAGGCCAAGTCATACTATGCAGACAAATAATTGAGGTACGGCAGTTGGCCAATAAAGACAGTGGCAAACGAATGCGAACTGCAATGCACGGAAGCAGAAATTTCAATCTTGGACAGAAATTGGATTGACACTCTCGGTAATAAAGGATTGGGCTGGTGCCGAGTACATTCGAAGTAAACCCAAGGTACTGACTGGTAATTGTTGATGATGTTTTTCAATTGAAGCTAGGAAATAAGTGTAATTAAATGGACGAGGTTTGTACATTGAAATCAACTTCTTCTATATTACCCTAAAAGCCTCCGCAACGAGATGGGCTTCATTAATTTTGAATGATGCGAGAATTGTGACCTGAGCTAAGTGCAATGTTCTCAAGATTTTAATTCACTACCTAAAATAGGTGGTCTAGGCCTTAAGGCAGATCGATTCCTACAGAGCAAAACAATATGTACGCAAAAACGAATTTATTAACCTGACACTGCAAATCAAATTCAACATTATATTATTTATTGGCCTGCATTCTTCATTAACACGGAATAATCTTTCAAATTTTATAAATGTTCAAATGTTTTGGAAATATCAAGTTGACAAGCAATGTTACCAATGGTAACGGTCAGCAAACAATTAACAAAACTTCTTTCGTATTTTTGTGTCTGCTTTTCGGAAAACATACTTTATTGATGTGTCATTGATATTTGCAGAAGTGAGAATGATTTCATGCCGTGATTTTAGTAATTCCCTGATTTACCGAATTTAAAGAGTATAATTATATTAACCGTATCTCTAGTTTAAATTTGGTCGTAATTTTTCATTGCCATTGTCATATGGCACGTTTATAACTATACGGGCAGTTTTAAAGACGAATTTTTAACCTATCTTGAATTGCGTGGAAATTTCCTCGGGAAAGGTATAATAAAAAATCCTCATATCCAATGAATACCCTAGGATCCCGGGTCAGCGATAGAGGGAGAGGGACAGAGTAGCACTAATTTAAATATAATTTGAATGTATGAAATCCAGAGAATTGAATTTAAAATTTTTAACTATCCATTTAAAGTTATCCATTGGCGTAAGTAACGATTTCAAAGAAAACGAGTCTGTTTAGGTTGCACTTAGCATTCTGAGAACTAACATTTGAAGCAGCATGAATGCAATCGCACGCGTCAGTCTCCATCCCCTTTCCGGCAACGTAAAATATCCATTACGTCGGCAAACGGAGATATTGGAAATGCGGTGTTTGAGATCTCATGAGTCAACCCAACTCTTTGCATCTCGAGTACTACCACCTCAACGGGGAGAGGAGGGGGAGGAGGAGGTTAGCGCGTCCTCCATTCCGTGAATTTTCGATCAATTGGTGTCGAAACAATTGGAACTCACCGATGCAATATTTGTGAAGCACTCTAAAATCAGTTTATCTAGTTGAAAGGTGACGAGATTGGAGATGCGGCAACATTACCGTGCTTTTAGCAGAAAACGGACGCCTTCAAAAGATACGTTATCGGAGCCAAAAATAATATCTCAACAAGCAATAGCCATCAAATCCATTACAAAGGATAATCATGAAACAATCATGATGATCATACCGATTTTCGATCACGCCAATGTAGTTTAGCAAGATTTATCAGATAATTAATCATTAAAACTTAAGCATTTGCTCAATTCATGAATTAGATTCATATATTAATCTACATGTATCTGATCGCGTCAATTAACGTTCTGCGTTAAAGCTCAGTCACATACGTCAACTTTATACACTCTCTTTACTTTATCAAATTCTAAACACAAATACTCCTCACTACTTGTGGGAGTATTTCGAAACACAAGATCAAGTTCATAAAACAATTACGTGAGGAAATAAAAACTTGGTTATACCGCAGCGTCGAACGGTCATCTATAATACGTAAATCATCTACTATTACTGCTTGCCGCGAGTGGAACACTCTTTCCAGCCTTTAAGTAAGCTCCTTAAATTGCATCAACCAAAAGAACCTTACATAAGACAATCCTAAAAATCACAACAGAATCGCAAGTAAAACACTTCACGGTCATATTATTTTTTATTTTATTATTTTAGAATTACGTTGCAATTAGGCGATTTTCCTGGTGGCAACGGTCAAGTTTGGTCAAAGATAACTCTTAAAACGAAAATTACATGCATACACGCACAATAAAAACAGATAAGAGACAGAATATTCTTACATACAATGACACTTCCACATCACATCCAAAACAAACTTCCACATCGCAAACAAAATGCCGTCCACATCACATACAAACAATATTTTAATAACTAAAATGAAGTTTATCACCCAGTGGCTGATTTACATTTATTTTCAAAACTCTTAAAATTGGATGGAAAGGGCCCAAACAAACCTCCAGGCAGCTGGTTCCAATCAATAATAGTTCTATTTAAAAAAGAGTATTTTTTCTTATTTGTTTTTTGCGTCCTTATTTTTATTTTGAAACTATGGTCATTTTTACCCTTAAAGTTAGTCTCAAACTCACAAAACTATTAGTCAGAAATATCCATGTGAAGTGAATCTTACTTTTAGTGATGGTTTATAGTTTTAGAAAATTTTTATCATCATTTAATCGCATTGTTGTAATTTTTTCTCTCATTTTTGTCCTTTAATATTTCTTACTTCTGTATTATTAATCTTTTATTCTATTTTAATTAATTTTTCTCCCCATTTATGTGAATATCAGTTCTCCATTTGCTTCTTTTTCATTATTTTTCTTGCGTTGATTTATTTTTATTTGTTTTATTTGGTAAATTATTGCATTATTATTTTCCCTCTGTACATTTTAGCAGGTTTTTCACACACCCCTTCATGTGTGAGTGTTTTCCGTTTTTGGTTTTTTTCGTCAAGGATGAAAGTCCTATTCCTTATGTTTTGCTCACAATTTAGCATATCTTTCTACACTTTTTGTATTCATTTCTACCGTCATTGTAAATTGATTGTCATTATCTGGTTCTCTTTTATATTATTTAGCGCTGAAATGCAATTATATTTTCATTTAATGTATTTGACGATGGGTTAGATGGAAGAAGGGACTCTTATAGTCCTAATCCTGCCCAAATAAAGCTGATTTGTTATTATTATTATTATGAAACGAGAAATGATGAAGATGAGCCATTGGCAAAAATTGACGTTAATGAAAGACAAACCCTAGTCAATATGAGTGAAGGAAAAATTTAAGATTGAATATTTGAGCATTTCCACACTTATATTGCCTCGGAAATAACAGACATTAGCATCATCGGAACAAGAATTGTACTTTTTGCGATCATTCACCATGTGCGCTTTCAATAGATAATCGAAATAAACATTTGACACAACTCCCAAAATGAAAAAAGCATCAAAAAACGTAAATGAGTGCAGTTATTGTAACTGTTCAAAAAATATATTGTGATTTAGAGAGATCAATTTAAATTTTTCTTAAGTTGCTGGTTACTTCATCGAAGTTTGATATGGAGTATGGTTTTGTACGTAGCGGGAAATTGGTCTTTGAAGCAAGATTGCATAGGCAGGTAGGCAAGAGGCAGGCATAGATTGCAAGCTTTTGAGGGCGTGGAGAATAATGAAAAAGGTGAAATGAACGGAAAGGAAACAATGAAGAATTACTGAACGTTGTGGAAAAGGGGAAAAGATTGTTGGCAGAGACAAAATGTGGATTTTGACTAGGGATTGAATATTAGAGGCTATGACAGAAGAGGGAACGTTAGGCAGACGAGGGAAGGGTAAGAAAACGATCGAGGACGAAATACGAAGCATGATGGACAGAATTGATGGGGGTAGAAAATTTACGATAGAGAATTGGAGTTTATTATGGCGTCTCTTTTCAGGTAGAGTTTTCTTAGGAGAAGCTAAGATGTGTATCATTATTTTCCGACTCCATTCCAAACCTACCTTAGACGGTAAAAAACCTAGTAATGACTAGTAACTCTTGCAAGAAAGGTTACAGTTACTTTTGATAAAACTTTGAAAGCGGGCTTAAGTCATGAGTTTATTGCGAGAAGACTTCACTGCGCTAATTATATGCACAACGCTACTCGTTTAAATGAGACTAGGTGATGCGCGAAAATGCGATAACCAGTAATTATGCTTACTACACGTAATCAACTAAAGTATACCTGTATATACTGGAGCAGTATGAAAATATTATTTCCTAAAATTTTACACCTTACTATGTGTACTATAAGGTTTTGGAAAAGGTTGGTCTTGGAAATTAGAGCAGCTACAATAGTTATCAAATGATTATAATTAAAAGTCGTCAATAAATATTTTCGACTACCAAAAATATGAATTAGTTGTGCCAAAACTCATTCAGAATACTATATATAGTGTGAGTTTGAAATAAAGAAGAAATGATTACAGAAATATTAACGATTACTTAGTGATAATAACGAGTGAATTACAAGAAATGGTTAAGATTATCCATGTGTGGCGAATGGTTATTGAATATGATTAATGATTAGATCACCAAGAATGGTTACATTTGTCCATATGTGGGGATTATGATAAGAAAAAATACCTAAAAACTAATGGATGGTGGTGACTCATTTTCTGACCTTCACTGAAATGCAAATAGTAAATATAGGTGTGCAACATGGGAGATAACCCCTCATCGTTTTAAAAATCATTAAAATCAAGACGACAGCATCAAAGTGATTGACCTTTGACCCCATTACGGGCGGCTGCTTGGGGGGAAATATCTCTGCGCTCGGGTCGCGGCACCCGACCTCGCGACATCCGAATCAGTTTACAGCTCCGACGCCATCGATGATCACGGTGATGAGAGCTTGAAATTGTCAAGAGAGTTCCACTCCACAGTCGTGTGCCCTACATACGCCTCTTTCAAAACCCCTTCGCCTAAAGCCTCGCGCAAATTCCTCGCAGTCAACTAGGAAGAAGAGGATGAATTCAATCATCAGGCCGGCTATAAGGTTGTGAAGTCCAGGAAAGCTATACTGCTCACGAAAAACGGCTAATAAATCACTAAGCCGGCTCTAGCCTTACAACTTGATTTTGCCAAAATGTTTTCCTTCACTTCATAGATATTGAAAAAAATAATTTCTAATAAATTTAGTGCTGCCCATAATGTAGATTTTTAAGAAATATATGATCGTCATGAAATGATATACGAAATCGGATAGAATATACGAGGAATTTAAGAAGGAAATAATATGGGTCGAATAAGTTCACGCGATATGCAGTTACGAATTAATAGACGTCGAGGAGCGTCTAACCTAAAAATTTAATCTACCAGTTATGGTAGGCTACTAAAAGAAGTGCCACTTATCAGTACCTTAAAATGTATAAAATTGACCATCCCATTCAAGACAACGGTTATTAAACGTCTAAGTTTCAGTTGGTATAGGAAGAGAAGATACTCTTTTGGCGTTACAATAGGTAAATATAAATGAAACAGAACTCTTGAAGGCATCACTTAAGAGCAAAAAGAAAACGCTTGCCGGATAAAATATAGAATTGAATACATTTTTAAATCGACCTCTCTTGTGAAGACACATTCGCAAACGTCGACATTTCATTTTGCATAAGAATTTAATAAACTTTCTTGATGGCGTGAACATTTAGGTTCTGTCCCAAAAATAATTAGAATAAATCTGAAAAAAATGTATTGCAGATCAAAGTAAATATTACTTAAAATCATGAAAATGATACCTTTTTGCATCGACACACCGATACTAGCGCCTCTTCCTGTCGCGGTATGCTTCCTGAAAGGCGTCGCCTGGAATTTCGTTCAGGCACCTTGTCACGGCCTCTTCTTTAGAGTCGGAAGAGACTATTCGGTTCATTCTATTTATCTCTTTAAAAGAACCTGTAGGAAGACGAGATGAAAGAGTCCGGTTGAAGTCATTAATACAGGAGAAGAGTAAGAACCTGGTACGAATTAAAAATCTTCTGAACTAAAAAAATGGTTGAAAACTGCGGTTTTCAAACTTTCGTATTCCGGCCCTTAAGTGTGGTATATTTTGGCGAAAATTGTGGATGGAGAAGTTAAAGCCCCGTAACGGAACTCGCTGTCGCCCTCGTCACAAACTCCCTCCCCGGCTGAAAATAATGCATTTCGTTACAGTCAAATCAATTCCAAACCTCTCTCTCTCTCTTACGCGCGCGTGAGAGAGGGCAAGCATACTGCAACTTCATTTGTCTCCATTGAGTTGAATCTCTCCTCCAGCAATCAACTCTCAATCATTCCACGCCGAGCTTTTGAAAAATCCTCGATTTATCACAGTCGGTTGCCGGGGCTACGGCCTGCACGGTACCCGTAACGTAACAAAATCATCGCGAATATCGGTCTCTCAATATCGAATTATTTTTTTATATCGATCGATTTCTAGTTCGACCCCAGGCGGAATGCCTGGCATTTTTAAAGTGGAGTGCATGCTCAGAGAATGCGTGTGCGTCCGTACCCGGAGGACACAGCGCACCCGTGGCTTCCGATGAGAGTGTCGAAAGGTGGCTGAGGGAGGGCCACGGTAGCAGAGCCGTCCCCAGAGTAGTGCCGCCCCTGGGTGATTGTTTTTGAACGAATCATTTTCGTCATCAGCGGAAATCATTCCGACCACAGGCTTAGTTCGGCGAAGCTCTGCAAAGCAATGTCTCTCATCTGTTTTCGTCTTAATGTCGCGCAGTGGTTATCACGCCTCCCCCTATCCGTTTCATTGGTCTATCTCATCCGCAATGCTATTCCCGTACGTGTATTCCTTGCACAAATCTTTCGAACCTGCGGGCGAGTGGTAGGTAAATGTGTTCGCCAAATTGAATTAGAAAATTTTTCCGCCTGGCATTAAGTTTTTAGTATTATTACTATGTGGTAGTTTATCCTTTAAAGTTAATTTTTTTGGATGGGCGCATACAGTTTAGCCTAACAAGACGAAACCTGACACTAATATAAAGCATTCTGTGTTCCTCCAATTTTCTTCCTCCCTTTATTCCGTTCAATCCTTTTCCTAACTCTTTATCCCAAGCCAAAGCTCATCCCCTCTATCACAGTCTTCAGAATTCTTTCGTCAATCAAAACGCTCTAAATCCATTCATATTTCCTGTCTCCTTTTGATTTATCTTAACAGTCCCCGCTCCCTGCCACTATTCCAAGCACTTCCTCGTTTGTTTGCATTTCTGTTCATTTCATCTTTTCCACACCAAAACTATCTCAAAAGCCTCCAATCTACGCCTATCATGTTGCTTCAATTACCAAGTTGCCAATGCGTACAAAACTACGCTCCACGCCAAGATCTCAGCTCACTATTTAAACCGATGAGTAATTTCAGTGGCAAATATGAAAAAAGTTTCTCATCAATCAGCAATCGAAGATTTATGAGGGATGTTCTCATTTAGTGTTACTACCATATCCCCTTCGTCCCTGGGGATCGATGTAGTGGCTTTCCACTCCGAGGGCTTTGGTTTGAATTCCGGTGGTTACAGAATTTTTCAGAGGTATTCTTATTCCTACTTGGGATATCATGCGGAGAATTAGAAGAACGTCTTCCGTCGGTCGGGACGTTAAACTCTGTGACCCTTAAGGCACCATCCCTTAATATAGAAGGCTAAGCCCGACGTTTCGAGATTCTCTCTACTCCCATTCCTTGAACATCATGCCTTCGCCAAATGACCCACCTTTTCCTTAAGGTGTGAACGAGTTCAAACAATAAAATCGTCTTGTTAAGAATTTTATTGGCGGCTATCGTAATATTTCTGAGTTAATTGGTCATTCATGCTCCGAATATCTGGTTAATTGTAGCTTAAACCGAAAGTTTCATTTGGATAACCGTTTTAAATGACTGCCGAAAGTCAGGCAGGAACCTTCTCACCTCACGGGAACGCATCCGATGATTTTTAGAGAGTCCCTGAGAGGAGAATGGTGAGTATTACGAGAGAAAGGGTCATGGATTATGGATGGAATGAGATCTCCGGGCTGGTTAAGGAAACTGGAAGTGGGCGTCGGGTGCAAGGGTTTTTTTTGAAGGAGGATTGGGAAAACCCGTTATTTTTTCCATTCCATTGGTTCGTTGAAATTTTCTCCTCAACGGGTCCCGAAAGGTCAGATAACTCAACACTGCGTCCTTTGATTACACTACTAATCACCCGATAAACGATTTCGGTTTCTTCCCATTAATTGCATTACGTTTCTCATTTTTATCTTCATCATCTTCAACTTGAAGATATTAAGGAGTTTGGCACGCGACCGTGCGAGTTAAATTCTCGGTGAAATTTCACTTACTTTGACAAGTTTTTCGTCTGTTGAAAAAATCAATGCCTTCGCTTACAAAACTCCCAGGCTATTGAAAAGTAAAATTAATGCTCTAAAGCTGCATAGAAGTCGTAGGAAAGAGTTTTCATGAGTACAAGGTGTGATCAAAAAAAGACAGGACGTATGGTGTGATGTGGATTTCAATACACGGTTTATTAACTTGGCCATTCAATGATTTTTTCGTGGAAGGATTATTTATAAGATTTTTAACTTTAATATTGCATGTTAATTTTTTAGCCAAGTTTTCTCAATTTTCCATTCTGATATTTTGTACAAACACACGTGGGTATCATATTATATCTATCTTTGAATGTAATTTGCTCTTCTTTCTTTTGAAATAACTTCCTATCTAAAATAGATACATATTGGTTTTATTTCTATTTGTTCATTATCTCTGTATTTTTATTCGGAGGATAAATATTTTAACAGTAGTGGATTGAATTAACTGTCGTGTCTCGATCTTCTATATGCAGTAACACTCGAGATAATACTAATGCACCCCTCAAATGTTTTAATGTCAGCCACAACAAAACTGACCCAAATGTTTTACTTGTGCTCGTGTTTGCAACCATCTATCTCTTATTCTGAAAGGTATTTCTGCTCTAGGGAAATTCAGAGTCAATTGAAAATTTTTCCCTCTTGATATTTAAAGACTATTTGAGACCCTCTTGAGTATTTAAACTGTTAATTTTATGAATGAGTCTGTTACGTGTTTTATTTATTTGACATTGTCCAGTGCCTAGATGAACTCTTGAAATAAATATTATTTTACTATTGTTATTTATTTTTCGTGATGCCTTTGTCATTTTTAATCACTATGGTCGCCGTTTTGTACTTCAATACTTACACCATATCTTCACTAAAATTTCCTAAAGAGAGGTGGGAAATGGCATGGAGAGTTAAGGGTTAGAAAGTAAATCGAGAGAAGAGGACAATGAATTCCTATGACGACATAAAGCCTGACAATATTGACAGGAGGATTGTAAATATCAGTCATATGGAAGAGAAAACGTGGTGCAATCTCTGGCAAAGCCCTTTGTACTTTCAGGGACATAATTGAAGAGCGAAGGAATTGATTGTCATCGGTGTTTCTCATCCACTATCCAACTTGCTTTGTCGTGAGCCCAGTCTTCGACGATAGTAAGATGACGAATGACGTACGAGAATAATGCGAATACTTGTTCCACGAACCCAGTCCTTTTCGCCCTCTTTTTTTTGTTTGGTGGTTTCCATGCCCATTTCTTTTCCCGCCATTGTGAATGATTTTTGGTGTTTGCTCACGAGCTTTTATGCCTATATACTATGTCTGTTGAGTGTTTTCGAATTTCCTCTTTAGCTCACTCTTTCTTCCTTTGGGATGCGGATTCCGCATTGCTCTCCATTTTCTCCATCCTCTATTCACGTCTCCAAGTGTGCTTCCAGCTGCTGCTGTTTTCAAAATCTCATCTCAGCAGTCTTTCGGTTCCCTTTTCATATAGGATTCGGCAGGGTTCGATTTTCATTTCCTTGTAGTCGTGTCTGTACTATTGCGATTTGATTCAACTGCGTCGAGGTGAAAGTTTCAAATATTTCAAGTTCATGCAACTATCCTTTTCTACTCTTCCTAAAATTGTTATTTTCCTAGTTAAATAATTTACATTGTAAAAACATGTAATGTTTGCTCATATCGCCTCGCTTTCATCAGTTTGTTGAACGCTTGTTTACTATATCCTCATAGATTTAAGAACATTTCATACTTTTGCATAGGCTTTGATTTGAGTGATTTAACATACTGTGTTTTTATCATATATGGCATATCATACCCAATCCGGGTGTAGGAACGCTTCAGTATGCTGCTATGATCTATTAATAAGATTCGTATATGCTCACCTGCTCAGAAAAACATTGACTTATAGAAGGAAGGACCCTGGAAAGTTTTATTTTCTTGGAAGGTTCACTGTGATCAGTTAAATTTTCCAGAAATAATTATTTTTAACGGAATCCCGAAAAATTTCTATCTAGTAAGTTTTACTATGCAGGACATTTTTTTTCAATTTTATTAAAGTTTAAAAAAAATTATCTAATGTTGTATATTTAAACGCATATACACATCCACATACATAAACGTGATCTCACAATTACTCTCTGTCCCCCCAGTATCTAGGCTATTGCCACCTCAGTTTAATTAATTAAGATCTGTGATAGATTGATGGATGGGCCTGTGCTGAAACCATCTCTCTTTCTAGGTCTACCAACTTTCCATCTTCATTTTGGTTATTCATTTAAGTGGTGCTACTGGCAGTTTGCTTTTCAACATGAGTTTGAATTGATTGCGCCATCTTCTTCCTTTGTATTCTTCGGTGTGGTCGTTGTGTGATGCATTTTTAATTCTTTCGGAGATTTACGTCACTTCTTTTCCTATCAACACGGAACAGACTTTAACGAATCTGAGGAATTGCATTCTTCCAACTTTCTTTACTACTCTCTAACCGGGTGCCCATTTTGCACTTTCATGTATATAATAGTGTTGGAACAGTTGACATTTTGCAACGTTTAATGAAGTTCATCCCTTCTAGTTTTTTTCTCTGGATTTTATTGATTGATCCGCATGAGAACTTTTATGAAACTTTATAGTTTAATATTCCATTCAGCAATGTAGGAGAATGCGATATTGTATTTCAGTTAAGTAAAATAGTTTTCCAATTGTAGTTTTTGGATTTTCAGGAGCTTAAAACTATAATGAAATAAAAATAAAATAATTCGATACTGTTTAGCTGTCTTATTTTTTCTAGACGTCTTGTTCCCTTTTGTATTAACATGTCTATCCACATATTTGTCGTTCAAAGATTAAATGAAAAAATTAGCTCGAGAAACTAATCACCTAAAACTAATGACTTTTCTTGAATTTTCTCGATCTGGGTCGTTTAGTCGAGCCGCGTTATGAAGTATTCATTTCATTCAGTCGTAAAAATTTAATTAAAAAACAAAATATTGAATTAGTTCCAATTATATAATCGGAAATGAGTTTTATTACAGAATTTGCAAGCGACAAAAAACGAAATGGAAGGAGAAGAAACAGGTAATTTTGTCGCTTGTCATTCCATTTGGTTTTACTTTCAAATTGTGTAGTATGACGAATTTGTGCCCTATCAATAACTCTTATATCTCGCCTTATCCCTCCAACCAAGAAGAAACCTCTTCTCTTTTCCCTGATACCTGTACATCCCTGTGATGCCTCACTTACCCAACATTGTAAACGACACCCGATGTCGAAACTACAACAAACAGAATATATTAGGTGTACAAGTATATGAAGTGATTCTGATACTTTGCAGGGAACTATATCACTCCCACCGAGTGAAGCCTAAAACAGTTTCCAATTAAATTAAATTTTTGAAAGGTTTATTATGGGAATAAATAATTTATGACCACTCTACATTTAACAGTCCTCGTTTGATGAATGGAAATTCGCCAATAGAGAATTAAGTTATCACTTTGTATTGTTCATTTTATTGTGCATTAATTCAAACCAAGGCTACCTTTCATTAATAATATCAACATTCCATGAGTTGTGATTCTGCAAGTGCGAATTTCGATCAATTTTCCCCATAAATGCACCCATTGTGAGTAAACCGTTATTTACAGCATTTCAATTCCGGTTTTGAATTTTAATTTTAACTACCTACTATTACTTCTATCGATGAGAAATATATCCAAGTGCCCTAGAGTAAATTTTTCATCTATCACTTCACACGGAAATAATTATTCAGCACATTATAAAAACTCTTTTAAGCTTAAATATTAATACACATCATAGCCTTACCCATAACCATAAAAAGAATATGTGGTATATGTATGCATTAGTCAACGCTATCTAAATGTGGAATTTTTCTTCTTAGCTCCGTGAATTTCATGCATGGCATTCTATTGAAAGAGATAGCTAAATGGTTTCAAAACTAATGACATAGTTGGCCAGTACGTTATGAATATTAACCTTTTTCAAAATGAGATTGGCTAATATTTTGGTACCTCTTTTTGGAAATCAACTGCTGCCAAAAATGACTAATTAAGGCCAGTGTCGAATTTTTGCTTTGGAAAAGGTCCATAGTCAATTGTTAAAAAAACTAGAGCTTGTTAAAATTGCACCCATTCTGTCAAAATTATAATTTCAGATAGGAGGCCGTAATTTGGCTTGACTTTTATTGTATCTGTAAGAGTTTGCATTTTTTGTGGTACGATAGGCGTAAATTAGTTTTTCCGAATTTATTGAATTCAAGACCTCATCTCATTGAAGATGTACATATTCTTTCATTACAAATGGTGATGCTGACATTTAACGAAAATAATGATGATGAGATGATTTTGCAAGGTGATGGATTTCAAACTGGACCAAGTCCGGGAAAAATAAATTTTATGCGGAAAAAGAAAGTTCTAATTTTCGTAGCAACACGAAATGGATTCACGTTATTTCATCAGAATACAGTTAGCCGTATCTTTGTATTCTTTGTTTCTGCTCAAATAATATAAATGCATACGTAGTTTTTCAGTGTCCTACATAAAATATATTAATTTTCTTGCGTAAAGATTTCTTTCCTACTTTTCTTTTCCAAATGAGGTAAACGTATATTTTCGTCCATTTTTTTAGCTGACGCGTTTATTTTTCCAAGGAGAAAAAAACGCAATGGCATGCAGTGAAAACTTTAGAAAACCTTTTACGAGTTGGAAAGCATTTAAAAGAATAAATAAAGAATAATTTATAATTTTCATCCTGCAAATATGGTTTTAAATCGTTTTAATTAGGAAAGTGATCGCTCTCATTTAGAGATAGCAACATATCTTCTAGTTGACAATTTTATTCACTGAAGACAGCAATTATTCTGGGCTATTCAAAAAGATTATGATATACATACTCGGGCATGGGTAAAGCTTCGATTTTTAACTTAAAATTTCCAATTTTTGACATATCTCGTGTACAAGGCGGCATATTTTTTCCTTAATAATTAAATGCAGCTGAGTTATTTCCATTGGGTTAATCGCAATCATAAATCTTGAACATTTAGTAAATGCATATTCTCACGTAATTAGGATGAAAAATATTACTGAACACTCTAAGCCGTAATTAGCAAGACTGTAAATGACAGATATTTACTTCGATTATTAAAGTGACGTTATCGACCATTATCGTCGATAGATAGATAGATAGATAGATACCTCTCCCGTGTATTGGGAGATCCGTGATTTTTTCATCGTAATTTTGTATCTTAAGTTCGGCTTGCTTACGAGAATGTGCGGTTAGTAATATCAATTTTGAGTTTTAACTAAAGCTAACAACATTCCCCAACGTGGTTGAGAGAGCGACGCTCCTCATATGGTCCCAAGCTGGGATTTTACACTGACGACGTATCTATCAGTAAAATATCAAATGGCATTCAATTTATGTGAATGTGATGATGGTGGACGATGTATTCTATGCTGTCAATGCACACAATCGACTCTCTTTCTCTCTCTCCCTTGCAGGTGGAGCCGGGGGCGGCGAGGATGATGGTGGCGGTGGGGGCGGCGACGGGGACGGCGAGGGAGGCTCATCCACGCCCGCTTCGCCTTCGGCATCGGCAGAGGCGGAGGCGCGGCGGAAGGCCCTCGCCAGCCGGGTGCGGCAGGTGCTTTCCTCCGGGCCGCTCCTCGCCCAGGCGTAAGTACGGGTGCCACACCCGGGGCGCTGCTCCTTCCTTCACCATTCGGATATTAATCGCTTCGCAGCCTCCCGAAAAATTATTATTTCTGAATGCCCAAGTTGTAAAGCTCGCCTATAAACGAGCTATCTAATTTCAGAAACTACCATAGCGTGCCTAGCTACGGTTGTTGGTCTCAGTTTTAATGTAGGTATATCCTTCGCGCTGTGTTAGTAACTTTAAACGTCCTGTGAAAGTAACTGTGTTACTGTTGCTGTGCGACTTCTACTGTTAATTGTCACTGAATTGCTGTTACTACTGTGTGACTATCAATGTGTAAATTTTAGTGACCCGATCTATTCTTAGAATGGCGCCACAGTATGGAGTGTACTTGTAGTCTTCGGGTAGGTTGCCTTGCCTCATACTTTAAGTTAGTTCAAATCGAGGTGCGTTAGAATAAATCGAAATGGGTTGCTTAGGCAGAGTTTCCTTTCTTTTATTGTTTCGCAAACGCTGACCCAAATACTTTATGTATATCCTCGTTGGCTATACTCGGTTAATCTTCGCAGGCAATAGTCCACCATGCATGCTTTCGTCTAGATATATTTTTACGCGTTAAAAGACGGGTATATTGGTTTCATATTGATTTGAAAGATTGTAAAAAAACACCAATGCCATAATCGGAAACGAGTGGAGATTTATAATAAATTACTATCGTTAAGAGTGTCGTATAATCTCGCATCTACTGAAACCTATGAACTGAACTGAGTCTTAAACTACGTGAATTGATTGTGCCATGTATTTTTCTCCATTTTCGTGTTGTTCTAACTTTTCCAGATTCGTTCGGATTTTTAACCCACAAAATAGAAAATGTCCTGATTTTGATGCATAGTCCTCAGTGAACAGTCTCTCCCACTCCCACCCCCCCGCACCACGAGATATCCTCCCAGTCGCGCCTCACCCGGAGGAAACACGACTCGAGCCTTTCATTTCGTCGCGTCCCGCTCCCCTGTGTCTAAGTGGGTGCGAGGTTGAGGGGGGAACCTTGCGGTAGGGCTTCTGAGGTGAAAATGAAGTAGAGAAACGAGGTTTTGTAGAAATTTCCGCACGCTTCCCCGGTGGGAGATGCAGGAGTTAAAGGGCGTGGTGATGGGTGGTGGGGGGGGGAGGATTTGAAAGAGGGTTTCCGAGGATGAGGGGAAAATTGAATTCTAGGAATTCGGTCCCGTCCGCTCCTAACCCTCAACCCAAACCTATTCGGATCGCTTGTAAATGTTTGGGTGGGGAGACATTCTACCGCCGCTCCGAGCGGATTTATCATTTCTCCATGCGTGTGGAAAATATTAACTCCTCGCGGAAGGGCTCCAGCCCACTTCTCCGGCTCAACTGGGCCCTAAAGCTCAAGCACCGCTTCACAGGGTGGAGAACCAAGGGGTGGTAAAATTTACAACCTCAGGTCGAGTGAACTGTGTAATTTTGTATTATTTATAATTTGTAAATCGGCGCCTATAATAATTGACTTAATGCCTATAACCAACCGACGTCTTAAGAAATGACAGATGAGGTTAAGAGCCTAATCGAAATGAGCGAATATTATATGCCAAAAAGATCGGTGAAACCGTAAGCCTCGGAAAACCCCACCCACTCAGCTACCGCCGCACCTGTGACAACATACCCGTAATTCACTGAACATTTGAAGCAATTGTCTTTTCTTTCGTAAACTTTAATGGGGTCAGCGAACTTCATTAGCATTTTCAGAATTGAATCAATGGACGGCCATTTAATATTTTTATTCTACCTACTATTTATTTACATGATATAGATTTGTTCCGACGCGCCCGAAATGAAAGTATGAGGGAATATTTTGTACATTTGTTGGTCAAGAAATATTGGTCTCATCACTATTGTATTGTTACGATCAATGGTCTAATTTCATGGAAGGTATATTCATACAGAGCCCAGATGTTTTATTTTAATTGATGTCGGTATTATATCGTAACGATCTAGCTCCTTATTTCCAACCGTGTAAGTGATATTGAAGTTGGGCTTCCCAAACAATCAATACTACAAGAAATGTGACGTAAAGTTTGCTGCATTCATCAAATTGAATAACGTTTTAAGGTCTTTCTCACCATGTTGTTACAACCAAGTAAAAAAATATATTTTGGAAAAGTGAAGAGTCAGGCGTGATGTTGTGGAATCGAGGCAATAAAAACTTTGTGGCAATTTTCCACAATTACACTTTAATTGTGGAAAATTTCAGCAAAGTTTTTATTATTAAAATATTTTTTATTTTAAGATGCTAGTTCAGGGTACACAAGTTTCCTCTTAATATTTTTTTTGTCGTTTCCGAAAAAATTGTCATGTTTGAAAAGTTCAATTATATTGAATATTTGTTCTTATTTTAAATATTGAAAGAAATATTTAAACTTAAACTTATTTCTTCAGCGGATGGTTTTTGAGTTCTACGTTGTGTAGGTTGTGAGATTATTTCTTTAAGCCTTCAAAAACTATTTTGTTTTCATTTTACCTCGCTGATCAAAATTCACTAAAATGCACTCTTTTTCCTCAAAATGTCATGAATGTTGCTTGAGATGAGGTTGAAGTATATCCCCCTCTCGTAAGGACTGTATTTTCTACTTGGATTTCAAGGACTATTTTCTACTTTATATTGTCTATTCACAGCAACAAATAGATCAAAATGAGATGAGGCTTGGTTTTCAAAAAAAAGGTTCACACATCTCCATCTTTGACTTGAATTTCTTATGCTGCATCTTTCTTCGGCAGATTATTTTAGAAAATATCTCGAGTTTTGTCTTATAAAATTGCCGTAGGAATACAATGATGCTTTAAAAATTTTAATTTTTCGAAAGAATTTCAGCCGTTGATTATTTCTTCGGTTAGTTAAACAGATGTAACTTTGAAAAAGCACTCCCCTAGATGCAGAATGAAAAAAAAATCAGGTGGAGTGTTTTACATTGAATGAATTCCTGTTAGCATTCGAGGAGAACAGAGATTATGTACGTATCTGCCATCTGGAGGGAGCTATTACAACTATCAACGCCCCATCACTTATCATGACATTTTGCGCGTTCAAATTTTCATTAAATGAATTTTGATATCCATTGGTTCGATTCCTCTCCTTGACGACACTATTGGCTAAGTTCCTTTCCAATGATGCAAGAAACTGTTATTTCAATATTAATAAGATATCCTGGGTCATTAATAAAACGAAAGAGTTACTTTAATTCAATTAAATACTTTATCAGCAGTAAATCTTCACAATATCACAAAACATACATAGGGTGATAATAAATAGTCTTAGAAATAATTATGTAAAACTAATGTATTTTAGAATAAATTACTCACCACTTATCTTAATTTTTAAATTAATTTTCCAAAAGTCTCTCATTCACATGTTTTATCTATTATTTTATTATATATCAACATATTAGTGATATATATAATTATATATATATATATATATATATATATATATATATTCAAAATAGAATTGAAACTCTCGGTGTCTTACATGTCCATCCTTTAAATTTTCAGTGAGGTGTCATCGAGTCAACTCGACTTCTTCAGGATGCTTGACGAAAGAATTGAAAGCGTAAGTTCTTGAATATTTATATTATTCATATGGTAACGTAACAAACAATTTTTCGCATAATTATTAAAAAAAACATGCTGCATGAATTTCACCTTGCACGATGATTTCGAGGCGCAGGTTTTAATATGGAAAGATTGAAACCTGGCATTCTTGAGGAGATCCATATCTCGGTCAAGGTGATGTACGAGAGAAGGACACGTAAATTCCACTTACATCCCTTGCTTGAGTTTTTTACTCTATACAATTAGGGGGTGGGAAAGAGTTTAAGTATGTACTTCCATCACCTCTAGTGAGTCAGGACGAATGCGACCCCTATATTCCTCCATTTTGTTCTTAAAATATACCTGACGGAAAGGATGCTAAATATAGGGAATAATTGCATTTACCTGTATGCTTTGTCAATATCTGGTATTGTAAATGAGAAGGTTATCTCCTTCCCAGTGACCTTATGTTTCCCTTTCATCCTTAAATTGCTGTGGAGTCGGGAATAAAGGGCTGTGGAGTCGGGAAATAATTTTTTCTTTCGGAGTAAGACGCAATTTATCAATATGCATTGAAATACTTGTACATTTATTGTTATTCCTCCGCACATAGTAATGTAATTTTCCTTTTAATATTCTTCAAGTAGCTAAGTAAATAATCATTTCTTATAATAATAAAAATAATGTAATAAAGACGGCTAAAATAATGAATACTAAAACTTAAAATAATGAATAATAATTTAAAAATTTTTTTTTTCAAAAAACTATGATAAATAATTACTGACAATCTATCTCGTGCGTCATTAGTTAGCCAGTTGCTCGAAACAATTCTTAAACCAGGACAATAGAGTTGTCTAATTAGCTGTCTGTAAGCAGTGAGAATGTGTTTGATGTAAAGTTAATATGGCATGAATAACAAAAGCAGAAGTTTCAGAACACGATTCAAAATATCTTTCCATCGGGACACCTAAAAATTGTGCTCCCCCAGGCAGGAGGGGGGGGGCAGGCACTGAACTTAGCTCTGTCCTTCTGTAACGTTTACCTTAATTTTCCCACTACTTGACAATCTCATTACTTTGGTTTTCCTGGGATCAATTTTCATCCCGTACATTTTTAAATTTACATGAGATATACAGGTTTCAGTAGTAAACTCTGCAGGTCTGCATTGAATAATCATCCGTACATCGCAAAAGAAAAAATTAACAATTTTACTAGTTTTTGGGCGTATTTTATTCATTCCATCTCATTATGTTTGATAGCAACTCGTGATTTCTAAACGTAGAATTCTGGGGAATATATCATGGAAAAATACGTTTTATTAGTACAAAGACCTGTACATCCTTTTCAGAGTTTTAGTGATTCATACGAATACAAGCCTCTATTGTATGGAGCCCAAATCAAGAGACTTTATAGAAATCTTGATTCCGGCTATATAAAAGAAACTAAAAGCTCCAAAGATCTACATATCATTGCACTCAATTCTGAATGCAATCCTGGAAAAAAAGCTTTAAAGACTCTCTGTGCCTCATTTCTTTGCAAAATACTTAACGAACCCTCTTGGCAAATCTGGAATCATAAACATCCTGCGTCCAGGACTGTATGGATCCGAATACTGATCTGTGTATCAAAAGGATGAGTGGAGATTAGAGATTTTTGAGATGTGGGTATGTAGGGTACTGAAGAAAATAAATTGGATGGAGAATAAGTCTAAAATGGAGGAGGAAAAGAGGATATTACCACGGGACATTAGGACAATTCGGAGTAATTAGGTGGAGGAAATATTGAGAGGCGGTTTTATGTGGGGTGATGATAGAAGGAAGAAACATTTAGGTTTCGTGTAAGCAGGATATAGAAAGGAAGGGAGTAGTAGTTTTTTTGATGGTATTTAAGCTTGGTAGAAGGTATGAAGAACAGAAAGTAAAGCAAATTAGAAGGTCTACGCAACTGTTTGAACCAGGACTTAATTGACAGATTACATTTGAACGAATATCTTGCAAAGCAAGACGTTAAATTACTTAATCGACCGGGGTAAATTCAAGCGGGGATTAGATTGTGTAATCCAGTTCTAGTTATTTTAGCCATTGATAACTTTCTTCGAGTGCAGGACCTTAATTTTTTAAATGCACATCTCAAAAATGTATACTCTTTCAACTGATTGTTAAAAAATATAACTGAATATCTAATGGTGCGAATATATGTATTCAGTGATTAAATGAAGCTCAAAAGTATCGCCAAAACATTTTAACTTGTTTGTACCCGGCCTCTTTAACTTTCCTTAGACCCAAACAGGTCGAAGCAGTGAACATTTTCTCTTTATTTGTTTTACCATCGCATCTGAGGCACAGAAATGTAGGGTTTCGTAGCTCAAAGGTGAAAATCGAAACCCTTTCATCGGGGGATCAAGGATCGTCGTTCACACGTGCTAGTCTGGTCAGAGGCTCTGACGCCCACGCCGCCACACGTGGAGTTGATACGTTTTTGTGTGCCGTTGCTATGCGATGGCCTTACAACTAGCGCAAAAAAAGGAGGGAGCGTGGTAAATTTTTCCAATCAAAAAAATATTAACAAAACAGCCAACGGGTGGAGAAATATTTTTCGAAAAAAATGTGCGAATACGTATCAAAGGAAAACTCTTACTACCGTTGTAGCCATTACAATTTCAATCGAGCATTCGAAATTGTTTTTCCAAACAAATCGAGCGTGCAAATCGATAATTAAAATGGCTCTTTTCTCGATTATCTCGAAAGATATGATGTAAATTAAATTATTTTTTAATTAATGGCCCTTCGACGCATTAAAATGAATATTAAAGTTTAGTTCGGTTAATATTGTTTCAGAACCTTTTAAAGAAGTTGAACATAATCTTAAATGAAACATTTTTAGACTGGTAGAGGCTAGCTGATGATTGCTTTAATGTCATTTAAATTAATTATCCACCACATTAAGCTTGATGCGTATTTAAAAAATAACCAAATTAACAGTTAATGTTTCCCGAAAATGTTGGAATTCATCATCGATCCCACTCATATCAGCGTGTTTCTGGATGCACTTTAAGTACATCGCAGCTATTGGATACATCGTGATATCTTTACTCTAATCCCTGAAACGAAAAAATAAATTTGAGCTTCGTGTTTTGTATCACGCTTATTTTTTTTAACTTCATAAATGATATTAGAACGCGTCAAGTTTTTGCTATTTGGTTATTTATACTGTTGTTTATTCGAAAAAAAATCATCGCTAAACTACTACAAAAGAGTCATGGGATAAAATATAGGATGTTTATGATCATGCTTTCAAAGAAATGTGTCGCACACTTTAAAGACCGTTTCCAAATCAATCAATGTTTGAATAAGAAGTTGGTGGTCTGTCTAATTCATTAAATCTTTTGTTTCTGATATAAAATCATTTTCATGCATTATTCGTACCCCTTCTGGATGATTGAAACGCTGGCGAAGAGGAATTGTTCATTGCGGAAGTAGGAGATCTTTTTTAAGACTCAGAGGGTATTTAATGTATTTTTCCATCCCTCATATCATTAGTGTTAACAGTTTTTATCGAATAATCGTCTTATTTTATAACGAGTGGTCGATTTCCTTCGTCTCCTTTGCCTTAATTGTATGCATCACGTGCGCTTTTCGATAAGATGTGAGTGGGATGTAGGAAGTAATTGGAAAGCTTACTTAAAGAGTATTGGTGGCCCAGCGGAGAAAATGGTGAGCGAGATTGTACAGGTATATTCAAGAGATGCGATATTTGAAAAACATATGTATTAGAAAGCATTAAGTATTTTATGTTGTTATATAAACTATAACGTCCAGTCACGAAGAGGTCTAGGCAAATTTAAGGTTCTCAGGAGGAGAGTGGAATTATTTCTAGCGCGCAAGATATCACTAAGACATCCAACTGCATGGACAAACGAGGTATCAGATCACTCGGATTAAATGAGATAAATGAAATATGGGACTAATATACTTGGTGGTTCGAACTTTCAACGACTCTGTTTGCGGTCACAGCACAGCTGAGCCAAGAATAATGCACTGTTCCACTGTTAAGAGTGAACAAAGCATTATTATTTAATACGAAACGATCATGTTCGCCTTCCATGACATCAGGACTTATGCGACAAAATTGAGCAAAGCATGCAGAATTCGAGCACTCAAAAAATTTTGCGATAAATATTCCTTGTTATCACAAGGGTCGGATCCAAAGGGGGTTGCTTGGTGGGGTTCATGATCCTCCACTTGTGGTGTGATTTTGGTTGTACCAAAAATCCAAAAAGAGATACAATTAATACCTGACCTGACAATACGTGCTTGAATATCTGCTGTCTAAGAGTTTGAAATTATGTATGTAAAGCATTTTGCATTATTGTCTCCAAAATCATGTAAAGTTTTTGAAAATAACCGCTACTTCCTCCAAAGGGAAAACACTATGCGATTGCTTGTGTTCTTTATTAAATTCCTCTCCCCCCCCCACAAAATGTCATAGGTATTTTACGCAAATCGCTAGTATTTGCTTGCCATTACTTTCCCATGCATTTTACGATTTCCCTCAGTCACTAAATGCACGCCTCTTGTGAGTACCAACGCTTAAGACTAGACAGTGGCTAACATTCAGTAACATGGTTGTTGAATTAAGTGGTGGGGGATCAGCATGGGGTATTCAGCGTGTTGGAAGGGATCTGTTTTGTCCCAATAAGTCTTCTCTATTTCTTGTAATCCTTCCACCTTCCCCCGCTGTGGTTGCCTTCGTCTTTCTCCCAATCCTAAGGGATTTTTCCTTACCCCTCAACTTCAATTTCCGTCAAACCGCCAACCATAATCGTCACTTCGCATATACTTCGATCCTCCAAAGTACCTCTTACGTCTTCGCCTCGACCCAACTTCCGCTCACCCCGTCATCCCAGCCCCTCCTCTCACTGTCTCCTACCAATGCCAACACCGATGAGGGAATTTTCTTTTCCTCTCTCTCTCTCACGCTTCCTCTTACTACTTCCAGTTCCTTCTCCTTCTATCCTCATTCTCTTTTCCCCACCCCCTCTCGCGTCGATACATATGTATGAATTGTTGGGAATTAGTTTTACCCTCGGAATATGAATAAAATTCTCTCTTTGGCACTTACTATTATGTCGGAAGATTGTCCAATAGTCTTTCACATTAATGGGTGACAGTACATATCCTTGCCGTACACTTTCCTTAGTTCTTGCTAGCATTATAAGGCACTCTTTTGTCCTTATTAGGTATGATTCTGTTCAAGTTAACGTTGAGTGCGTGCATCCCTTAATGGATGTTTATTTTAAACCTCAAACTGACTACCATGAATTACATTTTCTGAAAAAATGGACCTTAAAATCTCTGTTGATAATGAAACTTGTTTCTGAGGGTCGTAATGTAATTATAATGCAAGATAGGGCACACTATCCCTCAAGTAGAGGCTCTTTCCGTCTGTCCTCGAGAAACTTTACATCTTATCTTTGATATGATGTTAGACTACGAGTGAGCACGTGAGATTCGTCGGAAATCATTTTTTTGTTTAGGTTTCCCTCATCACTTTCATATTCCTACAAATTACTTGCGCTAATAATTATCAAGCAAGACCGCTTATCTTCAAAATTTTCTCTGAATTGGTTTTCTGTCCTCCGAGTTGCTCTCGAAGAACTTAAGTGCACTGTGCTTGTTGCTCAATAAGTTGTCAACCAATCAGTGAAATGGCAGCTTTGCTCTTCGCTGCACTTTAACAAATACATAGGAGTTTTGAACATCCTACTTTGCATTCGTTTGTGCTTTTTATTTCAAATTTACCATGTTTTGGTCTTTTAAAATCATACGCCTTGTAATATTACGTGTATATAATAGTTATACTATTGAAAAATCATAAACATATTAATCAACCCGAAGGTCGGTATGTTAGATGACGATAGAGTTCACCCAGTACTTATCTGGAAGGCGTGTGAAATTCACAGATCAGGGTAGGTGGGAGTCATATTGTATAATATATATATATATATATATATATATATATATATATATATATATATATATATATATACATATATATATAATATAAGTCGTGCTGCTTTTTAAGGGAACATAAGGACAAATTGAATTTAATCTAAAACCTATGGGATAGTTAAATTGTGAAGAAGTTTTACTAAATTTCATCAAACATCCGACGTTGCAAGATCACCAGAAGAAGATATGATATTTAAGGCATTAATTTTATATGAACCAACCATTAAACAAATCGATGTGAAGTAAGTTTTGGACTCAAATCTGTAATCAACTTCACAGATTCATATAAAGCACTTTCACAATATATAAACCATAAAAGCTGCTACGTACCCTGAATTATTTGCATCTTTAAGATCTTCATTCTTCCATCCTCCCTTCATGCTATCTAAAATACCTTTTCTTTCTACATTCGCATTCCTATTGCAGTTTTAAGCATACCTTTGCGTCATAATTTCTTCTCTATCCACCTTTGTTTACCTTTTCCCGATTTCACCCTATAATTTACTCTTCTTTCCCATCACATCAAACACTTCATTCATCTCAATCAATGTCTAGTTTATTATTCCCATAATTTCCCTACCCAAAATGTCAACAAATATTAGCTAAGCTTTTTTCAAAAGGCAGGTTTGTCAATATTCCGACCCTATCAAAGTCTGATGCTTTTGCTCGCCGCGTGACACAATTGTAGGAGAAGCATCGTCATGGAGTGGACTGAACGTGACGAAGCGTGAAAATATTTTCATACCACGGTACATTATTTACGGACAACGATTCTTCTCTTTCCCTTCACAACCCGCCACCTCTTCCTTCTCATCTAAATTGTCCCAATGTAATGACATCGCAACATTAATATTCTTCGTGTCGTAAATATCATTCTTTCAATTTCAATATTGCAACTATTGTCCTTCTCATTAATAATATAAATAACTAATAATGTGGCCCGTTCGATTGGAATCGGGCAATTTGTTTCAACTTTTTTTGGAGTACCTTAATTTTAAACACCCAACACAATTTCGTTATTTTTTTACAAAATATGAGTTACATACCCTTCCTTTCCGTAGTTCTCTCCGCTCCCAAATTATTTTTTGTTGATAAATCTGTCCAATATTTTCCTCATCGGTTTCTCGTGTAGATACTCGTATTTCCTTGTTTGTTGGACCTTATGCAGATATCCAAGGATAGCTTCCAGTTAGCATCTTTCCTCGGCATAAATTGGGCAATAAAGGGCTCTGTGTATTGCCGTGTCCCCCTCCATCATGCATTCACACGTCCCCTCCTTTTTTTCCCAATTTAATTGATATATGATCTTAACACCCCATGTTCTGTTAAAATTTGCGTAATTTCTTTGTAAGTTTTAAAATTGATCATCATTCTTTCCTTCACACTAGTTTGGAATTGTCTGGTTATTTTCCCTTTTTTCTAATGGTTTTCATTCCCTTTCCCATTTATCCAGAAAATGCGCTCTTATAACCTTCCTGTTCCTGCACCGTTTCTCGGTTGGAGAAAAAGCTACATCTCCTAGAGTGGCCTCTTCCATCTGCTTCATCCGTGACTTGATTCTTCTTTCCTCTATTGAGGACGTTATTGGCTGTATCCCAGTTATTATTTGTAGAGCTCAATTGCAAAACGTATTGTTGCTCCCGGATATTGCAACTAGGCAAGATCTTTTGACCTCCTTCATATTCCTTCGAATTCTGCTGTAATTTAGCCTCTCTACCCACACCTCATAGCCGCATGCCAATATTGGGATGGTGACTCCGTTGTAGATAGTTCTTAAGCTACTTGTGGTGATGCCTAGTCTGTTTCTGCACAGCCTTCTTAAGTTGTTAAATATTTTCTTGTCCTTGCCTGCTGCTTAATTTTCGTGTTCTTGGAATGTTAGTCTGCCATCGAATTCAATGCCCAGGTATCTAAATGTGGAAACTCTTTTGACGTTTTGACCACGGATTTCGTAATAATATTTCCCCGAACACGACGTATTTGGTCTTATTAGCAGAAATTTTTAATTTTACTTTCGCACTATATGGCCACATTCCTTTGCGATGTTTTCTGTTTCTCTCCTGGAATTTGCAGGCATTGTTATCGCAACACTAAGCCCTTCATCTGTAGTTTTCAGGAAAGGATTGATCCAGCAGATCGTTCATGGCGATGTTTCAAAGAAAAGGACCGAGTATGGATCCCTGTGGTGCCCATTTTGTAATGTTCTTTTCGGCTTTAAAGTTCTTTAGTTGTGTTTTGGTTGCTCTATTTAAGAAATAATTTTTAATAACTTCTACTATTGGTCGCGGGATTTAATAACTTTTGAGTTGGTTTATGTAATGGCACCACCATAAGGAATCAAATGCCGCTTCGTAGTCTATGAATAAGGCCAACTTATACTTATATGTAGGATTTTTGATTGTCAGCAGCAGTTTCATTGCAGCGAGTGCGGTGGATCCACCTCTTCGGAATCCAAATTGGCTTTTGTTCAGTAGGTCCTCCTCTCACCAACTGCTTCTTCAATTTTGATTTTGACGACTCATTCGAATATTTTCTCCATATCGGGTAGTAGTGCTATTGGTCTGTGTGTTACCTGTATATTTGGGTAGTAGTGTTATTGGTCTGTATTAGGATCAGAAGGGTCTTTTTCGTTAGATTTTAAGAGGGTGCATGGGACACCTTTTTCCATGCTGCAGGCAAGTGCTTGTTTCTGCAACAGTCCTGTAGCGATCTAGTTAAGTAGTTGAGGGTTACCAATTCGGCTACTTAGATCAACTCGGCGTTTATGTTATCAATTCGGGGGCCTTTCTCATTTTCATCTCATTGATCGCGGTTCTTACTTCCTCATCAGTGATGTCTGTCACCGTACTTTGCAGGCAAGGGAGGTTAGCCTCACCCCTAATTACTTTCTTTTCTTCGGTGTCACGTTCTGCTGTGTCTTCCGGTACTAGTGTGTTGATGATGTTAGAAATGGTTTCATCCAGAAATAGAAGCTCCCCTTTGGCGATGGTCTTAGCCGAGTATGTTGGTGTAATTTTCAATTTTTCTCTAGCGATTTAATTTATTAACCTCCCCGGAAATTCCTCAATATTTGACAGAGGCATTGAGAAATATATTTTCTCAAAATTGTACTTCCCATTATGAGGACCGTGGTACTGGAATGAAATATTGACCAAAAGACTCAGGTTCTACTCAGGGTAATGTCTCTAACCATCCATAGCTCCGCCCAAGGTGTATGATTTGTCTGGTTCCAGCGGCCTATTCAAAGCTTTAAGTCGATTAACCACCCCTCTGAATACAGTCATATGATAGAACACTTTCAAATTCTTATGCTACTTAACTAAGATATTGACAACTTCTGAGTGATCTATTGCTATGAGCTTAATTTGTATTTAAAAATCATACCGACTCGTAGTTTTGATGTTCAGTTTTGAAAAATAGACCTGCACAACTTCTTGAAGGACTGAAGACGGTAGATGGAAACAAATAGCGCCCATTTTCTGTCCATGCTTGAGTTTCACTTACCAAATTGGCCTCAGTGTTTCATTAGGTCTATAAAGTATTCATCTATGAAATCCACGTTCAAATTGAATCATTATCGCCATCAGTATTTTAATCCTAAGATTGGTTAATTACAACCCTCCATTCTTCTCTGCTCAGTATTAATTCCATCACCACCCCGATATCTTCTCTGTATTAAGTCCTTCTTAATTCGTCCTATGCATTTGCCTCTCGGCCTTCCTCGCGGGATCTTCCCTTCAATTTTCTCTTCTGTTATGCTTCCAACCATTCCATAGTACCTCAAGGGGTGTCCAATCCATCCACTTTTTTATCGTTATTCATATTACATTACACTTCCTTATTCGACCTTCCTATATACTTTTTCACTCCTCACTTTCTGTCCATTTAGTCGTCAACATTCTACGCTACTGCACCAAGTTCAAAGGCTTCTACTATTCCTTGGTTCACTTTTCCAGCATTGCGTATCTACGTATCTAGTTCTTTCTTATATTATTTAGTACTATAATGTAATTATATTTCCATTTAATATATTTTACGATGGGTTAGATGGAAGAAGGGATTGCCGCTGTCCCAATCTCACTCGAATAACGCCGAATTATTATTATTTTGATCTCTGATAAACATGCTGCATACGAAAGTTTTGACAAACTGCTTCCTTATTGGCAACTTAAGCTTCTTTCACCAGAATAACCTCCTCTTCATGAACGCCTTCTTAGCCCTAGCTAACATTCTCTTGGTGTAGGTGAAATTTGTTAATTCCCAAATTATACTGCTGCCAAGGCAGATAAGAGATTCCACTTGCTCTATTTCCTCTTTTCAAATTGCAATATCGGTCTTCAGCTTTTCTCTTCCGCGCACAATAATTTTATTTTTCTTCTTTTTAATTGGATTAAATGTTGTAGTTTTATTTTGGTGTCTATTAATAATAGTCCTTTTGTCTCCAAATTGGTTACCCCTACCCAAAAAGACACTATCTCTATCTAGCTATTTATCAGTAGTTCTTCTATCCCGCTCTTGTCTCAACCCGTCCTCCCCTTTCTCCCCCACCCTCTTCCCAACTCGGAGTGTCTGCTTGAGAAGACGGTTTGGTCCACTCATGGGGGGAGTGGCAAGGGGGGGACTCGTGCGCCTGATCGATATTGCGTTGGACGGGTGTTCTGTGCGATGCCGCGGGAAAGTAACCCTGGCGAGGGGCGGGGGGTGTCTCGTCGTCGGAGGAGTGGCTCGAGAGGGGAGAGAGGGCCGGAAAGAAAGCCGGGGAAGAGGAAGAGTAGGAGAGGGGAGAGAGACGAAGGGATAGAAGCGAAAGGAGAGTGGTGTCGTACGTAAATGACGTCGAGCTACTTTCGGGAACTTCTAAACATTCCGTCGTAACGCCCGGCCGTGTTTGGGCACGCCCAATAATGATCCGTGACGTCCATGAATAGCCAGTAACGCTGAATCACCCTGTTGCGAAGCTTCCCTAAAACATCGTCACGTTGGAACCGACGTATTCCCTCCTGATGATAAGTTTTCATGATATCAATGCTTGGCCTGTGCACAATCGTTTGCAGAATGACTCACAAGAGATAACCGACTCCCTTAATCCCTCAGGGCATTCAATAGTCGACTCGTCGAAATAAATGAAATCAAGAAGAACAGATATAGGGAGGTTTTTAGGAGTGAAATTTGTGTAAAAGTAAAAATAATGGAGGGACAGTAAGTCGCAACCTGTCGTTTCCCCTGAGAGCTAGTTGTCCATTATTCCCGATGTAAGAGTTAAAACCACTTCGTCGGAGGTCGTTAGGAATAATGGGAACGTCGGTGATTCGTGAAGTCGTAATCACCTTTAAGGATGGGAAAAACCCTCTGCTCCACCCTTATCATCGAGTTTCCCGCGGAGATACACGTAACCCGCGTGGATCACGCCCCCACCCCCTCCCCCGATAACCTCCGTCTCGCGCTAAGCGGACCGTGGCGTAAATTTCTCACGGCGCACGTGCGGTGGGGGATGAGGAGAGAGGAGGGTGGAGGAGGACAGGGAGGGTGGCGGAGGGAAGGGTGAGGGGACTACTCCCACCCCTCTCTCCCGTATTTCCCCGTGCCCCGTATTTCCACCAGAGAGAGCAAAGAAGAGTGTGTTGACCCCGCGAGGGTTCGCGGTGGGATGCTGTGGACAGGGTGGACCGGGTTCTCCCCCTTCGCTCCCCGCCGTTGCATGGGAAGACGGTCGCATCGATCGGGCGTTCAGGGTGGAGAAGGGGGGAAAGGGGGTGGAGGTGGTAACGTAGGAATTCGGGGATTATATGTAGATGCGTATCCGCGAACTATCTAGATAAAATCTGGGATCGAAGCTCGAAAGGGTAACTGAGGGCTAGGTAGAACCTTTTACGCGTGTGAAAATTAAAGTCGTCTGCCCCAAATGTAACACCTCCCAGTTAGTTACACCTGTACGGTATAACTGGCTGGGAGGTATTACTTTTACAATATTTTTATTTTCTTCCTCGTGACAGTTGGCTACATCTTGCATAAATGTTTTTTTATCAATATTTAAAAGCTTCACGGTAACCTTTGACGACGACTCACGAAATATATGAGGTTTGTATAACCGTGTGTAATTAGTTTTCCTAAACATCTTCCCTTTTCTTAAATATAATCACGATGCGTTATTTTTACAAATATTACATAGAGCTGAAGTAAAAATTTCGAGAAAGAAAATGGCATTATTGACACACTAAATATAATCAATAGAAATCAGTAGGAAAATGAGCGCGCTCTACCTTCACTTATCAAACCGATCATCCAGTTCGGTATTTGACAGTAAAACCCTGTGTGCTATGTTGCGTTTTCAGACTATTTTCGTTAATTATTTAATATAAATCATGAATTATAAATTTTAGGTTATTTTTGTTCTTTATAATGTCATTGACATCACATACCATGCATGAAGCTCTTAATATTTACAACTTTTGCTATAACCAATGACAGCATTTCCGTGCAGCTCAAAAATTACTATGAAATTAGTTTCTAAAACTAAAAAGTATCAGTTGTTTGTTTGTAGGGCCTCAAGTACTGCACAAAATCGGCAGAACACGCATTAATGATGAAATTATGGGAAACGAGGAAAATATTCAGTTATCCATTTTTATTTCGCACAAGATTTGACCACGACACAAAACTCGCACAGGGGAATACTCGTATAGGAATGAATATACTTTAACATCAACATAGTAAATAGTAAACCTTCACTTCACAGATCGTTTTCGTGGATGATGTACTAACATACTCTGCTACAACCCTTTTTAAGTGCCTAACCGATGATTGTGTTAATGAATATGTAGATATAGTAACCAATGTAGTCGAAGAAGTTTACGAATGTACCAGGCCTCCCTAGGTTAATATTATTCTCAAAAAGAATTATTGATACTCCACATTACGTTGGTAGCTGGTCGATAATGATGGTTTAAGAGAAATGAATTTTTCAATTGATATTTTAAATAGCTCATTTTTTCATGTGTAATTATTGGCACCAAAAATAAGCATAAATTAAGCAGTCAAGTGGTAGAATATTCATATTACGTTTCATTGCTTTGATAAATATCCCAAACTTCCCGGCAAAGACAATTTCAAGCTGGTGCTCTTACAACCCTCGCCACATTTCTTCCTGGCGTTAATGACGTAGATGTAGATTAATACAACCATAAATCTCTTGCATTTCCGTGAGACTATGATTTCATACCAAACCTTAAAATTAAATGTGGTCCTTGGAAATACAATATTATATGGCTTCCATTTAAACTTCCCCATATCCAATGTGGCAGAGCGGTGGTAAACGGATATGTTTTGTAATTCCAAGGCTTGATTCGTTAATTAAAACCGAAATAATCCAAAATCGGTGGGGTTATTTTCGGGGAGTGCTCGGCGTTGCAAAATTTCTCTCTGGGTTCGCATGAATGGGATTAAAATTCGTAGCTTTCAGGTGTGCGCCGAAGGTCTCCGTCAATTTCACGGCCCATGTGGCATGGAGCACGCAATATTTATTGGATGAAATTCAATTTCGCTTTATTTGAAAAAGAGGGAAATTTGATGTGAAAAATAGAAATGCAATGCTCTTTGCATATTACTTTTTACATCAATGCTCGCAAAAATTTCAAAATTTCACAAAAATAATGAAATAAATTTATTAATTCTTTTCTATAATTCATAAAAGATTAATATTACCGGTTGTCGACCGTTTAATTTTGGCTTTGAATGGACGCAAAAAGGGCATGGCAACATTTCTCAGTCTCGCCTAACAAGACATGACCCGACACCCTCGTACCCTACTTAAAACTGTTCCTCAACTCCGCATACTTTCTTTCTGCCTTCCTTCATTTCGTCAAACATGCCTCACCTTTTCCTATCCCTACCTCGCTTGTCTAACGTTCTCTCCTCTATATCACAGTCTACAACATTCCATCTCCCGTCGAAAATCTCTGCATCCATCTTTCCTGCATTATTTGAATTTCTCCTTAACAATTCTCTTTCCTCCCCCGTCATGCCTAGACTTTCCTCGTTTGTTTTTCCTTTCCATCTATTTTTATTTTTCATCCTTTTCCGAACCCACATCTCAAAAGCCTCCAATCTTCTCCTGTAGTTATTTTAAAAGAATTTTTCATAGTTGTAGTGTTTTATTTTAGTCCAAAAATAAAATTCTTTCTTCTTCTGTTCCCCTTGAATTCGTTTCACTTTGGAATGCATTCAGTTTGTTCCCTCACAATTGTTGCAATTGATTGCGACATTTACGGAGTCATTCCACGTATAGACTTCATTATTCAACATTCTGTACGGAAGCCACAAAAATAAATTGCTCAATGAAGGCCTGGGGAGTTACCTGTAATATCCTCCAAAGCCTTGAAACCATACTGACAACTGCAAGGGGAAAAAATACGTCAGCAAACATAGCTGAATAATATGCCAATTATTGGCGTCAAGTCTTAACAAAAGCTTTTAATATTTAACATCAGTAAAAATTCATTTCAAATTAAGCAACATTTTATTCAATTTCAACCTCTTTTTGCGGGTTTAAATGATTGTAATAAATATTAATAAAACTGAAGCACTGAAACACTAGCCAGTTCTAAGGTAGAGAAAACTTAACTCCTTAATTGGATGAATCATTATGACATCTTAGAGCGATGGAAAACCTGTACAGTGAACTGACAGATATGAGAATACAAATCATTACGTTACCTGCTAGGGTACTGATCACAAGACAGTTGTTAGCATATTTACTTCTTTCACCTTAACATTATAGGTTTTAGTTAATGTTGGAGTTCTTTTTCTCAGTTCTTTGTATTTGAAATTGATACATTTATCAGAAGCAATTCCAGTAGTTGCACTATCTGATGTTGGCAGCACTAGGCTTAGCAATCATCTTTATTTTTCTGTAATATTAATTTAGTTCGCTAATATGATACATGCTATTTTTATCAATAAGTAGTACTCCAGGGATCTATGAAATTATTAAATTACTCATTTCACTATTTACCATAGAACTAGGCAAAACATATTACTGTACTTCTAGTTCGTGACTGACACCACCCAAAGTATCAATTATGTCCAAAGTTCATATCCTAATGACTCTTTACTTAACTCTACATGCTATCTGCCCGCATTTTAACCATTTCTAAAATACTTTTTATTTTCCTCCCTTTATATTGCTTTTTCAAACTTCTTCCCACAATCACCGTATTCAGTATATTTACCTTAGCATATTGCCTATCACTAAAAGCCTTTCACGCTCCATCTATCTTTAAAAAGCTTCGTAGAAGAATCACCTCGTTGAGCGTTGAGTCATAAAATAGCCATCCATTTTGCTACTCTGTGGCTTGCCTCTCATTGATAGGGGCCCCAAGTGCGGGGCTACCTCCGCACCGTTTTCCTTGGGAAAATGATCAATGAATATAAAATAAACCGTCTAGCTCTAATAGGCGCTTCATATTATTACTGCGCCTGCCCTTCAAATTTTTGTTCGCTCTCGAAAATTTAGCCCGTATTTAATGGTCATTTTGAAGATTTTTACCTTGGATCACACTCACGGATATGATACTAACGCCGTAAGATATCTCGTTCAAGATTCAGTCTCGCTGTTTTTAATGATGCTTTTATAATGAATTTCATTAGAAATGTTCCCCAAAAACTATATTTTATTGCTCTTACATGGCAACTCTTTAATAATAACAATAATATATCATTTTAGTAACTAGAAGTAAATATTAGTTTCTCAGATAAACAAGGGATAATTTTCAATTTGATCTGAGACAATATTTCAATATTTTGATGTTTGAGAACATGTTGAAAAATAATAAATCTTGAAAGACTTAAAATTAATATTTGCTGAATCATTTTTGATGTGAGATTAGATTGGACTAACCTCAATCATTCAATATAAAATCGAAAGATTTTTCAGCTAATTTCACCGACTTTAAGTTTGTACCATTGCATTAATCCATCCAAACTCTACATTAAACGGTATTCCACTTAAAAAAAAAAAAGAGTTTTACTGCATTTTGTCAGGCAAAGCCTTAGTGGTGGGATAGTTTGTGTCCATCCTAAATCTACTTTTAACAGTAGAGTATCTTGAAGAAATCATGACAATTGTGTATCAGCAATCATTGCATAGCGTGGTCGTATGTATCTTTTAATGTTTTCCTTACGGGGTGTTTATGTCGATGATAAATGGGTTAACGGAATGCGTAAATCATCCCTCACCTTGAAGAAAGCCCTCAATGATTGTTTCTTGTCTGGATGATTGCTCGTCCTAACTCAAATCGGAATGAAAATTTAATCGTCATCCAAAAGAATCGGACAAGTGTAATCAAATCCACGTTTAATTTCTCATGACAACCGCGTGGAAGTCAAAATTGAATGTTCTGTTATCGGTTCGCACCGTGCTGAACGTTGGCTTCTTTGTCCTCTCATCTCCAGAGCCCAATGACAGATGTATGGGAGCGACGCGCCCCTCTTCACCCACCCCCGTTCTCATCCTTTCCTTCGCCAAGCCACCCCGAGAAAAGATACCTACACATTTTCCCATACAGCCATTCCTGGGTCCCATTCTTCGCGAATATACGCGCGCACGCGCCCGATGAATAATGCCAGGAAGAAACTAAATATCTATCCCACAAGATCGGTAACGAAAAAGCGTACCCAGATCGAGGTTACGGGGGCGTGTCCCTTTATCAAACACCATAGGCTGCGTCAATCGCGTCAATCTCCGCATGTCCTGAGAAGAGAAATATGTTTTTCTGCGTTTTTCTTCGTGAATGAAGCGTGTTTATCTCACCTTGTTGTTTTCCTTCACGATATCTTTTAACTGCTTTCATTAAACTCGGCCGAAATTTTTCAAAACTAGCTGAAAATTAAATATCTATTCCTTTCTCTTTTTTTTAAACATTATATTATCCCAAACAACCAGAGGTAGCAGGGATGAAATCCAAACATTCATTTAGTATCCAGTACTCGAGTTGCAAATTTTATCTTTTCGAAAAAGGCACGAACATGAATTGAATAAGAAGTAAAAGGCTTTTGTATTTTGTCCGCTCTGGCATATACCGTTTTTTTTTAAACTGCCAATTCAAACATTCATGCTTTTCAATTGAAAATTTTTCCATCTCTAAGCAAATATATGTATATATTATTTTATAATTCCATTACCAAACTTATATTTGCTTTTACAAGTTCTCGTGGAAAAATTCCTTTTTATGACCAGTTTGTCAATGATTTTATATTTCATTGGGTATAATGTAATTGTATTCCATTTATTCAATTCATGGCATCCTTTGTTCAACAATAAAGAAAGGATTTGTCCGGACTGTAGCGAAATAACTATATTCTACATGTAATTCCTTATTACGAAAACTAAAAGAGGAGGAAAAGAAAGAATGTAAGTATCTTTCCTAAGAATGTTTTCAGGATGTGTTTGCTGATAGCTTAAATCATTTTTGAGAGTTCCAATGTATGAAGGTGGATTTAGAATACACACTTTACTGGATGTCTATTTATGTTATATATCCAATCGATGGATAGAAAGATTCATATTGGGTCGAGATTGAGAATAATGGAGCCTTTCTACCAACTGACCCCTAAATCGAATAAAGCAGGACACTATAGTAGGGTGCAAAGTGAAAATAGGAATGAAATCAATATCCTGCTGAAATTTGTGGATATATCAGTCAAATAATTTTCTCTGATTATAAGGCTAAATGGTATGAATTATTTATCCTGAAGAAAAATCCAGCTACATTAACTCCCCCTTCCTCTATTTCAAATAAGGAAAAGAGTTAGTTCGGAGAAAAGATAAAATACATGTATGTAAAGCCTTCTGATTAATGGGTAATAGTCGTATGAGCTGAAGAAATGTTGTTATGTGAGTAAGTGAGAGGTATAAATCTCGCCGATGATTCACATAAATAATAGGGGTTGGCCCAGGGATGAATTATTTCTTATATAGTCATGAATTGTAACATACTCTTTTTACGTCCTCTCAAATTGCTCTATTTCATAATTGTATGGTCAAATGAGGCCTCCCAACATCTACTAACGTAAGTTAAAAGTAAAGTAACTGATGATTTGATTTTACCAATACCCTTTTATCTTGTATCGCATCCTATGAAGAAATGTTCCTCAAAAAATTCCTGACAGGGTCAATGGACACTACCACTATCTTCAATGTTTCCGTTTTTACCACACGATATTATCTCTTTTTCGTCTCGTATGGAATATGAAAGCCTTTATTTCCTCCTTCCCTCAACTCATACCTAATGTAGCCCTGTAACCCTAGAAATCACTTTCACCTTAGTACAACACCACCTCTATCATCTTAACAACCCACCTTCACTGTCCTCTTCCTATTTCATCCAATTCACTCCTTTTCCCCCCACATAAAATAAAATAATCTTCATTAAATTCCTCTTAGTTTCAATTAATTCCTACGACTCCATTCTTAATATCCACCACATCGATCAGCTGAGGTCAATAATGGGTTCGTTAAAACATAAAGTGACCCAAAGAGTTATGTCTTTAATGGCTATAAAATTAGTGATAAATGCGTTTAAATGGAAAAATGGTCAATTCGAACGCGGTTATTGCTTATTTTA
This sequence comes from Hetaerina americana, assembly GCF_022747635.1. NCBI lineage: Eukaryota > Metazoa > Arthropoda > Insecta > Odonata > Calopterygidae > Hetaerina > Hetaerina americana. The sequence continues at coordinate 20,057,287 of NW_027286069.1, forward strand.
CTATCGTTGCCTCCTTCAAACAACAGCCAAAATACAATAAGACAAACAAAGACTACCAGATCTACAATTCTACCTGATTTCATGCCCCGGTATTCATATATACTATATATATATATATATATATATATATATATATATATATATATATATATATATATATATATATACATATATAATAATCTATATATATAATATAATCTATATATATATATATATATAATATATATAACTGGCAAAATGCCCTATCAATATATTTCTCGGTCACCTAAAAGCAAGCGAAGGTTTTTAACAATGAAAATGTTGTTGTAATTTTGCCTTAAATCGTATTATCGTGAGAGATATCAGGTGGTGTTTTATTAGGAGGGGCAAAGGAATTATGGTTGTACCGTTTGGTGACCTGTGTCCATCCAAAACCTACCTTAACCGATAAGTTATAAAAAATAATAAAAATCACAGTACCAATGTATTTATTTTTGTGGGATTTAGATTTAAAATATATAATGCAAAAAAATAACTTGATTGTTTACCATAAAATAATAATGCCAAACAGTGTTACATATTGAAACAAATGGATCAAATATTTTATAAAAAGTTTTCCCCTAATACCGAAAAAATCTCACTCATTTTGTTTGTATATATTTAATCACTGTTTTATATTTGAATTCTCTTTGGTGTTACTGATTCAATAAAAGTTTGTATTAATACCTTAAAAGTGGTTGCTTAGTGAAGTGAAATTAAGTTTCCAATACATTTTGACGCCTGATTTGGAGTGAGTGCGCGTGGCAATTAATCTTCTGGAGTATTTCTAGGTAATCCATCATATTTTTTAATAACTTTAATCAAAAGGAGAGAAGACACGTTGCTTTGATAGGTTTGCAATTTTTATAATACCCATTATATTTCAGTATGGAATAACGTGTCGCCATATTGGATAAATAGAAAAGCCACATATATAAACTGGATGAACATTTTAATCAGGATAGTAATTTAAAGTAAGTAAAAGCACTCTCCTTTCACCAACTAATGAGAATGTTTCACTCCAATGTTTTCACCACTGCTTAGGATCGTCAGTTGATTATCCAACGCATTAGTTAAACCATAGTCGTCTAAGTAGAAATTATGATACATAATAACTTGTGGAATATTATATTCATCCACACGATCGAAAAATTCCATCACGCAACAGGAGACATTTTTACTAAAAGATAATGCCCAATATTATGTTTGTTGCCACCTAAAAAGCTGGAACTTCAAGGCTAATCTCTAGGTCATCGAGGATAGTTCGTAATATCTCTCAAGGATAGCTGAAATAGTAAATGTACTGTGGAAACAAAATATTTTCTACAAATTATAAAAATAATACTTGAACTTCTTTTGAACTTTGAATCTCTTAGGAATCTTGAAATTTGAAGCTTGTTGGAATTCTCTATTGCAATCCTCAATTTTAGGGCGGGAGTATTTTCTACTGTGGGGATTGAAAATGTTTCTAAACTTAAAGGAAATTCCTTTTATGATAAACTAACAATAATATTGTTGTCTATTTTAAAGAAATCGGCTTCGAGTTACTGAACTAACGCACACATACTCGTATTGCGTCACCTAGCACACTCGTATCACACCCTTTCAAAGCTTCAAAAACAGTTCAGCATATAAAATGTTTTTATTTCGATGCTTGTTTTAAGGAAGATTAGTATTATAGTAACACAATCGTTATTATAAGGGTGATAAATCCTACGGGGGCTTTGAAAATGACTTAAGCTTTGCGCGTCAATGCCCAGTTCATTCTCTACTAAGTAAAATATATATGAAATATTTTATGTGACATTTCCATTTCAAAAACTTTCCTTAACGCAAAAATATGCTAATTGGGCCTTTTATGCATCCGCTTCATGGATAAACCTTTGCATATTTTGAAATAATCCAACTTTTTTAACTCAAATTAATAGTTTGAGTTTTGCTGTATTGGGAGGAAAGCGTTCAGCTCATCGATCACCAAGTCCATTGAAGATAATGTGAAAATGAAAATTAAAGAGGAGGATAAAATGCAGGGGTTTTTGAACTGGATTGCAATCCAATCCGTGGCCAAGTATTGGATATGTGCGGAAGGCAGATAAGACGGGTGAAATCATTTTTTTACATAACAACTGCAAGGATCTTGTACGGGAAATGCGGAAGCAAGGATGGTCCGAATAAAAGGAAGAACTACTCACCACACTCGTTGAAATTCCGAGAGTACTTAATTCCCTCATTGAACTATCCATCAATTCCACTTGAAATCCGGCAAACCAACTCCTTCAGATGTCTTTTTGTCACGAATCACGGCGTCCGGAGTGAACGCCAGCTTACCTTTGTTCTTATAAGGGTTCTATCCATCTTCATTACTTCCGTATTTCATTTTTAAATTATTCCAAGGTTAATACGCCTCCACGTTGAGAAATTGATCAAATTCATTTTTCCTGATTGACTATTCTAATATTTGACTGTACTTAAATGTTTTTTATAATTTGTCTGTTTTGCAATTAGTTAGGTTTTTAATCTTTATGCTAAATATAAAAGTGACCAGATGCGTTGATACTTGTCTGTATGATAGTTATCCTGAAGATTTTAGCCAACAATATAACTTCCTGACGATAATTGTCATTTTTAGGACTGAATTCCGACATTGCTATTGGATTAAGTATAAATTAATTGGTAATAAAATCCTTTAAATTTCTTTTGCAATTATTTTGAATTTACGAGTTTTTATGAAAAATATGTTGATTTAAATATGATACAGGATATATTTTGTGTTTTGGTTCATGTTGAAGGTAACATTTCCGCAAACCTCAAATAATTAATTAAAATTTCAGAAAATTTCAATCAAAGGTAACTTATCTCTTTGAAAGAAGTGTTTTCATACGTTAAGCAACAGAAAAATCGACCACCATAGGTCTTCGTCGTGAATTGAATTTCGGTGTTTCTGGAGGAGAGAGAGATAGAGGGTCTCGTCCCACGGGAATTGCAAGGCACACTGCGACGACATTGGGGCGAAAGGAAATGGAAAAAAAAATGATGACCATTTGACTCGGCTTCATGTCGCGCGGAGACAGAGAGAAAACTAGCCAGGAGCCTAAGCCTTACACACACGTTACACAATCAGAGTAATTCAAACTGATGAAATTTGCTGGAGTGTATGTATATACATATATACTTGGGCATAGACCCTAAGGGGTGGTTGAGAAAAAAAATGTTTCCACCCTTTCTCTCGTGGGAGGGCAACTTCAATGATTACAGGGCTTTTCCATTTCGGAGTGTCCTCTGTCCGACGGATGGAGAGCTCACTTCGTAAAAATTAATCTCCGCGACGAATTCTTTAATGGGAAATTCCGGCACACTGTCCAACGAGGTAAAGGGAAGAAGGGTGCGACAAGGCGAGTGGCCGCGTGTTCTGCCTCGGGGATTTCTGAGCTAACTGGATTAAAGACATCGAAGCCTGTGCGTGGGTGAATCTAATCGGAGCGTCTGTACACTTTGGCCAAAAGCACGGAGCGGATATTCATGCCATGCAACATAAGATATCAAGGGTTGCAAGCCTAAAGGATTGTTTAAGGAAATGAAGGGAAAATCTAATGGTTAGTAAAAATATGAGCACATTTAATTCCGTCGTAACCACAATAAATATTCTCTTTACTTGAATTAAAACATTTTGCTAAGCATTTAGCACGTCTTAATAACGTATTATTCCCAAAACTAAAGTCCTAAATATATTTATGTCTGCTGGCTTTGACATGCACTTCTAATACAGTACTAATATTTTACTCCACCTCTTTATTCCCAATCCAACGGGGTAGGAAATTGGTGCTGTACTATGTCTGGAATCAGAATCAATGAACAAAAAAAAGGTTATGGAAGTCATGAGAAAGAAGAAGGCTAGGTTAGGCGATGCAAAGAGAGGGCATGAACTAGGGCAGATGGAACAGTTAATATATTTTGCAACTGTTTTCAACCAAGATGGTCAAAGTAGTGGGCACGTAAAAAGAAGAAATAAGTTAGGTAAAGATGTTATCACAAGGAGGAGGGAACTGATGAGAGGGAGGTTGTGTAACGATGTGCAGAAAACAGTAGTGAATAATTGGTTATCGATGTGATCTTGCACGGCGCGGAAGATTACAGGCGTGCATTCGGAGACTTTTAAGACGCTGGTGTGTAATAGGTTGCATAAAGTAAAATTGACAGGAGTAAAATAAACGGATAAGTACTAGGCGCTATGTACAGGAGGAAAGACGGATGCTGTAAAATTAAATATCGAAAATACTGGAAATATGGATGGAGGCCATTATGATATTATGATCGGGGATTTAATAAGGGGACAGTGTTCAAAAGGAGAATGTTAAGAAAGCAATCAGGGGGGGGAAGGATAGGTAGGATGGATGGACTGCAGGAAAGTATTAGGCTTGCGAAATTGAAGAATGGTTTGATATAGTGTAGGGTAGCTTTGAAGTGTAGTTTGGTCAGTATTCCTTCAAAACCTACCTTTAACGATGGATTAAAAACAATAGTCTGAAAATGAAATATGTATTTTAAAGATTAGGATTTTACATCAAAAATCTACTCAGTCGTTTATATTTTAAGAGAACAAATTCGCAATATCTTAGAAAAAGTTACCTCAGTAGTCTCTAGATTCATATCTAAACAGTTTAAAGATCACCTTCACCCAAATTTAGTGAATTGGACTGTCTACTACAAAAAAATAAAAGTTTTTTAGCCATTACATTGCTTCTACCAGTATACCATTTGATCCAGAATACTTGCATCGAATTTTATACCTTGGACTTAATTCTGTTCGCGTTCTTTCTCACTTTTTACAATACATTTGCAAATGAGAATGCGATTTATTCTTGACTACTCTTACATTAACATCAGGCGTTGAAACAGGAATAAAATTCTTGACAACTTTGGGGACCCTTCCAACATATTGAAGTAATCACAAAAGGAAGGTTTTCATTTTTTTTTAGAAATAAAAGAAACTTTCACTCTCAATAATAGATAAGCACATTTTAAAGCTGGAAAACTTCCCGATGACGAGGTGAAATTTTGACTAAAGCACTTCCCCAGCGGCATGGCGGCTAGCTGGTCTGATATGCACATATAAAAACTGCTCCAGAGCCTAAAAAAATAGGTCGACTGAAATGAAATTTGTATAAAAAAATGGAGGAATATTGAAGCTTTAAAATTCCGTATCAATTGTTGAAAATAAACGATTTTTCTATTTCTTACAAAATCGTGTCAAACTCCTTTCGATATTATTCTCGCATATTAGGCGCTCTGGCATGCTATAATTTTTGAGTTTTAAGCATATTGTGAAATGATAAAATCTGGAATTAATCAATTTCCTCCCTTGGAGTCGCTGTGGAAAATTGAAATTCCATTTAGGTATATTTCACCTGATGCTTTTGATAAGTCTCGTAGTAATGTGTTATGTGAATTGCATAAAATTAAGGAGATATATATATATATATATATATATATATATATATATATATATATATATATATATATGTAGATTCTGATGCCTGTGTGTCAATATAATGATAAATGCAAGTCTAATTTCTGGTGGTGGGCCCTTAAAGAGGTTTTTTATACAAAAAATCGGCTCCAATGCTCATCATGTCTGATCTTCAAAAAATGATATTCGATTGCATTTCATTACTTTGCGACGCTAGGTAGAGGAATTTTTCCTGAGCCAAAAGGCGTCTTCTTTTTTTGTGAATTTAAAGCATATCCCGTGGCCAAATACATTTCAATGAAAAATGCATTGTCTTTATAAAGAATCTCTCAATAGAGTTCTTATGTAAAGTTCAGCAACTTCTCAGTCCTCTCTTTCTTTTTACCTTTTCGCGTTCAAATGGATCACGAGAGGCATTTCATCCTCTAATTATAATTTAATCCCCTTTTCGTATGAATGTAATATGAAATACGGCCAATCACGAGATTGATTTGAATAATCGGCTCGCAGGCAACACTTCAGCCGAAGGAATATCCATCAATAGATTTGAGTTTCTTATGAATTCCGTATTTTTTGGGAATAAACCTTTTTTCATACTTTGAAATTCGGTTGATAAAAATTCTTCATTAATCATTCCAAAAACGAGTAGCATTTAATTAAACACACACATGCGCTACTGTATTCTTTAATTAGTTAGGCTTTGGCTTAATTCCTATTTCAGCTTGCGAATATTGATTCATTTTTATTGATTGAGTTGGCTTTTTGGTTTGTATTGTTAATTACCGTAAGGGATACGTATGCAGTGAACTAATTCTCTCTTCCCAGTTATTGAACCATAATTTATTCATTAAATCTAAGGTGGTAGTGGATTTTTATCTGTTCATTCAATAGGAGAAATCAATTGGGAGCGGATCAGCTTGATAATTTTTTCTACGATAAGCTGCATTTGAATATAGGAACTTTTTTAACACAGGTAATAATTAACGCTTCGTAAATTTAAGATGCATTTCGGTGTTGTGGAGCTATGTATACCAATGCAAATATACCTTAATGATATTTTAAGTACTTAAAAAAATCACACCAATACACCTTCATTAGAATCTGCATGATAGTATGGCACAAGATACTGTATATACACTGTATCTGTACGCTCTTTCAATAGTTTATGCTTGTTGCCCTTGGATTGTAAGGAGAGAAAATACTTCTCGATATAAAAATATATTTTAATGGTCTTTTATAAAATCGCAGTAAGTTAATTCAAATGAAACCCTTCAGCATAACTGACGTAATACTGTCGTTAATTTATTTTTTTACCTTTATTCAAAATGCGATGCGATGAAAGGTAGTTTTTTCCTTCAAGTCTCCATTTTGCTCACTCGTTCTCACAGTCCATTTTGCTCACTCGAAAAACCGGCTGTCCCGTGGCCCCGCGACTTCTCTCCTGTTTGTTGTCACACGACGTAATTTGGACTTCTTTCAACTGTCGCGAGAAAAAACTGGGTGACCTTAGATTATCAACGCACTTCGTAAGTTCTTTCAGCAAAAGTACCTTATCTTTCATTCAAGTTACAGGGTGAGTTTAAAAAGTAATGCAATCAAATTTCCCGTGCCACTCCTATTGGTCGGAGTGGGATTGAACCACTGACAGTAGGGGGACCGCTAAGCTTTGCCGCGAAACAAGTCTCAGTGCTCTCCACGCTGTGGAAGCGGAAGGACGTCAGTTATAGTAAACCTCTGCGCGCCGACCGTGTCACGAAAAAAATTGGAATCGACGATCGAGCAACGTTACGTGATTACTAAGTTTTGTGCCGAATTGAACAAATCTCTTGAGGAGACTAAAAAAATGATTCTTGAGGCTCGCGGGGACTCTGCTCTGTGCTACTCACAAGTTTCGAAGTGGTTAAAGGCCTTAAAGGAGGGTCGGAAAGAGGTCCACGACGAAAAACGCTCTGGGAAGCCGTCAGCCAGCAAAACCGACAACAATGTTGCTCTTCTTCAACAATTGTTGGAATCTCACCGTCGATTGAGTATCAAGATGGTTGCCAGTGAACTGAATCTGTCTTCTACTTTTGTGTTTCGTATTGTTACTGAAGATTTAGCTATGAGGAAACTGTGCGCCAAGCTCGTGTCCAAGGTGTTTGCCACAACGCGCTAGTAGTCCCGGAGCTCCCGGCCAAACACGAGGTGCCAACGCTGCCTCACACCCCTATAGTCCTGACGTCACCCCAGCAGACTTCCTTTTGTTCCCTCGGATTAAGGCAGCCCAGAAAGGAACCCGTTTTTCGTCCATAGAAGAGATCCAATCAGCCGTGACGAAGATCTTGCGAGAGGTCCCCGAAGATGCCTTCCATGTCGCGGGACGGTCATGGCAGAACTGCTAGAAAAAATGTGCAGAGGCCCAAGGACAGTAGTTTGAAGAATTTTAAGTGTTTGTGCAAATCTATTCAATAAATTCCTTGAAAATAATAATGGCAATACTTTTGGAACGCACCCTGTATGATGTATATTATAGCTAATGTATATTTAACATGTTTCACTTCCGAACAAAACATACGAAACTATATACGTACATTATTCTGAGCTAAATGACGCTAAAATAGACCCAGCATTAAGGATAATTTTCCAGCGACAATTGAAATTTCCGACAATAACAAGAGTTGTCAGAGTTGCATATTTCATAGAATTAATTCCTTTGTTTTTTCATAGAAGAAATATCTCAGATTTTCTTTTTCATCAGAGAGAATTTCTAAGTGGAAAAAGCGTACGTAAAGTGTCGCTGACTAAATCCTATTAACCTTTATCTGTGTTCGTTCAATGTTACACAAACCCAGTTTTGTCCGTTCTTATGGGTGTTATTTGACCCGCGATTACCTCATTAGTAATGATCTCTCATGATCAACTTATATTTTTTCATTGTATCTGTCCGAATTTAATTATTTCTGTTTTAATTTGTGTATTTTTTGGAGTATTTTGGTGTATTTCATTATGTTTTTCATTTAATTGTTTCTATGATAATTTTTTTGCTCTTTTTAAAAATTTTTTAACGTCAAGTTTGGTGCATTACATTGTCGCGTTCGAATTAATTTTCTCTTTTTTATTTTCTATGCTTTTCATCTCGTAGCAACTTGGAACAGAACAACAAAAACCTCAGAACTGAGCTTTCTCTCATGTTTAGAATTTGGTACTGGCCGCAACTCCACACTGTTGAGTATAATTGTGTTTTTTATAATGTCACAACACATACCTAAAAACCTATTTTCCCACAAATGGAGTGGAGAAGTCTACGAAGTTAATCTCCAAAATTGCCCTTTAAGGCACAAGGTTATGAGGAATGAGGTACTTGCTGCAAGCGTTTCTTTTAATCACAAAAACTAATAATCTCGAGGGATGAAATTATTTTTCGTTTTCATTCAAAAGTTATTTATAACATATTGTAGACATTCAGAGTTAGTTTTTTATAAGCGAAAAAGTCGCTCGTCAAGTTATAAAATCTGATTCGTCACTCTTTCATTTATCTTCGAATATTTTTATTTCACTAGACTATTTTCATATTAAAATTGGTTGTCTCCGGCGTAACTTAATGTAATTTATACAACATATTGAAATTAAATGAAATTATTAACTTGGTAATTAACGAATCCATGGTCGTGTTTTATATAAAGTGTGTGGAATGGAAAAGTTAATAATTTCATACCAATATTTTCATATTGTTTGAAGAATTCCTTGAACTGTTACTCTTCACTTATGCTCAGTATCCGCTTTGGTACCATTCATGAATTCCACCCTATTTTGGGGTTTAGAGAGACAAGAGGTCCACCTTTACGCTTCAAGGGGTGGAGAGATAGGTGGCTATTACTGACGCTAAAGTTGGTTCGAATAAAATCACCGGCACTTCCTCATCTTCCGGTGATCGGCCGTTAAATTGGAGGTATTGATGAGTGTGAAAGATAAGCTTGGTTTTGGAGCAATAGGATGTTATGCTTTATCCCCATCATGTGCCGCAATTTTTTACAAGTATTTTGTTCAGTTAGTTTTCTGCAAACTTGCGGTTAAGAGGATCGGAGTACACACCATTAGGATCGGAGTACACGCATGTGGAGGTTAACCATCAAGGTCATAAGTTTCTAAAAATATTTAGAAGGGAAATTTATAATGGAAAAGTTACGTCTTGTAAGGTGCTTATCTCTCCAAAGTCTCCTTCTCTAGGTCGTTTTCAAACCATGTAACATTGTACTATAGGGGCAGCAATTTTCTATTTTTGATTAATAATGAAAGTTTAATATTGCATGCGTAAATACTACATGGCCGTGTCCATAGGGTTGGCTTTACATGCAAGCGTATACCTATAAACCTTTTCTTTCCTGATATCCCTTCCAAATTCGTTGAGATTGGGAGGGGAATGATACATATTCGGTTTCTGCACTCATAAATTAAGTATTTTCCGAAGTTTTAATATTGATACCGATTAAATCAACCGTGCCCGGTGCCACATGGTGGGAATAGAGCTTTATAATTAGGTACAATCTTTTTACTTTCCACTTATTTCTTCAAAGATATAAAGATATGCAATGGGCGTTTCATGAGGTTAAACGTCATAAATATAACGTATTATCAATTCAAAGTTTGTTTTTAGCAGTTCCCAAATCTATATCCCGTCCCTTTCCAATCTCTTTATTCCTTTACATCTGCTTGCATCGCAATTTCCCAACAGCTGCTTCTCTTGTTTCATCTTAGTCCTTCCTCTGCATTCTTTTCCTCTTTTTTTCTTTCGGTCATGGCTTTCAGTAAGCTATGCTGCTCTGGAATCTCCTCAGGAATCCTCCATAATCTTCTATCTCCACTCAGTCTTCTTCTTCTTATGTTACTCTTGTCCATTTTATTTTCAAAATGTGTCTCCAGCATCACCTTCAATCTTTCTGTCCTTATCCTCCACGTCTCACATCCTCAGAAATGGAGGCTCCGTGTATAAGTAATAAATCGCTTCCAAACTTCTATTAGTGTTAATGAGGTCAATATTTGTTTCTTCCAATAGGAATCCTTATTCTCTATTTTATCCCTCTTGATTCTTCTATCGCTAGTGATCCTGATGCCAAAATAGCATAACTATTTCCTGTGTTCAAGTGCATCTTTCCCTAATTGTACAAAGAGATTATCGTCCCTACTTCGACTGCAGACCATCGCTTTAGTTTTAATCTTGTTTATCTTTAGTTTCTACTAATTCATCCTCTCCTTCACTTTGGCTAGTGTCTTGGTTAAGTTCTGCTTTCTTAACCACATGAATGGCTATTTCTCCTGAAAAACGTATCCAAACAAAATCTTTTCTCTGTGATGTGGTACTCCATCTCTTTCTTTATCTATTCCTTCATCTCAATTACCGCCTAGGTTTCATCATCAGGCAAACTGCACCTGTTCACTAAATTTCATAGTAAGAAGTTTCCTTGATGATGAAGCCCGTGCATAGACACGCGAGTTGTATGTTATAATAAGGAAATAAATAGGCAGTGCAGAGTGTGTTCTTACTTGTACTTGGTAGAGATCACTGTCGTTTTTCATGCTCAGTGAGATAGTGCATGCGACAGTTCGAGTTACGTACTGAACGGTAAATGTCGTCAATTCGCACTCCATCGCCTATAAACCACCGAGCCATAGACAGGATTTTACTCTCATTTCCCCTTTCTCGCATCCGACTCACGTTCCTCCTTTCCAGATCCAATCCCTTTCTCACCAACCCTCCTCCTTGCTTTTGCCTCTCCATACCCCTCCCCCCACACTTTCCTTTGCAAACGCCCGTACTTTCGTTTCCGACCTTTCCATTCCGTGGAGTAGGCATTTTAGATTTTTAGACCCTTCCCCTCCCCTAACCCAACCACGGATATTTGTGAGGTTTTCAGCGCCGGCGCCTAAAGTTTCTTCCCTATCACCCTATTCGGGCACGCGGATAGGTTGGTGCCTTTTTGGTCGATACTGACGTACAATTCCTCGCCGAAATCTCACCACACAATATGTGTGTTCAGGTCGTCGTAGGCAGAAATGCACCTTATCCGCTTCACTCAGGTCGGTAACGTCTAGTAATAGAGGGAGTCGGTTCAAATAGTCAAAGCTAGGCGGTTTGTGCTAGGATTTTGCTAACCTGGTGGTTTGTTTTGAAAACTTCGAGATACTCTTTTGTTTAGCATTTTTTTCCTATCTTCTTTCAACTGTTCGCCGCACCCAGGGTCATATCTTCCTGACAATTGCACGCTAAAAGTGAATAGTATGTGTGACACTGGATGTTAATTCCAAAAGGGCAACTAACTAAAGATTAAGAAGCCCAATAAAATCGTTTGATATTCCTAAGCTTGGTATCCCGGCGGACATAGCACTGGACTACTGACCAGAGGGCCCGGGTTCAAAATCCCGGTTATGTCTTTGAGCACTCTCGGAGTATAATGCTTTCCTAACAAATTTTTATTTTTTTAGAAACTGACTCTCACACCCAAGCTGTGTAATTTTCCTGTTATCAGATATTTCTGGGAAACTACAAGGAACTGGCTCTCTAATTATCCTGTTAATTTGTAGATTTCACACGTAGTGCATGGTTTAGTATCAGGTGATCACTACCCTCACCAATAAAACTAATCTTTGAGTAGATTACTGTACCTTATTCAAAACGTCCACGAGTTTGTTCTAAAATCATGACTGGATCTATATTTTTCAATTTTTGGGGATCACAGTCTGTTCGTGGATAAAATATCAGACATTCCAAATGTTTTTTCTGCGTGTCATTGAAGTTATTTCGGAGGGGGGTTGGGAGGAAAAATGACCAATTATGTTTTTGTGAACCATAGATTTGCGCTTATGGTTTAAATGTTGGTAAAATTTTTAAGAACGACCACTTTTAAGTTTCCATCGGTGCAGACGCTTTTTACTCCTTCACGTGCTTGTTTTGTTTTTTTTCTCCATTTTGGAAAACTAGGATCGAATTTTATCCAACAAGGTTCCGGACCCTTGACCTTTATCTCCCACTCCACTATGGATCCACCCCTGGCAGAAATTAAGATTTTTTCCCCTTAATGTAACATCACATTACCATGGAGATTATCTGGAAAAAAACGGACGATTCGTCGTGTGGATGCAATGAGCTTAGTGGCCTTTGTGTAAAAGGGAAGGCGTTGGTTTAACCCACATCGAATTCCTACCGAAACCGCTGAACTGTGTCTCGCTCCAAAGTTGATGAGGTAAGAATATTTTGACACTGATGATTTGACCCTCTTACTGAGAACGTACAGTTAGATGGAAAAATTCCGTGAGTTTCCATCAAGATTCCACTTTTCCATCCGCTCTGACTTCCAGGAAACCCACTTTCTTCGGCGTTTCTACGTGGTCTGAGCAGCTGAGGGTTTCGTCGGAATCATCAAGTTGCACTTATTGAGGCGGAGGAGGCTTTCGGCGTAAGGTTTTACGATTCTCGCATTTTCCTTCCCTCTCTTATTTCATTCTATAGCAGCATTGCCCTCTCCAGCGTCACTGCGTACTCTCACGAAGACGCGGTGCTGCGTGGATTACTTTGAGATTTTTTTCTTTCCTCCTGAGTAATGCCTTGAATCCTCGTTGAGCAGTAGGTAAATAATTCTCCGCTAAATTACTACGGCGTTGGAGGAGATTCCTACGAAACTGTCGTCTTACGAGATTTTTTGCAACGGATGCCATTTTGTCGTTGAATATTTGATGGCTGCGCATCTGGTGATTATTTTATAAAATGTAATAAATTAAGTAAATATTTATCATTATTAAAATAAATCAAATATTATTTTAATGCTCTAAGAGGGCGTAAATTTTAATTTTCTGTCGGCGGCTTCAAATACTACGTTATACGATTTGCCTTTCATCTCATTTTGTAAGTTGAATAAAGCCCATCTCTGCAATGAGCTTTATTCATCTTGCAAAACAAAACTTATTTAGTTACCTTTGACGTGTAATATGTTGAAAGAGCATGGTTTAAATGCTATTTTTAAGGTAACAGTTACAAATTGACGATGCTTTATCTCATAAGGTCAGAACGTTAGAGCAGGAGAGGTAGTACGAGGGTGAACAAAGTAGGAGTGTTTGACGGGAATGGTAAAAATGAAGAAGACGACAAGTCGTGACAATACCTAATATGATGTAATATGAAGATTAAGTGGAGGACCAAGTGAACTGAACCACCAATGAAGTGGTGCTGGAGTGGAATCTAAATCCACACGATATTCTGCAAAGAACCTCTTGGGTGTGTGGCAGGGTGTCGATTATTATTATTATTATTTGGGATACATTGCTGTTAGGCGATAAGCCGGGTGGCAATGACATGATATAACAAACAGAAGTCATTCTTAAAACATATCACAGTGTCATTACGCACTAGGCCTACAAAACAAAATTTAAATGCCATTCAAATGTTAATTAATAATGGAGAAGTTAAAAGTGTGAAAATCATTAAACTGATTTTAGCAGCCGTTTCCATGCACTACATTATTATTATTAGTGATAGCCTACCGGCTTACTGTAGGTTTTTGGTGTATTTAGTGACTACGCACTACGGTATTCCAAAGTCCTAAATAGCATTACACAAACTATTCTCAAACCCTATTCTACATGTAACAGTTATTCACTCTTTAGGTCTGAACACTTTCAACATCCCTTAAATTCATTCAAAACACATTCTTTTCCTCCCTCTACCACGCCTCTCCAGTATTTTCCCCTCTATTACCATCTACAGCACCCCATTGACTCTCTGAGTATCTCCTGAATCCACTTGTCCTGGCTTTATTTCCCCCAAAAACCTTCTTTCTTCCCCCATCATGCCCAGAACTACATCTTTTGTTTTCCCTTCCGTACATTTTATTTTTTCTGTTCGCACTATGGTTTATTTATTTAAAATACTTTTCTGGGCTAGCAAGATGAGCAGCTCGTAAGGTGTGCATTCGAACAAGGCACACAAATGTGATTACACACCAGGATACTAAGCATAAAAAACTTTTCTTATCGCCATCGTTGGAATTTAATCTCATCATTTTATCGTTCATGAAGAAAGCGACATTTAAAACCTGTCGGTCTTACAGTTCATCTGACTAATCTTATTTTCGTGATCTCTCTGAACGCAATAAGAAGGAACTAACCGTATATGTTTAGCTTCTTCACGTATGCTTCCAATTTGCTTGATAGAGTTAATCTGTTGAAATTGTAGCGAAGTATGTAATTTAACCTCCGATCCATGTGTGATTCCCAGCCTTTTTCCTCTTATAATCTAAATACACAATTCAGTTTGTCATGAAATATTTTCCTGACCTAACTCCTCCTCGCTGCACATGATTTAATTCGGTAATAAAACCCATTTAATGACTTTCACTTATCATAACAGCATATCCCAAATAAGGTGCTTCGTCCTTATGTTGGTGGTATTCCAACTGAAGGTAAAAGTACGTTTGGAAATGAGTATTTAGTCGAAACGGAATGATGATATTAAGAAGGGATAAATGGAAAGGGTAAGACTTAAATGGATTGAACACACCTTAAAACACAATTGATTAGTGAGAAACATAATAAAAGGAAAATTGAAGGAAAATCCCACGAGGAAAACCTAGAGACAAATGAAAATAGGAAACATTAAGAAGAACAGTGGAGTGAAGAAAGAAGAGCGGTACATTATAATAGATACGAATAAAGGGCGGCGGTAAACCAATTTTAGAATTAAAATATTGATGATGATGAAAGACATTGGGATTTTTTATCAAAAATATGCTAAATATTTATCCATTAACCATATTATTTTCATAACTCAGAGCACTTAAGATACAAGTCAAATAGTAAAATTCACTTTATTATTCACCGTTTTGATTTAGAACATCATTTTATGTTTACAGCATAATGTATATTTTAGTGAGAATAGTTTCTCAGAGTGCGAGAGAAAAAAAACAATTAATACCAAAAAAATGGCATCCATAAAATGATAAAAATTACGAAATAATTGAAACTCCAATCCATGTTTGCATCACTAATCTGTTTTTCATTTGTATTTTCTCTCGCTTCAAAATACGATGGTCTTTTCTTCCATGCACTTCACATGCTTCCGAAGAATGTCTGCTACATTTTATCCGTTATTTTTCTCCTCTTCATGATTTCTGAGTTGTTTCTCCATTTATCACTCTCCTTTTATATTTCCCAATGTGTTTACTTTCGTCGCCTCAATTACTGGGTGACCAAGTAAAGCTCTCTTTTAGCTCCCACGTAAATTTCTCTGTTAGTGATCTCTTCAGTTTTGATAAGCCCTTAGGTGCGATTTGGCGTTCGCGGGTTAACTTCTGGTCATACCAGCTCACGAATGTACATCCTCCTCCATTATGTATCTTACATATGTACTCCCACATTCCCGGAACGCAATTAAATAATAAATGGACGTCCAAAAATGACTGACGAAGAAAAAAACACTTCTTCATAAATTAGTACTTAAACAGGAGCAGTAAAGTTTAATCAGACTGCACGTACCTTATTCCGTGAAGTTATTCATTTACGTTTCGGTAAACTACGTAATTATTCTAAAACGTTAATGGCATTCTGAATTTTTTCTTGCAATATTCCGCTGCAATGTTAAAAAATGTTGAATTTACGCCAATAATTATAGCCATTTTAGTATAATAAGCTTTAAAAAAGTTCCATTATACAAATTCGATTTTGGAACATGAAAATTGAAATTTAATTGAGTTGTAAGCTTTATGACTTAATAGATATATTTCAGCTAGCAGCGGGGGATGTCCTCCGATAAAAAATAAATCAAAAGCCATTATGTTTTCCGGAGATATAGTCGTTCAATCACTTACCTAGAAAGCGTATTGGACGTAGATTGTCAGAGTAGTAGAGATATAAGTTGAAGAATTCCATTTGAATAAATTAGAAGGAAAGATACGTGATAATGAAAAACTTGAATAAGGACGTAAAAAAAAGAATTTGTGACAGTCTACATGCGGTGTGTATTTTCGTACGTCTGGGAAACTTGGTCATAGAGGCAAGAGGATATATTTCAATAGATTGGAGACTTTTGAGACACAGGTGTGAAGAAGGATGGGAAATTGAAGTTGACGGAAAGGAAAAGAAACGTATCGGTACGTTAGCGATGGAGAGGGTTGTCGGGAGAAATTCGAGAAAGGTAGGAATAGTTGTCTTAGTGATGGGCGATGGAATGCTGACGAATGTGAGAGAGGGGAGAACGAAGGACAAACGTGGAAGGAAGGAGGTAGGGAGGCAGGAAGAGAGTAAGCGTGTCGATGGGATGGAGGGAGGACGAAAGGATGCGAAATTGAAGAAGTTTGGCTCAGCTTCGATAAGCCTCGACTATCACGGTACAAGTCAAGAGTTAAGGGTTGTACCGTTCAAGGTGAGGCTTGTAAATGTAGCGGTGGGTAGTCGGTTTGTCCATCCAAAAACCTTGTTTAACCGGTAGTCTAACGTTAATAACAGTTGTCGTCAGCAGGATTTACTCAATATTCCTCTTCTATGTAACAGTTTGTTAACTCCATTTGCAATGTTTGTTATTTTGCAGTACACTTATGAATGAACAAAGAAGGCATATGATCTCTATTTCGTCCATCAAAGATAGCGATAATCTTCTCCCAGTTTTATCGCCATATCATCTCTCCGTTCAACACCTCTTCCCACACTACTCTACCCCCTCGACGACGAATTTAATGCTGATATATCGCCTCCAGACCTATGACATCCTTCCGAAAAGAAAAGAAATTTATAATACCCCTGTTTTTGCGTGATATTTGCATTTGGTTTAATTTCCAATGAGTTATTTTTGGGGTGTGAAAACATTTGGAACATTTTTGCGAAATTTCATGTTCATGCTGGATTAGCGAAAGATACATTTATCGCTGGAGGGATAAAAAAAAGGGATAATATATATATATATATATATATATATATATATATATATATATATATATATATATATACTACCTTGATCAAAAAGTTCCCGGAATAACCACCGTGTGGCGCTCCCCTCGTTCCGATTTGAGTTCTGTTTTTTTTGTTAAATTGGTACATCTGTTGTTGATATTCCCTTTAAATCTTAGTGTCATAACTTGACATTTGCAAAAGTTACGTAGCCAAGAGTACATCTATCTCTGTGTGTGTTGGCGATTTTTTACAATTTCAGAAATGGATTTAAATTTGCAACAACGAACTTGTATTAAATTTTGCGTAAAAAACGGATTTAGTGGCGCACGGACGTTGGAAATGTTGGAAAAGTGTTTCGGCAACGAGTCTCTAAAAAAAACGGTCGTTTACCAGTGGCACGAGCGGTTCAGAAGTGGTCGTGAGTCAATCGAAGATGATGAACGCAGTGGCAGACCATCGACATCGAAAGTCGGTGAAAAAATTGATAAAGTAAAAGAAATGTTGGTCAATAACCGCAAATTAACCATCAGAGAAATAGCGGAGGACTTGAACATTGCCTATGGATCCGCCCAAGACATTGTGGTTAATGATTTGGGTTTCCGTCGTGTAGCAGCAAAGTTGGTTCCAAAAGACCTCAATTTCATGCAAAAAAGAGACCGTGTTGACGTCGCAAAAGACATGATTTGCGAGGCTGAATCCGATCCCACATTCATCAAAAGGATCATTACTGGAGACGAGACGTGGGTTTATGAGTACGACACGCAATCCAGACATCAGGCAAGTGAATGGCGTTCACCAAATGAGCCGAGACCAAAAAAACCACGTCGTTTTCAGTCAAAAAAGAAGGCAATGCTGACGGTTTTCATGGATTACAACGGTGTAGTGCATCATGAATTTTTGCCAGAAGGCCAGACAGTAAACAAAGAGTATTATTTGGGCGTTATGAGACGTTTGCGTGAAGCAATTCGCCGAAAGAGACCAGAAATGTGGGCAGAAAACTCGTGGATTTTGCACCATGATAACGCACCGTCGCACAGTGCTATCATTATTCGTAATTTTTTGACGAAAAATGCAACAAATACCATCCAACAGCCACCGAATTCACCTGATTTGGCTCCCTGTGACTTCTTTCTGTTCAATCGAGTTAAAAAAACCATTACGGGGAACGCGTTTTAGCAGCCGAGAGGAAGTAATGGAAAAATCGCAGGAAGCACTGATGGACATACCGAAAACCGAATATAAAAAATGTTTCGAGGATTGGATCAAGCGCTGGCATAAGTGTGTTGCAGTCGATGGGGATTACTTTGAAGGGGACAATATAGATTTAGATGAATAAACTTGTATTTTTAATTTTCTGAATAAATTCCGGGAAATTTTTGATCAAGGTAGTATATATATATATATATATATATATATATATATATATATATATATATATATATATATATATATTACACAGTAACAAACAATATAGAAACACAAAAAAAGGAACACTCACAAGTTATTTCTTGATAATTTCGACGGAATTCTACTCCGTCTTCATCAGAAGATAGAGAAGTAATGACATGAAGATTGAAGTCATTATTTCTCTATCTTCCGATGAAGACGGAGTAGAATTCCGTCGACCTTATCAAGAAATAACGCGTGAGTGTTCCTTTTTTTGTGTTTCTATTTTGTTTGTTACTGTGTAATGTACTATTCGGCACTTCCGTCTTACGTCTACGAAAGCATATATATAGTTTCCATTTTTCAATTATATATATATATATATATATATATATATATATATATATATATATATTTATATATATATAATTGAAAAATGGAAACTGGGAACTTAAGGTTACCGTTTGATAGGTGGTGTCATGTATTGCATATGTACATATGGCACATCATAAGGAATAACATAGAGCAAACTTATTAGAAATAGCTGAAATTCTGCATGGATAAGAACATCTTTTTATCCAAGTTTAAATATTTTAGCCCATAAAATCCTTGGGGAATAACTTATCATATTAAACGCCAACGCAATAATGCTAATTCCTAATTTTAAATCATCCTGATTAATAATCATCACTAATAATAATTCCTAATTAACGCATGCATCATCTCAAAAAATAACTTCCGCATCCCAGGATTTAAATTATGGGTTAAGATTAAACTAGTGAAAAATATAAGTCAAACAAACATCTTCATGCGCCCAATTCACTATCACCGGCGTTAGTGACCAACGTTGTAGATATTTGTATTATCAACTTGGCCAGTTTTACAGGAAGTGATGAGAACGTTAAATACTAGGACTAGCATAAATATTTACAAATATTTTCTGAGATACTGCAAATGGCGAAAGCAAGATAAATGGATAAATACGTAGGAATAAGCATGATGGAAGTAATGAAGACAGGGAGAATATATGCCAAGTTGATACATTGTAGGGTTTTACGGTCCCTAGGGTAGTGCAATAAGATTGAAATTTAAAAAAATGTTATTACCATATTAAATAAAAGTACTAAAAATTACAACAATGAAATGGAATAAGTATCAACATTATATAAATTACAAAATCAGGTGTGATGTGGTGGAACTGTTCCATAATAACAAAGATGAAGACGATTACAATATTTCACTTAATATTGCATTAGTCTTAATTACAATAGTCTTCGTCTCTGTTATTATCAAAATTATGTTTTTAGTTATTTAATGGCCGCATAAATGTGGGTTCGTACAATCAACTAAAATTTGTGTAATTTAAATTTTAGTTAGTAATGGAGATAGCTCCTGCTGGGTTTTTTCAAGGCTTAATTATAAGGGATAACACTTTGCGGGGAAATGGCGACTTTCAAAATTGTATTGGCACTCAAGTTGTGATTGGTGACATTTGGATTTTGGTCCAGGAAGGATCAACGAATTTCATGAAACATACCAAGTAATACAAGTCTCATAAGTTCAATAGATAATTCCAATCATGTTTCAATAAGCATCGCCAAAAGTGTAATGAGATTGCTAAATTAATACTAGAATTGCTGAATACTATAATCATGATTAATAATAATGGATATTCTAACGTTTGAGGTAGTTTTAGATTGGCACAGAGACTGGATATCTCCAAATTTCTTAGCCTTGCCTAAAAGACCCAACCTATTACCCCATACTAGAATAAATTGTTCTTTAATTCAGGATACTTCCTCCCGCCCTTCATTCCGTCCTTCATGACTATCCTTTTCTAACCCCTATGTAACTAGTGTAACCACAATCTACAACATTCCAATATTCCATTCCTGCAACATTGCCGATCAAAATGTTCTGAATTCGCCTTTCCTGCCTCCTTTAGATTTCTCCCAAAAATCCTCTCTTCTCTGCCTCCATACCTAGCACTTCCTCGTTTGTTTTCATTTTTGTCCACTTCACCTTCCCCATCCTTCTCCAAACTCACATCTCCAAAGCCTCCAATGTACGCCTATCATCTGATATCAACGACCATGCTCCGCAGCAAAGTTTTCACTAGTATCTTCTAAACATCCTTATGCAACTTTCCTGTCACCACTTCCCTACTACTTATGATAGCTTTTTTGCTTAGTACAATTCTACTTCAACTGTTCCACCTGGTATATTGTTTACCCTCCTGGAATGTGGAATTTATCTCAGATTTCCTTTTTCTTGAAAACCTCATTATATATGAAGACCACCATTTACAATATATTTTACTGTTATTTTTAATGCTATACGACAGTTTTACTGTGTCAAACCATGACTACCTGATTCGAAAAATTCCAAAATTTTTGGGTTCAACGGTTTCTATCCGAAGGTGTGAATGAAAATTTTATCGCGTTTCATCGTAAACGTCATCTACCTCATCTAAATTGTATAGACAAAAATAGTGAAGTCCTTTAATGAAAAAAGACGCGTAAAAAATCAGTACTTATCTACTCTATACTTTCATCTACTAGCTTTCATCTATCATTTCTTCATTTTTTCAAACAGATTACCGTGAAAGGTTTTGTCGGATTCGCCTCGTAAACATCCATAAATCCGCCGCCCGAGTAGTTTGCTTCCTTCCTTCCGCCCAAAGGAGGGATTATTCTGTATTTCTGTCGTATAATGAGCGGATCCCCCATCTCGACTCGAACGAACTTCCCGACGCGAAACACGTTGCGATGGATTTAAGTTTTTAAGCTGCTTTTCTTCTCCTCGTGGGGAATGAAGCGAGATGGCTAGTTCGCTTACGAGCTCCAACAACAAAGGTGGAATGCGGAAGGGAAGTCGTTGATTGAAATTAAAAAAAAAAAATCCTCACCCAGGAGAGAATCTCGTTGTCCCTTTAAAGAGTCAGCTAACAAGCGGGAGCGCTTTTAAAAGCGAGACACGTATATAAATCAATAATCGTGTACATTTTAGTGAGACCGAATGTGAGACTCAAAGTGTCTGTGAGGTGATTCCAAGGAACAATAGATGTCGTAACAACTAATAAAATTCGTAATTAAATGTTATTAACATTGAATTGTCTGCCATAGATGCTTGTGTGTCAAATCTCATAAACTTATGCTGGTGCCATGAAACTTATGCTACATGATGTGGAATGATGTTTGCTTTCATAATCCGTTGTATCTTTTCCTCAAACCTTTGAGGACGAAAATGCAGGTTCAATATTGTTTCTCAACTTCCATTACAAGTTGATTTTCCTTCTGATGCGCATCCACAGAAGCAAATTTTGAGAAAATTAAGTCAATTTAAAATCGTTAACAATTGACTTTTGACTGAATCCACCCATACCATTCGTTCGGGACACGGTAAAGGGTTAAAATGATAAAACACTTTGACCCATTTGCTGAATATTTGTTCAAGAGTCATACTTCTGGATGAGTCATTTCATATTTTAATGAGTGGATGAGAATATCTCTACCCGAAATGCCTCTTTGTTCCCATTTAATGTCATTAAAAATATCAATATTTCTGTGTTTGAATTGATCACGAATTAAATTTTTTATGCTGCTTTATGTGCAAGAAAAAAGTCTAAATATAAATGTATGAAATTTCAACCCTGAGAATATTTGAACAAGAATATTTTCAGAATCCTATAGTACTGGTAGGATTTCGTTACATACACATAATTGGGTGATGTCCGGTGTTGGAGACGGATTGTTAAATAGGCAAAACCTGGTGGAACGACTAGGTAAAATTCTTTATTTTGTCGGAAAATTTTCAAAGTTATAAATTAATGAACAAATATGTGTAGTTATTTTTGTCCTTATAGTATTGCAGCAGATTTAAAAAAACAGCATTTTGTAAAATAAAACAACATTGCAAAGTGCTCTGCATCTCTCTATCTTGGGTTGGAGAGACCATCGGAGCGGAGTGTAGACTGAGGAAAGTTCCATGGCCTTTCTCATCGCGACCTTTACATGTTACAATTCCGTATACGGTACTGCCAAATAGTTTTTCCTCCGGAAAGTCCCGTGCAGCCTGCATTTGCCTTTGTTCTTAGGACCATATTAATAATCATCTTCCAGCTCTTGGGAGTTCATTCTGTGTTACCTACCTAAAAATTCGCAAAGGAATTTATGACGAAGGGGATTCCCAGGGCTGGGAGACGATTACTGTTGGCCTTAGACCTAGGTGACCACAACGAGGAGCGGTTGCATTATCCCTCTATAAACCGGATACAATGAACACATCTAATCCACTTCTATTTCATTCTATCTCTCTCTATTTAAGGAAGATATTCATCCCCTTTGACTGTAAATAGTGGGGCACTTCCTAAAACGGACGAAGGAATAAGTAGATAATTTAAATAGACCATGATGCTACGGTTACAGAGCTTATGACATTATTTTTGTTAACCTATGGTCTTATCCAATTCTGCCTTCTTTCCTTCTTCTCTGATATAACTTTATGTGTATATCTCTCTTTACGGATTGCATTTTCCGTAAGGAAAGAATGAATTAATGAGAGAGGTCTATAACCCCAGTTTAAATTAATATATATTAGTAGGCATACCAATATTACCACGTATTTGTTTGAATGTTGGAGAGCAAGAAATAGAATATTAAAACGGTGGCATGAAGGAGAGTAAACAGTGGCAGTTCCTGGGAAAATAGGTTCAGTAGTAGAAACAGAAGTAGTAGTAGTATTTAGGGGAGGCGACCGACAGCTGAGGTCATTTGCACCATAGGGGATGGACAGGAAAGGATGAAGGGTGGAGAGAAACTCGGCGTCGGCATTAGCCTACTCTTAACGAAAGGCGCCAAGGGATTCGCAGCTTAACGTCCCATCCGACGGACGGCGTACTCACTCAAAGTGTCCTCCACAAAGCACCTCAAGTATGGGGAGGTATGCACAAATTTATATTTCCAAATGAATTACGTAACTTTCACGCATAACTCATATCATTAACGCAACAAACGGACAAAAGAGTGCATCGTACTCAAAACATCTGGGCAAATTACGTGATTATGATCTAAACAACTCAAAACTTAACTTCAATAAATGATATCTTTTTTTCCAATTTTGCCGTGCATTTTTTAATCGGCACTAAAATGTATCGCGTGAAATGATCGAAAAGTTTTCAATCATTCTTTCGTTATTGCATACGTGCATGTAATGGCCATAGGTCTCCCTATCGTCTTTCGTGACTAAGGTATGAAGTCGTTTACGAAATCAACCCGACGGTTCCCAGGCCAATTGAAGATATCGCGGATCATTTTGCTAATGATCAGAAAATTCGATTACAAATGCAGTCAAAATGTAAGAGGTTGGAGTTGTATTTCTGCCATCGATTAAACTCTTCCACATGGTGCTGTAGACGAATAGCGAAAAAACAAATAGTTCTTAGGAACTCCCACTTCTTTCAGGAAAAAAGGATTACAGTAATCTTCAACAAGTAATTAGGTATTGAAATATAATTAATATTAATGAATGTTCATTACTCTTAATTCAAATTGTTATTATTGTTGTTCTGATGTTTAAGGTAGATTTTCCTTGGACACAGACTATAGTCTTCTACATTTCCTAGCTTTGTCAGTCAGGACGCAACCTGACACTACACTAAAATAAACTCTTCTTCAATTCCACAAACATTCTACCTGTCACCATTCCGTCCAATATGCATCATATTCCTCCCCCTTCCTCGCTTATCAAACGTTCTCCTCTCTAGCTTCCCTAATTTAGTCATACCCCTCCCTCTATGTCACAGTCTTAAGCATTCAATCGCCTTTCAAAATGCTCTGCAGCCATCTACCTTTGGATATCCCCCTATTATCCTCTCTCCTATCAATCACCATTTACATGTATAGCACTATCACGTTTTTTTCCTTTCCTGTACATTTCTTATTTTTTATCCTTCGAAAAATTCTTTTTTTAATGAGTTTATCGTTTGTTTTATCATTAGTTTATTTTTATTTGAATATATTCCAAAATTATTTGCGGTTTGAATGACTTGGTTATTCGCAATGTTGCGGTTTTCAACCGACATGATATTGAATGGAACGCGAATTCACGGGTGTTAACGTCTTCCACAATCCTTTAACGCCTCCTCTTAAAACAAATATTTATCCATGTTAATAAAAAATATTAGCTCTAACACCCGGACGTCGAAATCTCGTGACGTGAAAATTGTAAATCCATTAAAATTTCAATGGAGCCGTTGCCAAACGTTTTTTTTATCTCTTCTCATGGATGTAAAGTGAGTTGTTGAATCATCCGCCGTTAAAACAAACGTATTTCACAGTGTAAAGGAAAAAGTAGGAAAGTAAAGGTCGAGGAGATCCTCTCTGAACAGCTCAGGAAGCTACTATTCTTTCTAAATTCCTAAGAGGTATATTCGACAGGCAGTGTAAGTGTCACCCATGAATAAAGACGCTCTGAAAATCCCAATTCATTTGATGTAAGTTCATCTGGTAGACGTGCATACGATCTTCAACCCAAAATACAGTCATGAATAATCCATACTTTTGTTTTACTCTATCATCCCGCACTTTCTGCCACTTCCTTTGAATTCTTTCATTCGTTTCTGTTGAGCCAGAACTCTTTGTGAATTCATAGGCCATAAGGTGCATGAAAATGTCCAAATGAACTGGGGAATTGTTCTTTTGAGGTGACGGGAGTAATCTCACAAATTCGACGTCTGGTAAAGACGCATAAGTTATATCTGTCTTCCTCTGACAAGGGCTTTAATTAAGACTTTAGTTATGGCCAAAGGGCTGTATTGAATTACCCATCGTGAGCCCTCCTTTGGCATCATCGTTATATATTTTTGTCTTCAATAAGCTTTTCTTATTCCCTAGCAGGACTAGTCAACTTTGTTTTACTAACAATTCAGTTAAATCGACAAATCAACCATGAAGTATTTTCGAATTAAGTAAGCGGTCACGGCTGATAACTTTCGAATTAAGTAAGCGGTCACGGCTGATAACTTTCGAATTAAGTTAGCGGTCAAAGCATGATATGGTGAAATGAGTTTATATGTATGCTTAAATCTCACAGCTACAATGCAGTCTTGCACTGTTAAAACCACATTTATACGATACTTTCCGACTCACTGGTCCATCATCGTTTGCGTTCGCCGAGTGCGTTCCACCTTTGTATTAGAAATTTTAAAATATATGGCATCGTTTGGGTGGAAGGGTTATAGTACTGACTTCCCAACCCCCATCGCACATACATGTATTTCCTCTCTCTTTAACTTGATTCTTCGGCGTTACATATTCTCTCCCTTCTCTCTGAGTTTTTCCCTCTTCCACTTCTATTTCATTGCTTTTCCCTCTCTCTACTTTTTCTCCTTGCCTCTCTTCTTCCTCTCTCAGTATATACTCCCATTTATCTCATTCTCATACCCTTGATCAAAAAGTTCCCGGAATAACCACCGTGTGGCGTTCCCATCGTTCCGATTTGAGTTCTGTTTTTTTTGTTAAATTGGTACATCTGTTGTTGATATTCCCTTTAAATCTTAGTGTCATAACTTGACATTTGCAAAAGTTACGTAGCCAAGAGTACATCTATCTCTGTGTGTGTTGGCGATTTTTTACAATTTCAGAAATGGATTTAAATTTGCAACAACGAACTTGTATTAAATTTTGCGTAAAAAACGGATTTAGTGGCGCACGGACGTTGGAAATGTTGGAAAAGTGTTTCGGCAACGATTCTCTAAAAAAAACGGTCGTTTACCAGTGGCACGAGCGGTTCAGAAGTGGTCGTGAGTCAATCGAAGATGATGAACGCAGTGGCAGACCATCGACAAGGAAAGTCGGTGAAAAAATTGATAAAGTAAAAGAAATGTTGGTCAATAACCGCAAATTAACCATCAGAGAAATAGCGGAGGACTTGAACATTGCCTATGGATCCGCCCAAGACATTGTGGTTAATGATTTGGGTTTCCGTCGTGTAGCAGCAAAGTTGGTGCCAAAAGACCTCAATTTCATGCAAAAAAGAGACCGTGTTGACGTCGCAAAAGACATGATTTGCGAGGCTGAATCCGATCCCACATTCATCAAAAGGATCATTACTGGAGACGAGACGTGGGTTTATGAGTACGACACGCAATCCAGACATCAGGCAAGTGAATGGCGTTCACCAAATGAGCCGAGACCAAAAAAACCACGTCGTTTTCAGTCAAAAAAGAAGGCAATGCTGACGGTTTTCATGGATTACAACGGTGTAGTGCATCATGAATTTTTGCCAGAAGGCCAGACAGTAAACAAAGAGTATTATTTGGGCGTTATGAGACGTTTGCGTGAAGCAATTCGCCGAAAGAGACCAGAAATGTGGGCAGAAAACTCGTGGATTTTGCACCATGATAACGCACCGTCGCACAGTGCTATCATTATTCGTAATTTTTTGACGAAAAATGCAACAAATACCATCCAACAGCCACCGAATTCACCTGATTTGGCTCCCTGTGACTTCTTTCTGTTCAATCGAGTTAAAAAACCATTACGGGGAACGCGTTTTAGCAGCCGAGAGGAAGTAATGGAAAAATCGCAGGAAGCACTGATGGACATACCGAAAACCGAATATAAAAAATGTTTCGAGGATTGGATCAAGCGCTGGCATAAGTGTGTTGCAGTCGATGGGGATTACTTTGAAGGGGACAATATAGATTTAGATGAATAAACTTGTATTTTTAATTTTCTGAATAAATTCCGGGAAATTTTTGATCAAGGTAGTATTTCTCCTCACCTCCCTCTTTTTTTCAACTAGATGTCCTTTTCGTTTTAATTTTACTCTTTCCTCTTGTCTTGCTCTCTCTCTCTCTTTCCTTCTACTTCCGTTCTTCTCTTGCCTAGAGGCAATGAGTTTTGCCTAGGTGGTCATTGCAATGATGTCTCTCGTCCGAAGCTCAGGTTAGATTTCCATCGGGAGTGGGGCACTTTTCCAGTTTTTGCAGTGGTTAGTGTGCTCGCTACTCACGTAAGATGGTCCAGGTTCAAATCCCGTCAGTAGCAAGATTGTTCAGTGGCGTCCCCGTTTCATAGATGGGGTGTGCGTGTGGAGGGCACCTCAAGTGGAGTACGCCATCCGTCGGTAAGGAGGCTCAATTGGTTGTCCCCTTGGACCCCATCTTTAAAATCATGTGCTAATACCGGAAACGGGTTTATCTCTCCACCCATCCTTTCCACCATTCCTAAAAATCCTGCCGACTACTTTTAAAATATAGAGATTTGGATAGCAGAGCTGGGGAAGATAGGCCAGAATATAGGAGGGGAGGAACGAGCTGTTTTTCGAAGAATTATACTTCCCATGAAATACATACACACACACACACCTACACACACACACACACACATATATATATATATATATACATACGAGAGTCATCCGGAAAGTAGTACCCGTTCGTGCCGCATGAAGTGCTGACGACGCGAGTAGCCGCTGGACGAGGTCAGATAGCTTCAGTGGCTTGTCTGCCTTCTCTGAGCCAAGTTGCGTGACGCTAGCATTGCCTGTGTTGTTTCTGTGATTGTTTACAATGTTTAAAAAAATTGAGAACGCCGCCAGTTGTGAAGTGAGGGCAGTGATTAAATTCCTCAATGCAAGAAACGTTCGCCCATGTGATATTCATCGCCAATTAAAGGAGGTGTATGGAGACAATGTAATGGACGAGTCGTCTGTTCGGCGGTGGTGTCGCAACTTCAACATGGGGAGGGGGAACACACACGACGATGAGCGTTCGGGGAGACCGTCTGTCATTACTGACCAACTGGTGAGCTCAGTTGACGAATTCGTGAGGAACGATCGGCGCGTCACAATTGATGACATCTGTGAGCATTTTCCCAATGTTTCTCGAACAATTGTTCATGAAATTGTTAAACACCATCTGCATTATGCAAAAATTTGTGCAAGATGGGTCCCTCGCGTATCTCAATGAGCTGGCGGCGAAGGACTATGCAGCAGGAATACAGAAACTTGTCACACGTTATGACAAATGCCTTAATTTGCTTGGAGATTATGTTGAGAAGTAGTTTAAAGTATCCTCTTTCAAATAAAATTTTTTATGTTTGTTAATATTTACTTTTGTCTTTATTTCACGAACGGGTACTACTTTCCGGATGACCCTCGTATGTATGTATGTATATATATACATATATATATATGTGTGTGTGTGTGTATATATA
The DNA here is from genome assembly GCF_022747635.1 of Hetaerina americana. Taxonomy (NCBI): domain Eukaryota; kingdom Metazoa; phylum Arthropoda; class Insecta; order Odonata; family Calopterygidae; genus Hetaerina; species Hetaerina americana. The sequence continues at coordinate 20,086,288 of NW_027286069.1, forward strand.
TATATATATATATATACACACATACATATGTCAAAAAAGGCAGGACTGATTTTATAACTTGTTTATTTCGACGGATACATCTAAATCGAACTAGTCGCCCTCGAAGTACATGCCTTGGCTGTCGACACACCTTTGCCAACGTTTCTTTCAGCTCTCTAACATTTGTATATATACATATACTCGAAATTGAACGCTCTTCGGCGACGCACAAATATATATATAAACTTATATAGGTTTTTAACATAGAAGCACAAAGAAAGGACACACATATGTAGTTTTGACGTTTCGACGGCACGGCCTGCTACTGATGATGACGGCCGTGCCGTCGATACGTCAACACTGCATACGTGAATATCCTTTTCTTTCTATGTTTTAAAAATGTATAGGATATAAGATAGCGCTAGCCTTTGTTTGAATTATTATTCGAATCCGTTAGACTTTCTTACGAGAGAATATATATATATATATATATATATATATATATATATATATATATATATATATATATATATATATATATATATATACATATATATATATATATATGCATGTATGAATTCGGGCAGTTCCCCGTGAGATGATCGTTAACTGGACTAAATTTCGTTGGTGACTGGCACTGGTCTCCACCATCAGCAATGTGTGCTTAAAATCCTTGTACCCATTCTTCCTGAGGGCGTACTGGACTAGCATGTAGGCATGTGTACGAGGACTTTAAGCATACATTAGTGACGTGGGAGGTCAGTGCCAGCCACCAACAAAATTTAATCTAGTTAGCCATCATCTCACTGGGTTCTGGGCGAATTCTTTCGCTCATTACGGCCGACGTGGACCGTGGGGGAACCCTCCCACCCCCAGAAAAGAAAATAAAGGGGTTTCGATCCTGTGTTAAAAAAAAAATTCTCGCGTCTGCACCGCGCCTCGCCCTTCCCTCTTTTTTTCTATACGTATCCTCCCTGCCATCTCCACGCATACGTTCACTCCCTCTCCCTTTCGATCCCCACCACCTCTCCTCCCCTGTCGTCCAGCCGCTCGCCAAAACATTCCGCTTTATGATATCGCCAAATGGCCGGGCGTTCAGGGAGAAGGGTGGGGAACGACCCCAGGGGAGGAGAAAGGAGGGGGAAGGGTGTGGCGGCGAGGGAGTGAGAGTGAAGAAAGGGAAGTGGAGAGAGAGAGGTGGGCTGAGTCGAAACATTTTCCCCCAGAGCTGATGTAAATCACTCCGCATTGCGGGCTGTATCCCTCACCCTCCGACCTCCCTCTCGCCCTTCCCGTCTCCTCCCTGCTATCTTTTTCCCTCCGTTGTCTGCCTCCCTCTTCCTCATTTCACATGTCTTGTTCCTTTTTTCTCCTCCCTTTGTTCACCTTCTCTCTTTCTCTGCTCTTCTTCGGTTCCATATTAATGTTCTATCTTTATTTCTTTCTTCATTCTATCCTCGTTTTTATCCTTTTACTATTTTTCACATTTTATCTTTGCTATTTCAATAATATTCTTCGTTTCAATCTATTTTCTAATTCTTGTCTATTTCTTCCTATGATTCCTTTCTCCTTTCACTCCTATTCTTTCCTCTTCCTTCTTATCTATCCTTTTGTCCATTTTTTTCTTATTTATTTATTTTTATCTTCACTTGTCCTCATTCTCTCCCCTTATTTTCTATCTGATTGTTTATTTTCTCCTAGTTTTGTTAATTGCTATTTATTTTTATTCTTTTTCGATTGATTATTTCCTGCCTCATTTTTTCTTACTTATTTCTCCTAATTGTTGCATTTTATTTCTTCTTAATTTCCAATTTTTTCTCTTTTTTCTCTTTCCTATTGTTCTTCTTTTGTGCTTTTTTCTTTTCGTCTCTCTACTTTCTCTTTCGGTCTTCTTATCTTTCCCATTCCCTCCTTTCATATCTATCTTTTCTCCCTTTCTTTTGACGAAATAGTCTAATGTTCCTTGTCCTTCTCTTTCATCTCTCTCTCTCTGTTTCCCCAATTTTCCTTGGTACGCCTGGCAGTGTTAGTTTGTTTCGGTGATAATTACACAAGCTTCCTTTACAGAAGACCAAGTTTCGATCCCCATCAATGGATGTTTGCTTTCCGGGTATTTTTCAGGTGAATAGCACAATGGTTTCTCTCTCTGATGGTCCACGATTGAATCCAGAAAATGGTAAGAAATTTTCAGTGGTCTTCCAATCCCAAATTATGATGTAATATGAGGTAGCACTTCGAGGGGAGTATACCGTCTCTCGGATGGGACGTTAAAATGTGTGACCCCGTGGCACAAATCGTTTGATATAACTGGCTAATTCCGACATTTCTTGTTTCCCTCTATTATTCTTTCACCAATCGCTGAAAATTCTAATGCCTATATATCATCTTAGTGACGCAAATGAATTTTTCATCGGTCGGATAAATTGGTCCGGGCATAGCCGCTAGTACACGAAGTTAGGAGAAGCGAATAAAAACAAAAACACCACAGAAACACGCAAATAAGAAAAGAAGCTCATACGTATTCGAATTTTCGGTGGTTCAAGCCACCTTTCTCAAGAAGGAGAAGGTAGGAACTAGGAAAAGGTTTTGACAGAAGCGTCTTGAATCGCTAGATGGAAGGGGAAGGTGGGGAAAGGTTTGCGAGGGGAAAAGTTGGGAGGGGAGTTTAAGAAGTGTGGGAATAATATGGAAGGTGATGAGGGATGTATCAATTTTAGCAGCCCTCCTACCATCTGACTCTCCACTCAAACTCAAAATAATAGATCAGGCGTTAATCTGGCTCCTAAATTCCTAGAATTACCCAGACATTAATATTAAACTTTAACTGCCCCGATCTTCACATATTTTCATCCCCCCTCAGGTCCCAACACCTTCCATATTATTCTCACACTTCTAAATATCCTCCTCCCAACTCTTACCCTCGCAAACCTTTCCCCTACCTTCCCCTTCCATCCGGCGTTTCCAGCCCCTTTTGTTTTAAGCTTTCACTCAGTTCCTTCCTTCTCTTCCTTGAAAAAGGTGGCTTGTACCCTGGAAATTCGAATACCTGTGGGTTTCCTTTTTTTTTGTTTGTTTCTGTGCTATTGTCTTTGTTTGCTAGTGCATACTTTATATATATATATATATATATATATATATATATATATATGTAATTTATATATATATATATATGTATGTATGTATATGTACATATATATATATATATATATATATATATATATATATATATATATATATAATATATAATATATACAACAATAAATCAATTTGGCTGTATTCCGATCCTCACCAGGGTGCTCTGCGAAGATCATTGTTTGCCCCAACATTTCCGCTCGCTCACCCTTAATTCCACGGCACTAAATACATCCTTGTGCAGCGTGGCATGACCACTGCCCTAATATGGGTGCAGACGCATCGGAATATACAGACTGGAGGGTGGCTGAAAACAAACTTTATTTCCTCATTAATCATCACCTCCCCTTTCCAACCCTGTTACCTTTCCAGGGATGTCATTTTCCTCCAGCATTCGTTTCAGTAGGCATAAATGGTTCGGTTAACGATATAAATAATAATGTGTCTCCGATTTACGGAGCACCGAGACCCAAGGGTGTGAAACCAACTCTTGCCCTCCTCCCCCCTCTTACCACCGGTGAACATATTGCCGTGAGTGCCTTATGCAGCCGCAATACCGTGCTAATAATTCATTGCCTGTGATATCAGTGGCGATTAATTCCCTTTAATTTCCTTCTCCTCGTTCATTTTTGTAAATGACGGTATACTAATATTTTATCTCCACTCGTAACAGATTGTCCCCTTCATCATGCTCACCATTCATATTGAATTACTTGGTAGATTAACGTAAATCGTTGATAAACAATATGTGTTTGTCAGTTGACAGTAGAAAAAAATATTTTCCGGCTTTGCATAAGATATTTTCCTTATCAGCTATTGTGAAAAAAATACTACGTTAATGTTAACTATTTTATTATACTAGTAGGTACATGAAGCAACGGAAAACATTTTGATTTAAATGTAGCGACAAAATTGTTATGTTAATATTTCACATTTGCATATTAAAAAATTCAATTTCAAAGCATCCATAAAATATGTGGTGAAATATCAAGTATCAATTAATTTTTTAACCAAAATCAGCGAATGCTGGTCGCATTTAAATGAGTCTGATTTGAATGCTACACACGGATTCTAGCTTTTAAATGGCACCGCACCATTTCTGGTGACTGACTCTACTTTCGCTAGCTTTGAATCCATTCCTAAAACCACCTCAAAACGCACTGTGCTCAATCCAAATTTGTACATTTAATGAGTTGGTCGTTTGAAATACCTTATTCGTCTTCTGAGCTAAACGTTTAAGTTGGGAGACATAAGATAGAAGAGATAGAATAGTTCACCTATTTAGAAAGTCTTTTGAATAATTGTGGGTAGAGTAGAAGGGTCATAAAGGAAAATATTTCCATAGTTAAGAAAGTGTTTACAAAGAAGCGTGGCTTGATAGCATACACATAAAACAAAGACACAAAGAAAATATCAATGGAAACTTTAATATGAAGCGTAGTATTGTATGGCTCGGAAATGTGGTTGCTTAGGCAAGAATATTAGCGTAGATTGGAGGCTTTTGAAATGTGTGTGAAACAGGTGTGTGGAGAAGGGTGGAAGAGGTGAAATAGAAAAATAAGAAAACTAACTAGGAAGGGGTATGTTGAAATGGAAAGAAAGGGGACTGTTGGGAGAAATCCAAAGAAGGCAGGGAAAATGGATACTGAGAGTTTTCATTGGCAATTTAATGTTGAAGAATGTGATAGAGGAGAGAACGTTAGGCAAACGAAGAAGGGGAAGGAATAAGATAGGAATGTTAAATGGAATTTAGGGAGAAAGGGAGTGTGGGAATTGAAGAGGGACTTACTCTACTGTCCGACGTCAGGTTGTCTTGCTAGGAGAGGCAAAGAAATTTATCGTTGTGCAGTTTTAAAGTCTCTGTCCATCCAAAACATACCTTAAACGGTATAATAGCTATAATCTTATATGTATTCAAACATAAAAACCCGCCTAATGACGGAAACAGATGTATACCGGGGTATAGATATAGAAAAAATGATTATAAAAACGTACAAAGGGTGAACACAAGGTTAGAAGGGAAGGTGAACGGGGGCGAAAATTCCAAGCAGAAAAAACTTATCTTGACAAGGAAAAGAACTCTGGGAGGTTACCCTAAGGACTATACGAGTACATTTACAGAGAGATTTGAGAGTGGCCTTCCATCATCGCAACCAATCAAAAGTGAGAGCTCTTGACCCTATGTGCTCCCGTTGCCTTAACATTTCTTTTTCAAAATTAATCATTTCCAATTATTGCGGGGCCAAAGTTCAAAGCTCTTGTTGAAGTTCAACATTCCTTTTTCCAATCCCATTGCCTCATGCAAAAGTCGAGGAATTGTAGAAAAATCTCTCACTTCGTATTAATAAGTTTTGTCCTTACTGACTTCGAAGGCAGTAAACAATTAGTATATGTGCTCTTTCCTTCCTCCACAATGTGGACCCCTCTGCCTTCCTCACCCTCAACTCTTGGCTGGGAGAAAGAGAGAGAGAGAGAGTGAGTGTGTCCGCGTGGATGAAGTCGACGCCCGAATGGCGGTGGTTGAATGGGGGAGTAAGAGACGGTGGGGAAGCGTGTAGGAACCCTTCAGGGGTGAGTGAGTGTGCGAGCGGTGTGGAGTGGAGAAGGGTGGGTACACAGGGTAGGCGCTTGCTCGAGGGGGAAGTCGGCGGGAATAAAAGCGTTAAATTTCCGTCTACCGCGGGTTTTTCTTTCTCCGGGGACTGTTAAAGGGGAACGCGGGTCGAATCTAGTTTTACGTTCTCCCTCTCCATTATTGGTCGCCCATTAGGTCATACAACGCGCTATTTGGTTTTTCGTTTAAAGTGGCCACTTGTAACGGAGGTTATTTACAAGTTGTACTTTATTTAATCGCGAATCGTTTTGGTCAATGAGAATCGTTTGAAAGGTGCGAACATTAGCTGGCTATTGTTCGTGTAGTCTCAACGATTGTGGTCACCGGCTTTCATTTTCCTTTCGACTTGGTTTTGATCTAAAAATAATATCTTAAATTATTCCAAAATTAATTATTAGTTTTAAAAATTTGCAGTCTAAGGAAACACTATAAGGAATGACTATATGGTTTTATTATTATTACGGATAATCTACCAGTTAAGGTAGGTTTTTGAGCGGCCACAGGCTGTCTAAAGGTGCAGTCCAATTCACTTGTCTGTCGTAACAAACGTTACGACAAGCCCCTCTTCAATTCCGAATATTTCCTTCCTCCTTCCATTCTGTCCAACATCCCTATAGTATTCCTGCCCCTTCCTCGTTTGCCTAACTTTCTCTCTTCTATGTACCCACCTTAAAAGAAACGAATAAAGTTGCTAAATTAACGTACGTACAGGGTCCTTACAATAAGTATCGGTGCTGGTTCCAAATATCAAAATTTACTGTAGTTATCATTACAATTACTTAATTATCTTCAAAAAACATTCCTCCTGCATCGATGCACTTAGTTCGGCGCGTCTGCCACTCGTCAAGAGCCCGCTGGAAGTCGGTTTCCGGAATACTGTTGAGAGCCTTTGTCGTCGCCGCTTGAACCTCCTCCATGGAGTCCAATCGATATCCTTTGAGATACTTTTGAGCTATTCTTTGACGTAATAACGTTGTCGAGAAAATCTTCATCTTCCTGGACGCAGTCCAAAATTTCTTGCTAAGTTTCCAACCGCGACAGTTTTTGTTCCTCGCTAAAGACGTTCGGCATCAGCTTCACGCACACTTTCTTCACCGCATGATCCTCTGTTACAACGGTGTGGACGGTTTCGACTGAAAGGCCGGTCACCTCACTGATAAGAGCGATGGTTGAACACCAGTCAGAGTCCAAAACGTTTTTCACTTTGGCAACCTGAGCATCGGTTCGTGCGGTCGTCGGGCGTCCGACGCGGTGCTCGTCTTCGACGAGCTCCCGGCCTTCCTTAAATATTTTGTGCCACTCAAAAACTCTTGTGCGGCTTAAGGCATCATCCCTATAAGCCTGTTTAATGAGTTCAAGGGTCTCCGACGCGGATTTCCCGAGGTTAACGCAAAACTTCACAGCGAAGTGTTTCTCGACGGTGCGCTCCATACTGGCGGGACGACACCACAGACAATCACACGCCACAAAAATTCACCTCCTGTCTCAACGAATGCCCGGAGGCGACTGAACTAGAGTGTGCCTGAGTGGTGGGGGACCCCTCTACCGAGCCGACCGGTTGGTCTCTCACCCACCGCTCCGTTGAGGCTACAGCGAATCAGTCACGATACTTATTGTACGGACTCTGTACATCTCGGGGTACAACTTGAAGTTTGAAGCGCTTAAGATAATATTGACGAACTTCCACGATATCTCGCCTGAATCTGTTAAGTACCACATTTTCGATTACAAATGCCGATATATGAGGAGTTGAGATTTAAAACATTTAAGTTTAGGCATATATGCTATAAAATCATTTAAATGCGGGATACTATTTTATGTATGTAACCGAAATCTTGAATTTGTAATTATCCACAAGGTTATAATTGAACATTTCCATAACGACCAAAGACAAAATATAATTTTCCTCATTGGTCTCGTATGGTCCTTTAAGTACAAATATTACTTTCAACACGGGTTAATTATGCAGCTTGCAGTCTTTGGCTGAAAAGTTAATGAGATCTCTTAATCCACTGAGCTCATTTCCCTAACAAAACACATTTAATTAAATTTTCATAAGCAGAGTACCATAATCCTGAAGTGCAACGTAATTCATTTCGTTTCCATACGTAGAATTTAATTTTATAAGTTCATGTTATGTAAACTCTTCTCAAACACCAAAAACTCTTATTTTTATGAGCTTGTTTCTGTCCTCAATTCGTATTTGGCTTCACATTTTTATTTTTTGGAAAGACTCTTTTTAAATTTAAATTCAACGACTTCGTTCCTCTCAGTGAAATAATATTCCTTTTAACACACATTCTTCGCTCACATGGGGCCTAAGGGTATTCCATTAAAAAGCCTGAACATTCAACATGCTAATGGAAGTGTAAATTGACCTGGGGCATTTTTGAGGCCATTCTTTTTTATAATCACTAACATTAATGGAATATTCTAGTTAATCTAGTATTCCTATGAGACATATTTACAAACCCAATTTGAATCACATTTCAATCTCTGAGACATTGGGATTTTTTACCATTAAAAATTATAAGAGAAGCTAAGGCCTATTAAATGTATTGAATATCTGTTAAAAAGAAATACATTTTAATGACATTCGCTACATGTACTTGTCTCAAACTGCTCGAGTGGCGGATGGCAAGTCTGGTTAGGAAAGGTTAGGAAGAGGATAAGAATAGGAGGTAAGACAGGGATGCCCATTATCACTCGTGCTGTTCAACGTATATTAGGAGGAAATGACTGAAGAGGTATGGGAAGAACTGGAAATAGGAATGAAAGTTGCCGTAGAATTTATTAAGTCAGTTAGGTTGGCATGATCAATATTTAGTCGGACAATCAGCCAATAGTCAGTACCTTTTAATTATCACCTTTATGTATTAAAAAATAAATGCGATAGATGTTTGGTGAGAACTACAGTACACCAGTTAAAAATTTAGCGGAATACGAAACAATGAATGGCAAAGTTTAACGTTTAAATTGAAAGGCAAAAACTAGATCAGAGAGAGCCTATCAGCGAAGTTTTTTACACAAAAATGGACAAAATGATAGGGGCATAAGAAGAAAAATTGCGATAAGGAACGACACTTTGGTAAGAAGGAAGGAATTGATGATAGGGATGACGTTAAGTTAGGTTGTTACGAGAAGACGCGCAGAGCTCGGGAAGCTTAGCCTGGAGACTTTTGAAATTTGGTACGGAGAATGATGGAAAAGTTAAAAGAAAACAAACGAAGAGGAACAAACATGGAGGGGGAGGAGAGAGGACTGTCGGGAGAAATTCAAAGGAGGCAGGAAAATGGATGTAGAACGTTTTTGTTGACGATGAAATGTTGAGAATTAACATATGGAGAGGACGTTAGCCAAGAGAGATAGAGAGAGAAAAAGGATAGCCATGTTGAACGGAATGAAGAGAGAAGGGAAGTATACGAAAGTCAAGAACAGTTTTATGTATTTTGGGGTATTTAGGTTCTATCATGTAAGGTGAAAGCAATGAATGTAACGATATCTTGTCCAATGGAAACCTAACTTAAACGGTAGAGTAGTATCAATTATATTTATGTAATATGATGTACTAACCCCTCAATGAATCTCCTCACAGCTGGAAGAACTAGTGCAGCAGACCAGGATACTAATAGAATATGAGGAACCTTATGCGACTTCCCAACTTAAATATAAATATTTGAAGATGAATAAGTTACATGAAGTGACTAACTAATAAAATGCACGAGCTGGATTTAAATTAATACTAGTGCATTTTGAGATGATTCCAGGGACCAATTCAATTTCAGGGTAAATAGGGGTAGTTGCCGCAGGTGGGGCAGCTCCACCTGTTACCCTGAACCCGTAAGTTACCATCAAATCGGTTTCATTTCAATGCGGCCAGCGATCGCTGATTTTGGTTTAAAAAATTAATAAAAACCTCTCATTTCACCGCATAATCTTTTTGTTATTTTGAAATTGCAGTTTATTAATGCAATTTTGAAATGAAAAAAACAATTTTGTAGCTTATTTTAAATGAACATGTTTTTAATTATTTTATGTACCTACTAAAGTTATAAATTGTAGTCTCTTTGTGGAATCCGTTTCATCAAACGAAATTCTCTTTTGCCGTGCCAATGTTTGTGCTATGCGCCATATCACAGAGCGGGAGTACTCTTTTTGCATGGGCAAGCATTAACCTATGTGTAATGTGTAATTATGAGAGTCGCTATATAGAGCGGAAAGATAAACAAGCGAAATTTTGAGTATCGTTGCTCCCTAACGCTCAGTCGGTAGTCCACGACGGACCTAATAACGGTTAAAAATTTGAAAATAATTTTGACTCAGTGCCATCTGTCTCCTCAATAGGTTTAAACTTTAAACATTTTAGCAAGCGTGTAAAAAAATCAAACATTCGTAAGTAATAATTATTTTGTCTACAAATCTACAGAAAGGTAAAGAATTCTCCCGCGATTGCCAAATTCTAAGGAAAAATGATATCAGCACAGAAGGAAACTGGAAATTGGTGGAAAAAGTAGCCATAGATTTTCAAATTTCCTATTTACCCCAACTAGATTGCTACAGTGCCCAAGGCGAGATCATATCAAGTGCTGGAATAGGTTCACCAATTGTAATCTTTGCGTCGCTGTCCATTTACTGAAGGAATGCTGTGCTTACATAGTTATCCTGCAGTAGCTATTGGGTCTTACTTTAATGTTGTACGCGATGTATGCTCGTGTAATTGCCCTTTGCCCACTCTAAAATATTGGTTAACGGCCCAAAACTCACCTCGTGAATGTGATCCAACCACGAGTTCACACAATGTCAGCGATTCCAATCAGGTTGCCAAAACACACCATGGTAACACCTCAGTGGAGGCGCGAAACACAGTATCCATGAACGGCCTCTGGCTTCCACTGTTTGAAGTGCGAACACTGGCAAATTTAATGGAAGTATTTACTAACATAACCATGACTGTGTCCGCTTCCAAGCATTTTGACCGGCTTTTGAGAATCGAAGACTGCGATAGAGTGGAGAACATTATGTCTGCGAGGAATGGGGAGGAAAAGGATAAGCTCGTCGGACGGGATGATGGGAGGTAGAATGAATGCAAAATTGAAGGAGGGTTTATTGTACTGATGGGTGCCAAGTTGTGTCTTGCTAGACGAGGCTAAGAAATTTAAGTGTTTTCAATTTGTTTCCATCCAAAACCTTAATATTAAACTTTAGCAAGCAATAATAATAGCAGACACGCGGTAATCAAAAGTCACTCATACTCATGTGGAGCCACAAAAATGTACTTCTAAGTTTATGTAAGTATGGAAATAGGGGTAGTGGAAGGAAAAATTCTCAAACTGTGAGTGTCTGCTATTATTAAAGAATTACCAAACGCAGTCCTACATGCATGAGCGAATCTGTGGTAAGGGATGGTTTGGGGAGATGTGTAGGATAGGGGTGTAGGATAGGTGCGTAGGGCGGGGGGTGTGCAGGAGTTGGGTTATTGATGGGGGGATGTCTCTTCTTAGGCGAGTAGAATGTAGAAGCAAAGCAGTTAAGGAACAGGGGGGTGGGTCTCGGGGTGGGTCGTCCCGAACCCATGCCTGTACTCTCTGATTTGAAATTCCCGGATGCAAGTGTGGCACATTCGGACTGTTTCCAAAGCCACATGGATGCAATTAAGATGTACTGTACAGATGTAAAGGCGGCTAGTTTTCGAATTTTCACTCGTGCGAACGGGTCGCGGGCTAGGCGAATGACTCCCGCTTAATGGCGCGCGCCCGCCATTTTAGAGCGTAGGGGTACATAAAGTGGGCGTCTGGAGGAGAGAGGAAGGGCGTGTGTTTGGAAGGCAAAACTAATTTCGGAGAGCTCTGGGCCAATGGTGAACGGTGAAGGGGCATAAGCGTTTAATTTTCGGTCCTTTAATCACCGCATTAGAATGTTCAGAGGACAAGAAGAGAGAGATAATTGTTTCTCCACAACTGCTCACCCATTTTTTGCTGGATTAAACATATTTTGTGATACGTGCCGAAACTGCTAAACCGTTTTCAAATATAACTATGAGAAGTTGAACCGAATCACACGTTCTCGCATTGTCTTGATTAACATTCAACAATTCCACATTGATTCTACATGTATAGCCTCAACAATAGGTGGTCGGTTCACAGTTCCTCTCAACAGTTAATCCTTTGTTCGATTTGTGTCTGTAATGGTGATTGGTTTAAAGCCTCTTCTTAATTAATTAAAACCTTCTATTGATTTTTTTTCATATTTGTGCCTAAGACGTCAATGTTTTCCTTATCCTCATTTGCTTGGAGAATTGTCCCCAATCTGGATTTTCGTAATTTCAAAGACCAAACGCTACGTCTATCTTCTCCATTCTACTAACATTTGTAGCTTCAGAATAATGTAAATATGTAATAAATGCGTATATACGTAATAATATGAAATAAAATTGGAAGCCTCAGGTAGTCTCCTTGTGCTGAGTCGACACTGCAAGAAAACAATAATATTTATTTGTAAGGATAGTGCTCTCTATCATAATAAAACAGAGTAGGGAAAAATATTGATATGAAACATCCAAAGTGTACCGTTCAGTATCTGTTGGCTGTAAGCTGATGGACATCATTGCGAATAACTTGTTTTAAATCAAGAGAAAATTCATTTTTGTTAACATTATATAATATTTTAATAACAGAGTCGATTCCATAAGAAAGCACGACATATTTATCTATTCTTAATATAAATTCTGGTGTTTGAACAACTGAGTCCATAATTTCCTTGTCAAATATTATTATTTGAATGAAGAGTTTCATACCTCTAATTGCTAATTATCATTCAAAGTTGATTGGTAGCAAAAAAGATGTGCTTTTAAATAATCATTTTGTAAATTACAAAGGGCCTTCAAGTTCAAAGGTATCCTAATTTTTTGTCTCGGGACTGGAGTCATCAAAGATGGACGAAGTAGAGAGCGTTCAAATAAGCGAGCACTCTTAATTAATGCAAGACACAGGTGGCAGCACCGTTCAGTCGAAATGGTTTGTATAACTGCCGCTGGAGTGTGAAGCGTCTTTTAACAATTACGATGGTATCGTTTACCGTTCTAGAACAGCGTTTAATCATCCATTTACTCCACCTGGGTGTTTTTAACCCAACAATTTTGAAATAGATGTTTTTTTAAATTTGTAGAAAATGTGGATTCGTTGGTGTGACAACGAACCTAAGAAACATTGGCAACAGATCAGCCGGTTTTTGGAGTGTATAAATTTGGGACCGCTGCAAGAGCGTTCTCGTTCCTTCTTATTGCAAAATCTGTAAATAAAAAATGTGGGAAATGGTAGAAGTTTTAAATTTGTTCTGGTAGTACCTTGTCCGGAATAGATAGGAAAATTGTTAACTTGAAAGAGTTTATAGTTTGTACAGGAAAATAAGATAATGTGTTTTACAACTGCGAGAGAAAATCAAAATTTAAGAATTCTAGTAGTTGCATGTGCTCCTGAGATTGCAAGTATAAAATGCTCCACCTTTTATGAAGGTGCTTTGTACACTTCAATGAGCTAACAGTGAAACTCATGACAACGGTATAACGGTCCAAAATAAAATTGTTATAAATGATAATTATAATCGTATATAGCTCATATTGGCGAATCTGGGCTAATGATAATGTTTTTAGCATAAAGGATACTTTCAAAATGGATATTAACTTATTGATAAAAACAGAAAACTTAACTTCTCCCGCCGTAATTGGCAAAATCAATGTATTGATATAAATATTAGTTTTATGTCAAACGTAATACCAAAGTCAATAGTGTTTTGTACCCTTGAGATGGGAAATCCATTGATTTGGTATTCGAAACTTGTTTTTTATGGAAAATAACACATTCTCCTAATGCAATGATCACGTTTTTAAAAAGGGGAAAACGTGGTATACTAATCTAACAATTGGCACGTGCTTAATTGTGCACGCGCAGGGTCATTCAATTGTCTTTTTCGTCAGCGCCGCTGGCGCTGCTACCTTTTTAATAGTCCTCGTGAGTTGAACATCGGATCGCGTTGCAAATGCGTTGACATTTCGCGACGAGGGGAAACGTTTGTGGGGAGTGATGAAGGGAAGGGTGGTGTAGGGTGGTAGGGAGGGAGGGACTGGGGATTTGGTGGGGTGGGAGTCGCTGGGGAGGGGGAGTGGAATTCGCAGGGTGCGTCGTCCTGGGTCGAACGCCTGAAACCTTCCTCCACCTCCCACCCCCTCCCATTCCCTCCACAGCCATCCCTCTCTCTCTCTCTCTCTCTTCCCGGCCCTCCTCAACGCCTGCCTCTGGTTGTCCGTGGGTCCATAAAGGTGCGTGCTCAGTCGCTCCCGGGGTATGTGTTGACGGAGAGCAGGGTGCGTGGAAACTCGCCGTTTCCCTCCTCCCCCCTCCTCCCCACTCTCTTTCTCCCCTCCCTTGAAACATTTTCCCCCATTCCCTCCACCCCCATATTCCCTCTTCTCGCAATACTCCTTCCGTCGTCTTCCGTTTCCCCTGACGATCTTACACTCTTTCAAAAGGTCAATTTTTGAAAACAACAAAAATTGAGAAGTTTTTGGAATTTAGGAGGAAGCTTGAGGCGAAAATTTTAGATCGAACATGATTAACGTTGCGGAAAAATTATTTTTTTATGGTAAAGTAATGAATTCCGTGAGAGAAAACTGTTTCTATCGCACAATGTTCCCAAAGAAAAAGATGGCATCACAGCAGTTGGTAAATATCTCGTTCACGTCCTATACCACCTATTTGTATAACGAAATAAATATGAAATGCCTGGGGGATAGAACGCTGTTTGTTCTGTTTTGTGTGCCTTAAACCGTATGATAACATTACACAATCACAGAGTTTTTAATTTATGAGAGCCAGCAGCGATGAATGATGACACAAAAAAAATTAATTTGTTCTGTAGATGAATGTCCCAGTAGCGGGGGGTCATTAAAAAGAATTGCGTCGAGCCAAGAAGCTTTCACAAGGAGGAGGGAGTTGATGACAGATACGTCGTAATATTATGTTAAGAAATGGTAAGTGAAAACTTAAACGTGAGAATGATGGTGGAATGCGCGGAATAATTATCGTTGAATAAGGATGGTAGATGTAGATTGGTGTTTTCTTAGGTTCAACTGTCGAGATAACAAAATAGACCGGAAGTAAGATGCAGAGCATTTTGATTTACAATACATAGAATGCTGAAAACGGTGATTGAAGGGAGACTGTTAAGGAAGTGAGGAAGGGGGAGGAAAATGAAAGATCACGGTTATACAAGAACAGATTGCATTTAGACAGACCACTATCACTTGTGGTTTGCAAAATTTCCTGTTCAGTAGGAATGGGATGAAAAGCAATGCAAACAGTATAAATTTTATAAGATTTTCGAGAAAGAGGAAAGCTAAATTAAATATTAAAATAAAAGTTCATCAACTAGAACAGATGGAAAAGTTCACCTATCTTGGAAGTTTTTTGGTCAAATTAGTATGGATATATGAACAAAAATTGCGTCTGGCAAAACAGCTTTCATGAAGAGGAGGGAATTGATAATACAGGCGTGTAGCTAGGGTATTAAGAGAAGAAGTGAAAATTTGGCTACATAGCGTGGCTTTGTAAGAGCGGAAACATGGTCGTTGAATAAAGATGGTAATCGCAGTCGCAAGATACTGCTTTCCGCACGCCGATTAAATGGTTTCGTTAACATCGACACTCCAATCCTCACATTTCATTCTCTTGTCAGTTTTTTCCGTATCCCTCCGCGAGGGCCTTCTCAGTGGGCCCAGAACACTATTTGTTTCTCCTCCATCTCGAGCTCCACTCACTTCTACTCGCACATGTTACGACTATTCCATCCATGGCCACCAACACAGCATTCCTATTTCATGCCGATCAAATTAAAATCAATTTTATCCCCCATTACTTCACTCGTATGCCTACTCGACGCGTGGCTCACCTGACCTTACGCTCCCCGTTTCTCTCAAATCATTCCCATATTAAACAAATAGGTATAACACGCGTATTCTGCTTCATTAGGACAAAACAAGATTCCTTGGTCAAATGATTGCTGAGACTTAAAAAAAGGAATTTTCGGCCGTGGCGACGACGGTTTGAGGAATGACTACTTGATAAATGAGTGACATTTCTAAAAAAGCGTGTGTTATAAAATAAAAACATAAGTATCTATCCCTTTAAATGGTCGCAGTTGACAGATGGTTAGGTTAGCATTTGAATGGTAATACTTATATCAAAGGTAGGTTAAAAATTTGAAATGGAGCATTTTTTAGTGCGGCACAGAAACATGGTCGTTGAAGCAAGCTGATATGCGTAGATTGGAGGCTTTTGAAATGTGGGAGTGAAGAATGAATGACGGGAAAGGTGATGTGCACAGAGAGTAAAACAAACGAGGAAGTTCTAGTCATGGTGAAGGAGGAGAGAGATTGGTTGGGGAAAATTCAAAGGAGACGGGAAAGTTGACTTCAGAGCATTATAATTTGCAATGAAATCTTGAAGACTATAATAGAGGGGAGAAGATTAGGCAAGCAAGGAAGGGGAATGAATGGGATAGGGATGTTGAACGGAATAAGAAGAGGTAGACAGCGTGCGGAATTTTAAAAAAGTGAAATTTTATTTTGTATGCCAGGCTGTGCCTCAATTGATGAGGCTAAGAAATAGTGTACACTTTTCTGGAAAAATGTGATACTTAAAGACAATTGTAAGTACTCCTAAAAAAATAAATTAAATAGTTATAGGGACTATTTTAATGTGCCCAACTATACCTGATACTGAGGACTAAAGGGATGTTTAATTTTGCAATCAAAATATCGGGAGTTAGGATAGGTTGGAGGGAATGATAAATTTTAGTCACCATGAGGAGTATCAGAAAGTACGAAAAGCTAATGAAATAACACAGGATGGTAATGAGTGTTTTATGATCTCACTTGATATCTTAAATTATATTCTTCAAGAGTCATTCAAAAAACCTAAATGTTTCTTCCTCGCTACAGAGAATTTCTTCAGGTCCAAGTAATTTTGTCGTGGTTTAGCGGTGTTCATAGGCGTTTATATACACGGTCTATTTTCGACCAAGCCACTTCGACCTGAAGATGTTCACTGGGACGAGGACAAACTTTCGTAAAAGAAGGAATATGGATGCGGTGGCGTACAAGAAGCTTTCCATCGCCCCATCGAGAAACACCACTGGAGCCTCTCCGCCAGAACTCTATTTTCAGTCACTGGTGATATGTATTATATTTGATTCATTATGTAAGATACGGTGAACTTAAATCGCCAAAACAGTTCAAAAAGCCAAGTACACTTGAATGACATCTATATATAAGGTATAAAATTGAGATTTGAAGAGAATTTTATCACTTAACAGAGATTCCGCCATAAGAAATAAACACCTTTGAAACTGACACACATTACCTCTTAAAAGGTCTAATGGACCCATCTACGCGGTGATTTGTTGGGAACTAACCCTCGCCAGATATCAGATCTTGTGCCAAACACACCATAGGTGATACTTGACCAGTAAACTGTTTTTCAGGAGGATAACAAAATCCTTTTGAAGGGATAATCACATGCCCCAAACATTCCAATAAAAAAGAAAATAAAGCAGTTTCGCGCTTTAAATTCTCTCCCCTAGGGTCTGATGGAGACAGAGTTGAATAAAGGTAATTCAGGTCGCAATCATAGCATTCGTTTAGCGAGAGAGAGAGAGATTAATCTCGTGCCAGGGACCGACCAACTCTCACACGCAAAGCAAGATATGCACTCTTTCCCATAAAAGTGGTTCACGGGGAATATTTTTCCTGACGGGACCGACTTCGAGGAATACATTTTTACACAATCACTGATGCGAGCTATCCAGACTCGCACCCTTGACGCCTAAAACTGGAAAGGAAATTATTTAACTGGCTAAAATCTACATTCAAAATACACAGAGGTAATCAAGAAAGTACTAAAAGGTGCTCTCACCAACCCCTCTCAGGAAAGAAATTGACAACACAGTGTCTTGGGACCTGTAATTGTCCCTTGGAAGGGGTTTAAAACCACCGTAAGTAATTACAGGTCACGTATGAATTATTTAGGATTCTGCTTGTGTGCTAAGTTTAACTACCCGTAAATCACGACGTTGTGGAGTGTGTGTTTAGAGTTTGCGTAGTCATTATGCATTCTTATAACTATTATTGTATATTTTTGTGGCTATTGGATGGATCTGTTATATCTATATAAACTGACAACCCTACTAATATCTTGTGTATATTAGTAAACAAACTCGCTCCCCGTAAATTAACCTTATTTGCGGGTTACATCATGGGGATTAATATAAATTAGTGAATTTATAATAAAATCAAAGGAAGGATCGAAAAATAACTTTAAGAAATTTAAGGCCTAGAACAAAAAGCCGCGATCCGAATCACGCATAAACGTACCAAACAGAGGAAAATGGTGACAAATGAACAAAAGAACATCGTAATAAAGGTATTATGTTTGCAAATAACATGAATGTTTGCAGATTGTAGTGTTATCTAGGAGATTTTTTGAATAAGTTTGTATGTATCCGAATAAATGACTATTTTTTTATGAATAATACAAGATGGAATTAAATATCTTATTTTTAGCTATTTTCATGCGAAAAAAAGTAAGAAGTTAATATTTTAGTAAGATTTAATTCCATGTGACAATATTGCTGAATTTACTCTTTCATCTTGATAAACAAGTACTGAATTTATACTTACAGTATGCCATGAGAAAAATATAAGAAGCCTTTCCAGTAAAATGTCTTACTTGTAGGAGAGATATATAGAGAATATAATGACAATTTAATTCTTAGTGTAACGAGAAATTTCTTTTGCTTTACCCTAGATTATCTCTTTCTTGAGTTGCCCGTAACTTCTGCCTGCTTTCATGCTGTCCAAGAAGCCCACTTTCTTCCTTCCTTTACCACGCTTACTAAACGTGGAGGTGCCCCATTCCCTCCCTTCTATCACGGCCTTATTAACATAACAAGGCATACACTACGCTAATATTTTTATTTTCATTATTCATTGCAGTGCCTCTATATTCACTTCCTCCAATTTGAAGAGTCCTTAACATGGTTTTTGAAGATGCCTTGATTATGAAACCAAACAAAAACTATCTTTATAATTGTTATTTTTTCACTATCATGATTTCAATTCATGTTCTTGATGGCTTCACATATAAGGATTCAGTCAGGTAATGAAACTTAGATTAAATTAGCAATTTATTTACTGTTTATGGTTTTCTCTAATTGTTCCCTATGGAAGTCTGGAAATAAAACTGAAATTAGTTGACAACTTGCCGCTATTTATTGCGTTCCTCCATCTTCAGGCTCTGTTTTTCATTTTTGTGTCTCTTTGTTACGAAGGTCATTTCAGATTTCCGACATAATATTCCAGTTCTGGATAATAAACATGTTGCTGCAGTAACTTAACTATTCGTAATTTAATACTTAATTTTGTTTTCAATGAACTTTGCACCAATTATAATCTATCTGGTTGCATAAATTCATAAATTTCCATAATATTTGAGTGAAATTACATCATAATTGCACGTTTTCCCAGCATTTTCCGACGGATAAGTTTTGTAGCCGTTTAAAAAACACGCTTTTCCAATAATACCGACTAAGGAGAACAAGTAATCAACACTAGGAAATGGAGAATTCCGAACATGGAAGTCTTTAAAATATACTATATATCTATTTGATAAGTGCAATGAAAATGGTTCATCGTAACAGCTAATCAATCCGAGGATTGGTTTGTAAGAGCTCTGTCATCTACATCCCATTCCCTGCCATTCCTCCTAAGCTCCTTGGGCCGATATTTTCCCTCACCTGCCTCTTTAAGTTTGTAGGTCTTCCTCTGTCATTATTCACCTTCATGTACTCGTATTCTTCATTATGCTATCCTATGGTCTTCAGCAAACCATCCTGCCTCAAGGTGCGTCCAATTAGTTTCACTCTTCTTCATTTTGAAGTGACCTCCATAGGCTTCACCCACCCTTCGAAGTGCGTCTTCATTCGTTACCCTCTACATTTTCTTCTTTATCATTCTTCTGCAGCATCACATTTCCATCGTCTCCAATATTCTTCTCTTTGCTGCTCCAATCGTCCACGTCTCAAAACTAAAAAAAGAATAACTCCGTAAATATACAAGCTTTAAATAATCACTTAGGTCTATGTTGTAACTATTTGACGTTACTGTACCTCTTTCTCTTGGTATATTAAACATTGGTTTATTTTCAACTTTCAAATAATGTTTTCAACCTTCATGTTTTTCTTCCTCATATAAGTGGACTTATAATTCGCGACTTGGCTGCTAGTTTTGAGGTTCGCTGATTTCTTTCCAGTCACTTTCCTAGCATATCTTTCCTGTCACACCCCATCCCTAATATTTTCTACCCTACGCGCAATTCGAAAGGCCCAGTCCCTCCCTCGCTTACCCAACGTCCTTTCCATCAAGCCGACCGGCATACCGTCGCCTATTGCCTGTATCTCCCCGTACCACGTTTTGCCGCCATTCCGCTGACTTATCCATCCGCCAGTATTCTTAACCTCCATCCCCTCCCTGTCTCCCCTCTGCGACACTTCCCCATTCGTCTTTCTCCCCGCTCAACTTCGTCTCCGTCCTTCTCTTAACCCACGCCTCGAAATCTTTCATACGTCTTCTGGCTCTTTTTCTTATAAATCGGCCTTCCATGGCTTCCTCGTTTTCGAACCGGTCTATACTACAGCAATGCAGGGCCGCCCGTCGATCCCAAATTAGAGAATTCTCACCCCTATTTTCAGGCAATTTCTTTTCTTAAAAAAACCCTGCTTTTACAAAGATTACATAAAAGTTTCGAAAGTTATAATGGTTTATCAAAAGTCTAAACACAGTTCTAAAGTTATCCAATTTTTCTCAATCCTGGGAGTAGATAAAAAGATTATGTTCAGCTAAAAATGCGCGATAATTCGCGACAAGTTGATAGAGTAGGCTTATGCCGACGCTGGATATCCCTCCACCCTTACGCCATTCCTTGCTCATTCTACCCTTACCCGCCTCCTTATCCCTAATGGCGCAAATGGCTTCAGCTCTCAGTCGCCTCTCCTAATAACTGATACTACTACACAATGTAAATATAAAATGAACGTACTTGCGGTCCTGAGGCAATGAAAAACGAAAAAGCCGACAATTTGAACTTGATTGGCACTAGGTTTGTTTAAGGGGGGTTGGTGAGAACAAAGTGACAAGTAAGGGTAAGATGGGAAACACACACTGGGTCACTTGGGTGTGTTTGGGAAACAGTGACTCACGTAGACCCCAATCACACACAAAAAAGCAAAATTAATAAATAATGAAACAAACTTACAACCATTCGATCACTAGGGTGTGTTAAGAAATAGCTGTAAATTTCGTGAATCGCATTCACACACACTCACTCAGGGTTTGTAAGGATATCTCCTATGCCAGGGACCCGTTGTACCCACACAGAAATGAAAAGCAATTGAAAAAAAATCAAAAAGGAAAGGCCCAACATCACGTCCACAATCACTCAACCACTTTGTGTTGTGATTCTGTGTTCTAAATATTTAAGTTTTCTGTATAAATTAACCTATATGTGTGTGTGTGTGTGTGTGTGTGTGTGTGTGTGTGTGTGTGTGTGTGTGTGTGTGTGTGTGTGTGTGTGTGTGTGTGTGTGTGTGTGTGTGTGTGTGTGTGTGTGTGTGTGTGTGTGTGTGTGTGTGTGTGTGTGTGTGTGTGTGTGTGTGTGTGTGTGTGTGTGTGTGTGTGTGTGTGTGTGTGTGTGTGTGTGTGTGTGTGTGTGTGTGTGTGTGTGTGTGTGTGTGTGTGTGTGTGTGTGTGTGTGTGTGTGTGTGTGTGTGTGTGTGTGTGTGTGTGTGTGTGTGTGTGTGTGTGTGTGTGTGTGTGTGTGTGTGTGTGTGTGTGTGTGTGTGTGTGTGTGTGTGTGTGTGTGTGTGTGTGTGTGTGTGTGTGTGTGTGTGTGTGTGTGTGTGTGTGTGTGTGTGTGTGTGTGTGTGTGTGTGTGTGTGTGTGTGTGTGTGTGTGTGTGTGTGTGTGTGTGTGTGTGTGTGTGTGTGTGTGTGTGTGTGTGTGTGTGTGTGTGTGTGTGTGTGTGTGTGTGTGTGTGTGTGTGTGTGTGTGTGTGTGTGTGTGTGTGTGTGTGTGTGTGTGTGTGTGTGTGTGTGTGTGTGTGTGTGTGTGTGTGTGTGTGTGTGTGTGTGTGTGTGTGTGTGTGTGTGTGTGTGTGTGTGTGTGTGTGTGTGTGTGTGTGTGTGTGTGTGTGTGTGTGTGTGTGTGTGTGTGTGTGTGTGTGTGTGTGTGTGTGTGTGTGTGTGTGTGTGTGTGTGTGTGTGTGTGTGTGTGTGTGTGTGTGTGTGTGTGTGTGTGTGTGTGTGTGTGTGTGTGTGTGTGTGTGTGTGTGTGTGTGTGTGTGTGTGTGTGTGTGTGTGTGTGTGTGTGTGTGTGTGTGTGTGTGTGTGTGTGTGTGTGTGTGTGTGTGTGTGTGTGTGTGTGTGTGTGTGTGTGTGTGTGTGTGTGTGTGTGTGTGTGTGTGTGTGTGTGTGTGTGTGTGTGTGTGTGTGTGTGTGTGTGTGTGTGTGTGTGTGTGTGTGTGTGTGTGTGTGTGTGTGTGTGTGTGTGTGTGTGTGTGTGTGTGTGTGTGTGTGTGTGTGTGTGTGTGTGTGTGTGTGTGTGTGTGTGTGTGTGTGTGTGTGTGTGTGTGTGTGTGTGTGTGTGTGTGTGTGTGTGTGTGTGTGTGTGTGTGTGTGTGTGTGTGTGTGTGTGTGTGTGTGTGTGTGTGTGTGTGTGTGTGTGTGTGTGTGTGTGTGTGTGTGTGTGTGTGTGTGTGTGTGTGTGTGTGTGTGTGTGTGTGTGTGTGTGTGTGTGTGTGTGTGTGTGTGTGTGTGTGTGTGTGTGTGTGTGTGTGTGTGTGTGTGTGTGTGTGTGTGTGTGTGTGTGTGTGTGTGTGTGTGTGTGTGTGTGTGTGTGTGTGTGCGTGCGTGCGTGCGTGCGTGCGTGCGTGCGTGCGTGCGTGCGTGCGTGCGT